>NW_024070207.1:78090151-78421085 GCF_014754425.2 Oryx dammah
CCACTGCTGAGTTTTCCAAATGTGGTGGCATATTGAGTGCAGCACTTTCAGAGCATCATCTTTCAGGATTTGAAATAGCTCATGTGGAATTCCATCATCTCCACTAGCTTTGTTCATAGTGATGCTTTCCAAGGCCCACTTGACTTCACATTCTAGGATGTCTGGCTCTAGGTGAGTGATCACATCATCGTGATTATCTTGGTCACGAAGATCTTTTTTGTACAGTTCTTCTGTGTATTCTTGCCACCTCTTCTTAATATCTTCTGCTTCTGTTAGGTCTATACCATTTCTGTCCTTTATCGAGCCCATCTTTGCATGAAATGTTCCCTTGGTATCCCTAATTTTCTTGAAACACAGTATAAAAATCCAAAAACTAAGTGCGTTTGTGGAGGTGGGATATCAACAAACCCTTAACTAGACTGACTACGGAAAAGAAAAGACTCAAATAAAGTCAGAAATGAAAGAGGAAGACTTCCCTGGTGGTCCAGTGACTAACACTCCGAGCTCCCAATGCAGGGGGCCTAGGTTCAGTCCCTGGTCAGGGAATTAGGATCCCACATGCCTCTCGGCATGGAAAAACAAACAAACAAAAAACACCAGTAGTGTTTCTTTATACCAACAATGATCTATTTGAAAAGGATATCAAGGAAACAATCTCATCTATAATAGCAACAAAAAGAATAGAATACTTAGAAATAAGTTTAACCAAGGAGGTAAAAGAGTTGTACACTGAAAAGTATAAAACATTGATGAAATAAACTAAAGAAGCCACAAATAAATGGAAAGCTATCCTGTATTCATCAACTGGAAGAATCAATATTGTGCTATACAGATTCAGATTCAATACAATCCCTATCAAAATTCCAATGACATTTTTCACAGAAATAGAAAAAACAATTCTAAAATTTGAATAGTCAAAAACAATCTTGAGGAAAGAAAAATACAGTGGTTAACAATGGTCATGAGGTTGGGGAAATAGGAAGATGCTGGTCAAAGTGGAGAAAGTTGCAGTTCTGTAGGATAGGTTCTAGAGAGTTAATGTACTACATGATTATAGTTAACAATATGATATTGTATACTAGAAATTTGCTATTAATAAAAGGGTAGATTTCAGGGACTCTTACACACACACACACATATAAAAATATATATATACAGTGGATACTACTCAGCCATATAAAAGAATGAAATGATGCCTTTTGCAGCAACATGGATGGACTTAGAGATTATCATACTAAGTGAAGTAAATCAGACAAAGACAAATGCCTTATGATATGGCTTATATGTGAAATCTAAAATATGACACGAATGAACTTATATACAAAGCAGAAACAAACTCAAGAGACATAGAGAACAGACTTGTGGCTGCCATGGGGAAGTAAGAGCAAGGATTGTGAGTTTACAGTTAGAAGATGCAAATTTATATATATAGAATGAATAAACAAGGTCCTATTGTAGAGCACAGGGAACTATATGCGTGATAAACAACAATGGAAAAGAATATGAAAAAATGTATATATATATATAACTGAATCAGTTTGCGGTACAGCAGAAATGAGCAGAACATTGTAAATCAACTATGCTATAGTAAAATATATTTAAAATAAATCCAAAGATCAACATCAGAAATTTTTAAATATACAATCAAGTTAAACAAGAAAATAACAGGTAATAATTAATAGATGTCTAAAAAGTAACTGCTAAAATTTAAAACAAAATCTTAATAAATATATCTTACAGTGTAAAGTAAGTCACTCCCTATCCACAATGTCCCCCCATCCTGCAAGTCCTGAATCCATAGGAGTTGCCCCGGTGTATTACTGTATCCATTCCCCCAAATTGTGTATAGTCTTATACTATGGACATGCTGAGCATTTTCCACAATAATCTATTATACATTTTACATACTATTTGTACTATATATTATCTCCATTTTACAGATCAGGAAACTGAGGCTCAGAAGGAATAAGGAATTTGACCAAGGTAAAACTGTGTTGGTGTGAGATAATATAAAATAAATACATTGGTCTCTGCCCCCAGTTCCTGGCACAGAGCTCTTAAAACTCTTGTAATTTCTTATGTGATAAGAGCACCAGCACCAGCTTTTATTCCATTGAACTGACTCTAGGTGGGTCTGGATGGCTCCTGGATGCAGGCTGGTCACCAGAAAGACCACACCATAGTTAGAAGCTTGAAATTTTCAGACCCATCTCCCCATCCTCCAGAGAAGGGAGAGGGCTGGAAATGAAGTTAATAATTGATCATGCCTACGTGAGGAAGCCTCCATAAAATCCCAATAGTGTGGAGTCCCAAGAGCTTCAGGATGGGCGGACCATCCACATAAAAGGAGGGTGATGTACCCCAACACCACAGGGACAGAGAAGCTCCTGCACTTGGTACCCTCCCAGATCTCACGCTATGTATGTCTTCATCTGACTGTTCATCTGTATCCTTTATCATGTCCTTTAAAAAACTGGTAAATGTAAGTATTTCCTTGAGTTCTGTGAGTTGCTCTAGCAAATTAATCTAACTTGAAGAGGGGGTCATGGGAACCTCCAATTTGCAACCAAATCAGACAGAATTTGTGGGTAACCTGGGGACCTACTACTTGTAATTAGCATCTGTAGTGGGGTATGGGAAAATTTTGTGGGATTGAGCCCTTAACCTCTTGGATCTGATGTACTCTCCAGGTAGTGTTAGAATTGAGTTAAATTGTAGGATACCAGCTGGTGTTGCAGAGAATTTTGCTTGATGCGGGAAAAACCTGCACACATGTGGTGACCAGAGTGCCAGAAGTAAAGTGTTAGCAAGGGACGGAGAGGGAAGGGAGAGAGTAGGATTTTGTTTTTCCTATACAGAAGCGAAAGGGCTGGATGATTTTTCTACACAGTTGGTAAGTGGTTAAAAGCTAAGCGGGCTTCCCTTGTGGCTCAGCTGGTAAAGAATCTGCCTGCAATGCAGGAGACCTGGGTTCGATCCCTGGGTTGGGAAGATCCCCTGGAGAAGGGAAAGGCTACACACTCCAGTATTCTGGCCTGAAGAATTCCATGGACTGTATGGTCCATGGGGTTGCAGAGAGTCGGACACAACTGAGCAGCTTTCACTTTCACTTTCTTTCACTTTTAAGAGCTAAGTACCAAATGCAGGTGGGTCTTAATCTAAAGAGTAACTACTATCTAAGAAAAATTCTATCCAATATCTCCCTGAAGATTCCATATCTTTCTGAAGATAGCTCTATTTCCCACAGGGTCCTCCAAAATCCCCAAACACCCATGACACAGCCCCAAACACTGACCCTCAAAGAATCCAACGAAGGAGACAACAAAACTCCATCAGAGTGTTACTCGTCACTGCCCCCTGCCTCATAAATTATATCAGCACAGCCTCCCTCCCGTGATTGACAGTCACATGCCAGCAGCCCTGCAGGTCTCCAATCACTAATTACCTCAGGACTCAAAATTTTGGAATCGCATTCCTGACACCACCGGCAGCAGATCACTGATCTTCCAAAACTGCCAATAGCTAAATCACAGGGACTATCAGAATATACAGAATCATCCCTCAGTCCTGGAGGGACTGACCCAGTCAGGGTCAAGATTCTTCTGTAAAGGGTCTGAGACTTTACTCTCTTATAGGATAGCAAATTTTAGAGATGATGACAGAAGACAAGAGATTCCTGAGGCAGAGACAAAGGAAGTTTACTACTCACCGTGGGCACAGAACTCACATATCAGCGCCCCATGTCCTCTAAGTCCCACAGAGGTGACACAGAGGGACCCTGGTGGATGTAGCACATACAGTGGGTTTACATCACAGTCATGAAAAGCTGAACTTGGGAATCCAGCCAGCTCTTTGTCCCAGAGGGAGACATTACCTCATCCCTCAAGATTCCTTACTGTCAACATAGCCCTGAGAAATGGCTTAAGGTAGTAAGTGGTCAGAGCCCACTCTTTGACAACCACAAAGTAGTTTAAGGCCAGGCTATTACACTGCAACCCACACAAAGGAGTTTAGACTGACTTTTGCATATTTGGTGTCACAGGCAATAATGACAGAGTCCAAAATCAAACCCCAATCCCAGTGGAGAGATGATCTGCACCCCGTCTTTCCTCCATATACAAACACATAACCCAAAGGGACACGGTTCAACTCAGTTCAGAATTTGCTGTTAGATCTGATTGGGAACACCACAACATGGATTTGGTTAAGTCTCATGCTTGGTAACATCAATCGCTAAATGTGGCATAATCCGAGACCTCTCAGGTATCAGGAGAAGATGAATTTGTATCAGTCAGATCTAAATAAAGTCATGTTGGCCCCTGTGTTTGTACAGTGATGAGGGAGTCTGTGTTCAGGAAGTGACATTGAAGGCCTCTGACACAGCAGAATAGTTTAAGACCAGCCATGTTCAAGTGAGATTTTCTGTTTTTGTCATCCCAAGGAAGGGATGACACACCTGGTGGCAGGTCAGATTGCTAGCTGTCTGCCTGACTCTGGGAAACCATTCGATTGCTTGGCCAGGTTTTAGTGCTCAATGTAGGAGAAAAAGAATACTAACTGGCTCCCATCTCACACCTCTCAGGGTCTAAGATTTTCCTTCCCCAAGTACATTCCTTCCATAGCCATGAAATTGGTGTGTCCCATTCCAGTGCCTATAACTTCACTTTTATTCAATCATCTCCTGTTTGCACACAGACCTTTCATCCAGACGCTGGGTCAGATGCAAGAGGATAAAAGGCATTTTTATAAAATTTACAGAGATTATTTAAATGTCATCTATCTTGGCCCCCATGGGCCACTGGAGGGGAATTCAGTGAACAGTGTCTCCAATTAAGTGGTCATCATGCTTTTATGATCTACAACCATGTCCATTCAACAAGAAAATCCAGGTGACTGAACCAGAATGAAGTTCAAATCCCCTAGACCCATTTTGGGCTGAGTTATCACCTCTTTTGTCCTAACCATTATCCAGAAGGTACCCAATAGGCAATGATCCCTTTCAGGTGGCAGTCACATTCAGTGAGCAAATTGACTTATTTAAGTGTGTTGACCAGGAAGAGGTGAGAGAGGTAGCATCTGAAATCCTTCAGTTCATTTCTTAGGAAGCTGTTCAATGTTCAGGGCTTCCCTGGTGGCTCAGATGGTAAAGAATCTGCCTGCAATGCAGGAGACCTGGGTTCGATCCCTGGGTTGGGAAGATCCCCTGGAGGAGGGCGTGGCTACCCACTCCAGTATTCTTGCCTGGAGAATCACCGAGGACAGAAGAGCCTGGCGGGCTACAGTCCATGGGGTCACAAAGAGTCAGACATGATTGAGTAAACACAACCACAATGTTCAACAATATCAGATATCTGCTGATAGTAGGAAGCATCGCGGGGTGCACCACTGTTAGACGGCAAACAGTCTGCATTAGCAACACAGAGATTTTTACTTTGTACCCAGTCTCCAGTGGTGGATATGATGCCATGTCCAAGGTGCAGCAGCAGTGATCTGGACAGTGCAGGCTCCATCCATTGCTTGATTCCAGTTGGTCTCATCGAAGAACAAACCTGAACTATCAGCGTCAACACGGGTCACCCAGACTGACTTCAGTCACTCACCATCCATTACAGACTTCCCACCACTGTCCTCAGAAACCCCCATCACTCTCACCAGAGACCCTGTATTAGACCGCCTCCTCCATCACAGTCTCTCAAGCCCTAAAATTCAAATCAAGTCCTAACTCTATGCCAACTGCTGTTCAGCTGCTTCTGAGAACCACTTCCAGTTCCAGTCTCCACCCCTAAGATCACCTTTCCTAGGGGCTGCTCTTTTTCACAGGTTCAGTGAGGCTGCCGTTTCTGTCCAGCATGAGAAAGCTAAATTGCTCTAAAGCTGTAATTTTCCAATTTTGTAAAGTATCATAGCCTTTTTTAAAAAAGAAAAGGGCAGGGGCTTCTTGTGAAATCTCAGTTTCCTCGTTAAACCAAATAAGGGTCAGTCAAGGACAAGACCCTGCCTTTTCTGCCACGAGCCGTCCCGCCCCCCAACTCAAGCAGACATGCTTACTGGATGATAAATGTGTCAGTCAAAGCAAGACCCTACCCTCGACTGCCAATAGACACATGCCCTGTGACTCAGACGTTCTCACTGGTTGGAAGGCTATCAATCAAATCCCTCTCCCGCCCCCTGCTCGCAGAAGAGGAGTGGGTCCAGACCCTGTACTCACAGACAGGGTGGCTGCTGAATCAGTCTTCCACCCTCTGGCTCAGCACACACAGAGCCCCCAGGAGCCAGAGCTTTTGATTGGCCGCCTGCTGCCCTTTCAAATGGAGAACCCACCCCGCCAAAGGAGGCAAAGCTGCTATGATAAACAGCTGATTATCGCAAGGGCTGTCACTAGTGCACAGATCTGTCACGATTCTCTCTGCCTCTTTCCAGACATCTATTGACACGAAGACACGGGCCCACAAACAGGCTCTGCGTCCATCCCAGCTTTCTCCTGCTGGTCCTTTTAAGATGTCCAGTTTGGAAGCCTGTCTCGACCAGGGAAGGGGTACTTTGGCGCAGTGTTGGCTTCCCAGACTGAAAGAGAGCAGAGGGACCGAGTCTCCACGCAGCCGCATTCTGGAAAAACAAAATCCTGGGGGTGGGTCCAAAACACTTTAAAGATTTAACTCGGTGAGCTGCTGAGCTGCTTTGGTGTTCTCACCTGGCGTTTAAGCATTGGCTTTCCTTCAGACTGTGTGGGAAATTTTACCTGCGTGTGTGCATGTCTGATTTTTTCAAAATATATTTAAACTTTCTGTAACTGCGTTTTCTTAAGATTCTGTAATATGATAATGGCGGTGCGTAATTCACTTACAACTTGAGCTGGAAAACAAACGCAGTAAAAAATAACCATAACTACAATACTCATTGATTACGTAATATAAAAATATATATTAACTGTAACATCAAAAACCTAAATTGAGAGGAAAAGTGTAAAATTTTATTGAAGTTATCAGCTTATAATAGGGTGTTATAATTTTAAGATACTTTACTTGAGCCTCATGGTAACCATAAGGGGAAAACCTGCAGTAATTGCACAAAAGAACATGATAAAAAGTCCAAACATACTGATACGGAAAGACATCTCACACACACACACAAATACACACACAGAAAAACACACAAACACAAAGACAGCAGGATAAGAAATAAGGAACAAGGACTTCCAAGACAGCCAGAGAATAATGGGCAAAATGGCAATAGTAAATCCTTGTTGTTCAGTTGCTAAGTCATGTCCAATTCGGGGACCCCATGGACTGCAGCATACCAGGCTTCCCTGTCCATCACTATCTCCCAGAGTTTGCTCAAACTCACAGTAAATCCTTACCTATCAATAATTACATTAAATGTAAATAGAATAAATGCTCTAATCAAAGGATGTAGGTAAAACAGATAAAAAATACAAGTCCCAACCATATGCTGCCTGCAAGAGACTCATTTTAGTCTTAAAGATGACATATAGACTGGAAGCAAAGGGATGGAAAAATGTATTTCAAGAAAATGATTGCTAAAACAAAAAAAGACAAGTGTAGCTACATTATCAGACAAAGTAGACTTTAAATTTAAAATGGTAAATTTCATTAATCAAAAGCTTTTTTCAAGGTCAGATCCCAAACAACCCTTCTGAGCTTTTTTTTTTCAAAGTGAGCTCTTCCCCCAAAAGAGGCCAGGTTTGTGGGGTGAGTGGAATTTTCTGAAAAATTCTCTGGAGAAAGTGGATTCCTGGTGAGAAAAGACAGTGGCCCAGAGGTTGTTATGTCTTAGAATCTTGGCAGAAGCAGAGTTTGGAAACTGTGCAGAGGATGTTTTTCATTTAGATGGAATTTGTTGAAACACACACACACATGCCAAACATCAGTGTGACATTCAGAGTCCAGTATGATCTGGCCCCAAAGCACCATTCCTACCTCACCTTGATGGGTTTAGGCTTTTTGAAAATTCATTCCCCCTTCCTCCTCTTCTTTCTCCTCCTCCTTTCTCTCTCCTTTTCTCTCTCTCCCCCTCATTAAAATTACAATCTAGTTTATTTTTGTTAAATTACTGGGAACATGACCTCAATTACAAGGACAACACACATAACGCAGTTTGTGTGTGCTATGAAGGGAAAAAAAGAACTAAAAAAAAAACACCGAAAATGAATAGTAAGGGGGATTATTCTTTTAAATAAGAGGAGTCCTCTTTGAGAAGCTGATATTTAGCAAAGAATTGAAGGAGGTGAGAAGTTGGAAAAAGAATAAAAAGATAAGGCCAGAGCATTGCGGGGCCCCCAGAGGTGTACCTCTAACTGACACCTTGTGGCATTCACTGATGGCTGCTCTCTTCCTATTCTACAGCTGAGACCCCAGATCCTCATTCCGACCCTGGCAGAGTTTGCCAGACCCTCTATACCTTTGAGACAACTGACTCCAAGAATCATGCAGCTTTTCCAATAGCTACTACTTAAAGTAACTAAACAGGCTGGCTTAAGTAATTTTTCAAACCTTGTCTCCTGGAACCACAACTTTCTATACCAGACCCTAAACCTCTCAGTATTGACTGCTAGGGTTCCAAACCACCGTCCATACCAACTCCACAACCTGATCATCCCCAAAACCATGACTACTACAAGTTCATTTTATAGGGCATGTCCATGGCCACTACATTAATGTTAATGACGATTCATTCACTCAACCAACATTTACAAACACCCAATCTGTGGCAGGCAGTGTTGTAAGTTTTCTCAGATTAATTCTCTCAAGATCCTTGTGTGCTCAGTTGCTCAGTCATGTCTGACTCTTTGTGACCCCATGGACTGTAGCCTGCCAGGCTCCTCTGTCCACGGAATTTTTCAAACAAGAATATTGGAGTGGGTTGCCATTTCCTCCTCCAGTGGGTCTTCCTGATCCAGGGATGGAAGCTGCATCCCCTGCATTGGTAGGCAGATTCTTTACCACTTTACACACACATAGGTAATTAATGTTGTTAGCCCCAGCTGATAGATGAGGAAGATGGAAATATAAGGTCACACACTGGATATGGAGAGGGCTGGTGATTTGAACTCCGTCTGACTCTAGAATCCATACCCTTAACCCCTATGACTGTCTTGCAATCATGGCTCTTGTTTCAAAGTTCTTTCTTCAAATAGACACTTTCCTTACATCTTTCTTAAATGTCTTCTCAGTGAGGCCTTTTCCATGGCCATTCTAGCTAAAATTTATACACACACACACTCCCTCACTATGTCCTTTCTTGAGTAATTTTTCTCAACATTTATCATTATATTATATATTTCATTTATTTATCTAGCAATTATTATCGCAAATTATTATTTGTTCTTTACATTTAATATGTCTCCTGCACTAGGAGTCAGCTGCAAGAGGGCAAGAATTTTCACCTGTTTTATTTGTTGCTGTGTCCCCTGTCACACAGTAGGCACTTGGCAAATATTTGTGTAATGAATGAAAGAAGCCTTCCTTTGTGGAATGAATGAATAAGTGAGTGAATGAACCCTTCCAATGACGGCTGATTCCACGCTGCCTTGCCTGGACCCTGGCTGGCCCTGGATTCACCCTTCGAACTCCCATGCTATTTACCGCAGATATATTGGCTCTGTTTACAAATATTAACGTTTAAAATCAGAATTATACCAATTCGGATGAATTTCTATTGAGAAAGTTTGCCCTGGAATGAATTTTGAGCCAGTGTAATTCCTCATTCAATGCCATACAGTGATGAAGTTAACCCAAAGCCAATTTTGGCCATTTTCACTTTCTGAAATTATTTTCACTGGGATGACTCATTTTCAGGTTAACCTTTATAGTGATTATTAGATCCACACATTCTTATCTGTGTCATATTTCATTAATAATAACTTTGCCCCAGATATCTCCTTAACCTCAGGCTGCTCCTTGAACATCTCAGGCACGTTCTTGCTTCAGGAACTGTACGGTTGTTCCATCTGCCAGAAATGTTCTTGCATCTGTAGTCTTTCTTCATGTTTTTTTCCTCAAAAAAAAAAAAAATCACCTTTCAACAAGGCCTAAGCAGACCCTATTCAAATACAATCTTCTCCCATCCTGTACCCTGAATCCCCCTTACTGCCTTTATTTTAAAATTATTTATCTTTTTAATTGTGATATAGTTGACTTGCAATGTTTCAAGTATAAAGTGATTCAATTATATACACATTGCTGTTCAGTCACTAAGTTGTGTCTGACTCTTTGCCGCCCCATGGACTGCAGCATGCCAGGCTTCCCTGTCCTTCACTATCTCCTGGAGTTACCTCAAACTCATATCCATTGAGTTGGTGATGCCATCTAACCACCTCATCCTCTGCTGCCCACTTCTTTTGTCTTCAATCTTTCCCAGCCATATACATATACATATACATATACATATGTCTTATCCTCTGTCGTCCCATTCTCCTCCTGTCTTCAATTTTTCCTAGCATCAGGGTTTTTTTCCGATGTGTCAGTTCTTCGCATCAGGTGGCCAAAATATTGGAGGGATGACAGAGGATAGATGGTTGGATGGCATCACCGACTCAACGGACATGAGTTTGAGCAAGCTCCAGGAGTTGGTGATGGACAGAGAAGCCTGGCATGCTGCAGTCCATGGGGTTGCAAAGAGTTGGACACCACTGAGTGACTGAACTGATACATATATATATGTGTGTGTATATATATATATACACACACACAATGTATATATATATATTCTTTCTCAGATTCTTTTCCACTATAGGTTATTACAAGATATTGAATATAGTTCCCTGTGCTATACAGTAGATCCTTGTTTATCTATTTTATATATAATGTTATATATCTGCTAATCCCAAAGTCTTAATTTATCCCTCTTCTGCCTTTATTCTTCATTTAATTCATACTTATCACACCCCAATATACAAATATAATGTAATTTATTGCCTTCTTTATTGTCTATCTCCCTCTACTAGAATAAAAGCTCCACGAGGGCAGGAAGTTTTGAATCTTTTGTTCCTGGCTATATCTCCTCCTGCCTATAATAGTGCCTGGCAACCAGTAGGTACTCAATAAATATTTGTTGAATGAACAGCTCTAGTTCTTCTGAGCTTTATTTGTGACAAGTTTTCACCCAGTCTAATATTTCAGGATTGAAATTTGCAAGTTCATGTTTGGTTGAGAGCATTGGATCTATCAGTTTTAGCTGTGGTCAGTTTATTCTGCAGTGATTATGTCTATCAGTAATAGTCATTGTGAAACTGGTAAGATAGTTTGTTTTTATTTCCTGGGTAATCCAGAAGAAAAATTGTAAGCAGTCCCCTTAGACACTCAGGAATTGTCTGGAATGGGCTTTGCTAACCTGGCTTTTCAGTAAGGTTCTGGTCAACTTTGTATAGTGTATAAAATCTAAACTCCTTCTAACAAGGACCTACTGTAGAGCACAGAAAACCATATTCAATATCTTGTCATAACCTATAACAAGAAAGTATCTGATATATAACTGCAATATATATCTGAAACATACATATATGAAAGTGAAAGTTTCTCAGTCGTGTCTGACTCTTTGCAACCCCATGGACTATACAATCCATGGAATTCTCCAGCCCAGAATATTGGAGTGTGTAGCCTTTCCCTTCTCTAGAAGATCTTCCCAACCCAGGGATGGAACCCAGGTCTCCAATATTGCAGACGGACTGTTTACCAGCTGAGCCACAAGAGAAGCCCAAGAATACTGGAGTAGGTAGCCTATCCCTTCCCCAGCAGATCTTCCTGACCCAGGAATCGAACCAGGGTCTCCTGCAGGCGGATTCTTTACCGCTGTCAAGGAAGCCCCTATATGTGTGTGTGTGTATGAATCACTTTGCTGTACAGCTGAAACTAACACAACATTGTAAATCAACTATACTTCAATTTAAAAAAAACTAAACTCCATTTAACCATGGCCCATGGGGACCTACAGATATGGCTCATGACCACCTCTATAATCTCATCTGTAACTATTCTTTTGCAGGAAGATTCCAGTGACTCTAGTAAGCACAATATTCCAGCCACACTGGCCTTCTGGTGGAATTTATCTCCTCTGTTGGTTTCCATGCTTGTTTACTTCAGTCTTACCCACCACCTTGAGGTAAAGTCCATGAGGACAGACTGTCTTCATTTATGTCCCTCTGGAAGCTGACCCTGAGACAAAGATTGAAGTCTAACAGCTTATCTAGAATGTGATTCCAGGAAGCACCTGTCGGGCAGTGGGAAGTAAGGAATTGAGACAAAGGGAGGGCAGTTGATGAAGAGTGTTACTAAGCGACTTAGCACTGGGGCTTGTTCCCACTGTGGAGTTCTAAGGACTGATGGAGAACATAGACCTCAGGCATGTCCCATCTGAGGGGCAAGGGGGAAGGGGTATTTATCTACCAGCTCTTGTCAGTTATTGGCTGAGGGTTGCCACCAGGAGGTGTTCATTTCCTAGCCCCTTCCAGCCTGCCAGACCTGGAGGCAGAACAGCCTTCTGCAGCTTGAGAGGAAGCCCTCTAGCCAAGAGATACAAACCCAGGCAGTTGCCAGTTGGCCAGCACACGGTAAAGCAGTGAGGTCACAGGGTTATGGGCAGGGAACTGACAGTGTCTGCCACAGGGACTGTGACCATCCTGTTCACTGGGCCTTGCCCATAATAAATGTTCCCCTAGATTGAAGGATGAAGGTGTTTGTTACCTGTTATGTTGCTGGAGCAAAGCTTGACCCCAAATACCAAGGTTCAAATATCCTTGGAGCCAAACGGCAGGATGAAAACATTGACTTTAAGTCTCTGACCACTCACACTGGCCTCCACCCCAACCCTGTGAAATTCCAGAGGACAGGGATCCTGGTATCTGTCATTCCTGGCACCCTGTCAGGGCTTGACACCAGTAGGCATTCAACTCCCAGCCCTTCATCCCAATGTGGTCCGTAAAAGGTCAGTCAGTAATCAGAATGGCTACGATGAAACAAATGGGGAGTGCCATGTGACGTTGAGGATGTGGCATTCACCACTGGGGAAGCATAGATTGGAGAACTGGCATGATTTACACAGCTGATCATATGTCTACTCCCATGATTGAACAATTGCATTCTTGGGTATATGCCCAAGAGAAATGACTGCATATATCCATCAAAAGATATATACAAGAATGTTCATAGAATTATTCTTAATAGCCCCAAATAGAAAACTACCCAAATGCCCATCAACAATGGAATAGATGAAGTGTGATCTACTCACAGCAATGGAAGAGAATACAGCAGTGAACATGGGAAATCCACAAGTTCCATAACAACGTGGATCCATCATGCCATGATCATATGAACAAAAGTGTTAGAAGTCCAGAAAGTGATTACCCTTGGGGTGGAAGATTGGACCTGAAGGGAGCTTTCAGCATTTGTTTCACATTCTTTTTTTTTTTTTTATCATTTTTAACTGGAGGATCTTTGCTTTACAATGGTGTGTTGGTTTCTGCTGTACACCAGTGAGGATCAGTCATAATTTTATTTTATATACATATATATATATATATATATATATATATATATCTGCCCCCATCTCACCCCTTTAGGTCATCACAGGGCACCAGACTGGGCTCCCTGTGTTATGTAGCAGCTTCCCACTAATTATCTATTTTATACATGATCATGTATATATGTCAATATCACTTTCTCAATTTGTCCTACTCTCTCCTTCCCCTGCTGTGCCCACAAGACCATCCTTACTTCTGCAGCTCCATTCCTTCCCTGCAAATAGGTTCATCAGTACCATTTTTCTAGATTCCATATATATGTGTTAATATATGGTATTTGTTTTTCTCTTTCTGACTTACTTCATCCTGTATAACAGGCTCTAGGTTCATCCACCTCACAACTGACTTAAATTTGTTCCTTTTTATGGCTGAATAATATTCCTGTGTGTGTGTAACAGATATTATCTTTATCAATTCATCTGTCAGTGGACATCTAGGTTGCTTCCATGTGCTGGCTATTGTAAATAGTGCTGCTATGAACATTGGGATACATATGTCTTTTTGAACTGTAGTTTTCTCAGGGTATATGCCCAGTAGTAGGAGTGCTCCCTTGACACACTAGTACTGTCTGCTCTGGAGCTGCCCTCAAGTTGGGAGACTGGCCCCACAGGAGAGCACTCAGGGAATGAGACTTCCAGGAAGGTTCACATGGACATTGCTTTCACCTTAGCCACATACAAGTGAACTAGGACTCCTCCCGAGTCAGAAGTTAGGGATACGCATCACCTGTAGTGGAGGGTTCATTAGGCCAGATGTTCTTCTGGTAGCCAGTGACTGGGGGCTCTTGCACTTTCTGATATCCCAGGCAAGGACACTCACAGAGATGGGAGCAATGAGTGCATGATGTGGGAATCTGAAAGCTGGAGCTGTGGAAGGGGGCCACAGAGAACAGGCCAGAGATGCCAGGGGCATGAAGGGGAGCCCAGATGGCGAGTTAACAGGGATCTTAGGAGATATTCCCCAGAAAGAAACAAAGAGCCAGAGCAAGTATCCAACTCCATCTTCCAGATGCAGAGACAAAGAGAGTCTGAGAATGAGTCCCTGATGCAAGCAGATGGCCTACTCCCAGAAAAAAGAATGTTTGGGGGAAAGGCGGTGGGGAGAGACTTCCTGCTCAAAAGAGAGACAGAGAAACACAGAGACAGATAAGGGGGCAGGGAGAGAAACAGACACACATGTGCAGACAAGAGAGATGTGCATCCTGAGTCAGAGACCACTCAGATTGGGACAGAGGGGAAGAGAGAGGCATCCAGATTCACCAAGACACAAGGCAGAGGCGAAAACCCCAGCACTGAGAAAAACAGAGAAGGCAGGGAGGGAGACAAACACTCATCCTCAGCAATAGAAAAGTCCAGCTCTGAGCCACCACCCTCAATCCCTGGTCACCCTGTCCCTTCTTCCAACATAAGCAGTCCCAGTATGGTAGCTTTTTTTCTAAAGATGGCTGCTGTCCATTTCTTCCCATGTGCTACACCACTATGCAGAGGAGGCCTGAGCCACCGTACAAAAAACCCAGGCTATTCTGCCGGAGAGAGAAGCCACATAGAAGACTCAAGTACCAAACATGGAAATAAAGAGGCCATCTTGGACGTTCAACCCAGTTGAGCCTTCCAATGATTCCAGCCCCAGCCACTATCTGACGGCAACCACCCAAATCTTCAAGAAGGACTACCTCGTTGAGCCCAGTCAACCATAGGACCATGAAACATAATACTAAATTGTTTTAAGCCACCAAGTTTTAGGGTGTTTGTCACATGGCAACAGATAACCAGAATACCCAGAAAAGGCACCCCTACTCTGACGCCCCCACTCCCACATCCCTCTCACAACAGAAGCAACACCAGCCAGTCACACTTTCAGTCCCTTTAATTAGGGGCTCTGAGGAGAGGGCAGAATGGCAGGCAGGGTAGAGAAGGTGGTGCTTCTTATGCCCCTTTTGGCAACCAGTTAGTCCTCATCCTCTGGCAGCTGGATCTTGCTGGGGTCGAAGCAGTTGGATTCCATGATGGGGAGGCCATGGGCCTCTCGGTATTTCACAAGCCTCTCAGCTTCCCGGCGGGCCCACTCCTGCATCCTGGAGGCAGTAGCATGGGGGAAGACGTGAGGGAGCCTCAGTGGACATCAATCCCCATCTTAGCTCCCCAGGGAATGGACTCCTGGCAGTCTCCTACAGTATCCACCCCTGCCTCTGTCCCCACCCATCCCACTCTCTTGGACACCCCACGCACCTGTAGTCAGGCAGATAAGCCACAAAGGTGCTGCCAAGGACCAAGACGATGGAGAATCCGAAGAAGAAGACAACTCGCATGTTCCAGACGTCCACAGCAGGGTCCTTGTCATAACCGTGGGAATCTGGGTTCTATGGCAGAGAGAAGTCAACGAGGGCTTCCTGCTGCTCCACAGAGCCTGATGCTGGTCCTGTATAACTTGGTCTCCAACTTCACCCTGAACCAATCTCTCCTCCCTCCCTAAATTCCTGTCTGTTCTTAGGACTTGTCAAGCTCCTTGCCACCACAGAGCCTTTGCACTTGCTGTTCCTTCTGTCTGGAAAGCCCTTCCCCCAGATTTAGTCGGGGCTGGACCTGTCTCCTTATTCAAGCTTTCGGCTTCATCTTCATTCCCCTTAGAAGGCACTCCCTAGTCACCTTATCTGTTAAGTTGACCTATAGGAAATTGACATTTTTACAGGTCAAAAATGATTGGTATTGGCTATTTCCTATTTCCTCAATCTCATAATTTCCTATCCCCATAACTTTCCATCCACTTATCTTATTTAACTTTCTTTCAAGCATTTATTTGTTTACCAAAGTATCATATCCTTCAAATACTCTGATCACATTATATTATTGGTTGCATACCCTATCTTACTGTTTTCTAATATTTTACATATTTATTTTCTGTATTCTCCATACCATGTAAGCTCTATGAAAGCAAGGGCTTTATCTGATTTCTATATTGGTGAATTCATAGCACCCTGAACTTAGCCTGGCATACAGCAGGCCCTCAATGCATAGCTACAGAATGCATGAATGAGTATCCTATATATCCAAGCCCCTCAACAAGGGGTCAGTATGGATGAAGCATCTATTATATGCCAGGCCTTTTCACAAGCACAAATTGCACAATAACCCATTAAGGTGGAAAGTGGCAAAAAAAAAAAAAAAACCAACTACTAATGGTGAGTATTTGTACTAAGTGCCAGCTGCTGTTTTGAGTATTTTGACTCATTTAAATACCGGAGACACATGTAGTATTTTATTCTTTTAGAAAATGTCCAAATACTTTCCCTATCTTACAAAGAAACTGAAGCATCAAGGGCTTAAGCTACTTGCCCAAGATCAATGCCTGTATTCCAACTATGGCATTCTGATTTCAGTCCACTATCAGATAGCACAGCAAACCTGGTTCTGCCACACATTCAGTTATGTGAGCTTAGGCAAGTCATTTAACATCTTTATGCTTCAGTTTCCTCATCTGTAGAATGGGTACACCAAAACCACCTACCTCGAAATATGGTTATTATGAGAACTAAATGAGTTAATGTATGTAAAGTGCTTCAAACACCTGAGCAAGCACCACACCAGTGTTTAGTAACATTGCTATTCTATATTGCTTCAAACGTGCTTTGAACATTGCCCACTTCAGGTTTGATGTCTGTCTGCAAAATAAGGCCAATCTCTGACCCTGAACCCGTACAAAGGAGGAAACAAGCTAAGCAGAATTTCCAAATCTTCGAAGATTTCGCCAGCTGCGCAATTCCCAGCCGACTAAGACCGTCCTCTACGGCGCCCTATCCGCCGGTCCCCGATTGACCCTTCCGGCGACCCGTTTCCCCTCCCTCTCACCTTCTCATAGAGGTTTTCGTCCTCGGGTTCTGGGTCCTCCTGCCAGCGTAAACTCGGTTCTGACGGCCGCTTTCCCGCCAGAGTAGACGGGGCAATCACAGCCCTGGAGGAGCTAGATTCCCAGCGAACAGGGGCAGCCGGGAGCCCTCGCGTCGCCGCTACTGCCAAAAGGCGGCGGCCGCACAAACCCAACATCCCAGCCGCCATAACAGATCGTTCTGCAAGCTCTCGGGGTTGGGGACGGAAGTGTGACTCCGCGCAGCTGCAGTTGACCTAAGCGCGAGTTATCGCTCCGCCCCCGCCGCACTAAATAGGTCCTGAATCAGGACTTTGCTTTCGAACGGGTGAGAGGTTCTCTTTGCCTCAATCTGTCATGACTTCAGGGAAGCAACCACCTTCTTATCCTCTCAGTCAGACTATGGAACTTCTGACCGTTAGGCTCTGGAGTTTACTTGACGAAAAGAAAGCAATGACACTTGCGTGGATGTTCCCAACCAATCGCGCGGAGAGCTGCCTCGCCCTTCGGCGAAAGGGGAGGAGCTTCCGTTGGTCTTTCCTCTTCGGAGGAAGCCGAGCTTCTAAAACGCCAGCCTCGCCGGATTGGCCAATAGCTACCGCTTTTCTCGACTTGCGGGCGTTCGCAAGGGGAGCGGGGAGGTGGCAATATGCTTGCCAATCAGAATAGGCCAGGGATGACCGAGGGCTGACAGCGACCAATAGACGGGGTTGGCCAGAGCGCGCTCCCTTAGTAGGTGGATGGTGGTCGAACCGCCGGCTCTTTTCTCATCGTCGCCATTTTGTGCTGGTGTTCGCGGCCGGCTGGGAGTAGGCGACAGTGGGTTTCCCGGGGAGGGCAGCGCGCCTGGCGCTTTTCCCCTCCCCCTCCTCCGCCCTTTTGCCTCCAGCCTCGGACTTGCTAGTTGCGCGGACCGGCTCGGGCAGAGCTGGAAGAGTTGGAGGAGGTGGCGGCGGGCCGAGGTGATGTCCGGGAGCCCTCCCTTGACAGCCCGGGCGCAGAAGGTGAGAGTCGACGCTGGTCGTGGGGGCGGAGGTAAGGGGCCGGGGGTGGAGGGGGTTGCATAGAGGACCCGCGAGGGCGGACTGTGGTCGATGGGTCTGGGCTTCGCGCAGAACCGACCGATGCTTTGCACGTTGTGAGCCTGGGAGAGGGTGTCTTTTTTATTGTTTTTTGTTTTTCTCCTTTTGAGAGCAGAGGCGCGTGCGCGATTGGGGCACTGGATGGGTGCACGCGGCTTGGGGGAAGGGAGGGACGGATGGGAGTGGGCTCCTATGGCTCACTGTGTCTCCGACGCCGAACTTTTTCCGTGGGAGGCCGCTGTCTGCGACTTTTCTTTTTAGCCGAAAAAGTGTGTTCTCTGCTTTCGTGTGTGACTTTGGTACTAACCAACCCATGGAGAAGTGCTCTGTGGCTCTGGTCCTTATTCTTGGGTGGAGAAGGGAGATGGTCGATCTGACTCGGGTCTCTATCCTCGGAACCTCTGTCTGTAACTCTGGTTATCCATGGGGAGGGGGTCCTTACCCATAGAAAGTCTTATTAGGACTGGTCATAATCCACTTACTGGGTGGGGGAGGAAAGTGCAAGGAAGGTGTGTAAGACTTGACTGCTCCTTTTTTGGGGGGGAGGGGAGGTTCGTATTGGTTACTCTAATGCTTATTCTGTGAAAGGGGGGGCCTGTGTGATTATGGCCCGTATTTATTGTGGGTCCCTGTCCGTGGTTTTGGCCTGTAGTTCTTTGGGGCTCGAGCCTGTGACTTGGGTCCCTATCTGTTATGGATGCCTTTTCCAGATATACTGAGGGTTTTGTCTCTGGCTCTCATCCACTGGGTTCCCCGGTTGTGATTCTAAGTCTTACCCATCTGGGAGCAGGTAACTCTTATTCCCTGAGACCTTAGGAGGAAGAGAAAATTGGTAGGAGTGTATACATGAAGGAAAGGTGTGGTGGCAACCTAGTGTTGGGCAGGTGCTGTTAACGCCTGACTTTAGCTTGATTGTTGTTCAGAGGGTGGGGCCTGAAGATTCAGGGATACTTTGTGGTGACCCCTGGCCGGGTCACATGGCTCTCGGCCCTCCTTAGTTCTCACCGCAGCACTGAGGGTTGCCATGAAGTGACTGCTCTCCCATTCCAGCAGAATAACACAATGCTTCAAAACAGGCTCCAAAAGGGCTGCTTTTAACCTCTGAATAACTTGGGCCCAGAGCCCTGGGTAGGGAGCCGCCTTGGGGAACCTGGCTGTGCATAAGAGACAGGCTCAGGGCTGAGCCAGTTGCCGAGTGAGGGCCAAAACTATGTTGGCCCAGAGCCTAGGGAGGCGGCAGCTGTCTCATTGCCAAGTTCGCCCCTTTACCCCCGGAGCCTTTCATGGTCTCCTGCTGTCTCATAGTGGGCAGCCAGCATCTTCTTGGGAGGATGAAATGGCACCTGGCAGCTCATGGAAGGAGCCTGGTGGGTGCCTGGGACTCCTGTCATGAAAACTTGCCTCCATGCCTAGTGTGCCCAATCTCAGACAAGTCGTCCAGCACCGAGAGCCCCCACCCCCACCCCCGGGCAAGTAGCTCCAGGCTTGAACTTGTCTACCAGTCTCAGATGGCAAAGCCGTGATCCCAGGATGGGTGGCACCACCAGGTCTCTCTGCAAGATGCTCCGTGCCTGCCGAGGGCTGTGCTATTTCCAGGGTGGCCGGCTCTAGCCTCGCGTTTGTAGGGAAGGGAAGCAGCAGGCCAAATAAGGGCTGCCTTCCTGCTCCAATCCTCAGGAGCCCTAGGAGTTGGAATACAGCGTTGCTGGGCTTGGGGACAGCAGAGAGCCTCGGCACCAAGCGTTTCTCAAGGAGACCCTCTCTGCCACAACTGCCCTGACCTCTTTCTTCCTTCTGCTCTCCCCAGAGTCCCTGCAGGAGGCATCACCCAGGCTGGCAGATCATGGTGGCAGCACTGGGGGTGGCTGGGAAGTGAAACGGAGCCAGCGGCTGAGGAGGGGCCCTAGCAGCCCTCGCAGGCCCTGTCAGGACATGGAGTATGAAAGACGGTGAGTTCCCCTCTAACCCCCACCCTCTCCCAAGCAGCTTAGGTTTGTACCTGTGTGAGAATCGATCCAGGAAAGTGCTTGGAGGGGGCATCTGGGCAAGAAAAAAACCAAACAGTGCCACAGATGATTGGTTTCTTTTCAGCAAACATGTACTTGGCACTCAAGAGCCAGGACATGTACTGGGCTCTGGGAGTGCATTGATAAACGAGACAAATAAGATTGCAGCCTTCTCCTCACTTAGGGTCTCACAAGGGAGGCCACACAGTTTCTGGTTGATAGGCGCCACGTGCGGTTGAAGGGCGGGAAGGGATCAAGAGAAAGGGAGGCATGGAGACTGATGCCCAGGTTTCCACTTTGGATGACCCAGGTAGGTATGGAAGGTATGGACAGCCACCACAGGACAGACAAAGGTGGGTGACAGGTGGGCAGTTGTTGGGTTGTAAGTGCCTGTGGATTCTCAGGGGAGAGGTGTGGGCTGTAGCTTTGGGTTTGAGGGATGGATGGGGGAGGGGTTGCCTTCAGAGTCAGAAATTTGCCCAGAAAATGTATGGGGCAAACCAGGTCAGATAGTATTACTCAGCCACGGCCTTTTTAAGATCTGGGATTCAGGGACAGGATGGGGTGAAGTTGGTGTGGACACTCTTATCCAGTTATTTTTAAACTCTGGGACTAACCAGAAACAGTTGGGACACTTGGTAAAATACAGAGATCCTAGATCATACCCTTACCATACTGGTGGATCACCTTACTTGATTCTAATGTAGATGATTCATTCCTGATATTTAAAGATTGTATAGAAAAGTAGACCTAACTGTCCCAGAGAGCCTCTATCAAAAGTCAGTAGATTTATGAAAAAGTCATGGAGGAAATAATTTTTTTATTGCCTTACAAATGGTTTCTGCCACCACCCCCTTTTGAAAAATGTAGAATTATAACATTTTGGTTTCTGAAAAGTGATGAGCCCAAATTTGAGATGTGGTTATCATCAGGTGTTATTCAGCCTTGACCTTTCAAAATGTCTTGTGAAAGGCATTCGATTTTGGATGGTATTCAATAGAAGTGCTGTGTGGCAATTTCTAACTTTGAGTAGGTAGGTTACTTGCTTCAAACTTCATTACAAGGTAAAGCCACTGGCTTTCTTTGGGCTTTTAAAGAACCTCAAGTGCAAGGGTTTGAGTTAATCATACTTTTCCAGTTCAAGGTATGTTTCTATCACAGGTTGGTACAAGACCGCCTCTTGCCATATTTATTTTTTCCTGTTTTATTTGCAATTCCCATAGCTGTAGGCAGCTGCTCTGTTGTCTTTGAAATGTATCCTTCTGAAATATGTGATTTTGTTTGGAGTGTTTTCAATTTACACAAATGGCAGAATGTTACAGTTTTCATTCTGTTTCCTGAGCTTTATATTATTCAGCACTGCATTTTAAAGATCTGTCTGTATTGTATGTTAGTGCTTTGCTTCTAATTGATCCCAAGGACACCATGGGGTGTGTCTGCTGCCTCTTATTTAATAATTCTCTCAAGGGTGGATACCTGTTCTTAATTTTGGTGTGCTAAAACTCATCCCTTTTTTGTCTTAAAATCTATCCTTTGAAAAATATTTTCTATTCTTGTCTCTGGATCCCTAACTTTATTTACCGTTTGCATTCAGGTCTTTGAATCCATCTAGAGTCCACTTTTAAATATGTTATAATGTAGGTTCTGGTTTTATTTTCCTCCATATAGTGGGCAGTGTTCCTAGTATCACCCCCAGAATAGGTCATTACTTTATTGATTTGTGGTACCTCATCTCATCTCAAGTTCCCTCATGTACATGGATCTGTCTTGAGTGGTCTGATTTGTTGCATTGGTCTTTTTGCTATTCTTTTGCAGAACCTTAGCGTTCTGTGACCTTATAGAACGTCTTAATAATGCCTACTCTGCTCTTATTTTTCGAAGTTGACTTGGTCATTTTGTAGCTTTATGTAAAAAGTTATCAAGTCTTTCAAAAAGTTCAAGAACTTTGAGATTGCATTAAATTTATATACTTCAGGAAAATTGTCATCTTTGTAAATAGTCATCTCATCCTCTTAAACTGGTCATAAAGACCTACAAGGTTCATTTAAAGGACATAAAATCTGAATAAACCAAAATACAGGTTTTGGATACTCCTTTTTTTCCCCATTGATGTATGGTTGATGTACATTATTTCATGTGAACAGCATAGTGATATATTTTGAGAGGTTAAATTTGATTTATAATTATTACAAAATACTGGCTGTGTCCAATATATCTTTGTAGCTTGTATATTTTATACATAGTTGTTTGTACCTCTTAATGCTCTCCCCTATCTTGTCCCTGTCCCTTTCCTTTTTTCCACTAGTAACCACTAGTTCTCTATATCTGTGAATTTATTTCTGTTTTGTTATATTCACTAGTTTTAATTTTTAGATTCACATATAAGTGATATCATACAGACTTTATCTTTCTCTGTCTGACTTATTTCACTTAGCATTAATACCCTCTAAGTCCATGCATGTTGTTGCAAATGGAAAAATCCCATTCTTTTTTTTTATGGCTGATTAATTCCTGTGTGTGTGTGTAACACATCTTTATCCACCCAATTTATTGCTGGACACTTAGGTTGCTTCCATATCTTGGCAATTGTAAATAATGCTGCTGTGAACATTGGGGTGCATGTATCTTTTTGAATTAGTGTTTGATCTTTTTTTTTTCAGATATATACCCAGGAGTGGACTGTTTTTAATTTTTTGAGAAGCCTTCATACTGTTTTGCACAGTGGCTGCACCAGCTTACATTCCCACCAACAGTGTATGAAGGTCCTCTTTTTCTCCACATTCTCAACCAGCATTTGTTGTCTGTGTTTTTTTTGATGATAGTCATTCTGACAGGTGTGAGGTGGTATCTCACTGTGGTTTTAATTTGCATTTCTCTGATGATTAACGATGTTGAGCATCTTTTCATGTGCCTCTTGGCAATCTGTATGTCATCTTTGGAAAAAATGTCTATTCAGGTCTTATCTGTTTTTAAATCAAGTTTGTTTTTGTTTGTTTTGATATTGAGTTTATGAGCTGTTTATATATTTTGGATATTGATCCCTCATTGGTCGTACCGGTTGCAAATATTTTCTCCCGTTCAGTCAGTTGTCTCTGTTTTGTTGATGGTTTTCTTTGCTGTGCAAAAGGTTTTAAATTTAATCTGGTTATGTATTATTTGTTAAAGTAATTCAGAGGTGCTTCAGTAGTTTTTATTGGCATCTTTTTTTTTCTCAAGCTGGTATTTGCTGGGGTAAATGAACGCTGCTGATTTTTGTAAATTACCTTATTTCTGCTGTGTTCTCTTGTTATTTCTACTCAATCATTGTTGATTTTTATTGTCTTTCTAAATCAGTCCGGACCTGATAGGCAACCTCCTTTGCTTTGGCATCAAGTAGTGATGTGTACTGTAGGCTCTTAAAATGTAGTCTTTAATAAGTCAAGAAAATTCTCTAATTTTGGTTTGCTACAACCGATCAGAAATGAGTATTGAACTTCATAATTACATGCTTTTTTCTCCTTTTGTCTGTCAACTTCATAATTGCATTAAATTGCATCCTTGATATTCTTAAGGTATACCCTCCTTGATCATGGTATGTATATGTATGTTTATAACTTCTTACTTTGAAAAAACTTCAGATTTACCAAAAAAAAAAATGCAAGTACAATGAACTCCCTTAATCCTCTACCCAGAAACATTAACTGTAAATATTTTGCCACATTTGCTTTGCCTACCTACAAGCCTACTCCTTCTTCCCTCCTCCTTCCCCCTCTCTTTTTTTCTCCTCCCCTCTCCCTTCCCCTCTCCCTCTCCTTTTCTATACATAACACCTTTTTTTTTTTCAGAATCTTTTGAGTTAGTGGAAGACATGAGCAGTAAATACTATAGAAAATATTACCGTTCCTTCTACTTTCTCTTTCATAATCACAAGATACTTATCAATATCAAGAAATTTAACATTGATTCAGTACTTTTGTCCTTTAAGTCTGTTTTCAGATGTCATCAGTTGTTCCAAAAACGTCCTTTTAGGACGTTCATAATACATTTTAATAGTTGATGGGGTTCCTTTCCCCATCATTAGTCTTTTTTTTGAACAGAATTTTCCTGACTCTTTTAAGTTGTTTCTTGTCCTTTGCTATTATAAACAGTGTCACATTGAGTACTATTTCTGTATACATACTGCTTCAGCACATTAAATTCCCAGAAGAAAAATTGGGGGGTCAGAAAGCATATAGATTTTTAGTTTTGCCAGCTATTGCCAAGTTCCCCTCCATGGGGATCATTCCATTTTCACTCATACCATCAATATGAGAGTGCCTATTTCCCATACAGCCCTGCCAACAGTTTGTTGTTAAACATTTGGACTTTTGAAGATTTGTTGTGTTAAAAACATTTGATCACAAGATCTTCCTTAGGGAAGAATTTCAAATAATATATGTAGATACTCCCCACTCTAGGAGGTAGAGATTAATTTTTCCTCCTCTTGAGTGTGGGCTGATCTTAGTGACTTGCTTCTACAGAATAGAGTGTAAGGGAAAAAGAAATTTTACAGCAGACCCCACCATAACCAGATGATTGAGTTCAGCGTCACCAGTAGTAAGTCATGTTGATAGCATGCACCTGAGATGTATGTAGTATGGTCAAATGGGTGGCTCAGCTCTGTTAACCTCGTCTAATAACAAGAACATATCAGATATACCCAAGTTGAGGTACATTCCACAAATTACCTGACCAGCGTGCTTCAAAACTGTCAAGGTCATTAAAAAAAAAAAAACAAACTAGGCAAGACTGAGAAACTTTCACAGGCCAGAGGAAACTAGGGGCCTGATAACTGAATGCAATGTGGTATCTTGGATTCAATCCTGGAACAGAAAGAGGATAGTAGTGGAAAAATAGTGAAATGCTAATAAAATCTATAGATCAGTTCACTTTTTAGTTCTGACAAATGTACCATGGTTCTCTTAACATGAGGAGAAACTGTGTGAAGTGTATATGAGAATTCTATTATCTTTGAACTTTTCTGTAAATCTAAAATTATCATTTTTTAAAATAAACTTTAAAAAAAAATTAAAAAATAAATAAATAAAATAAACTTTATCATGATTAGAAACTTTGGGACTTCTCTGGTAGTCCAGTGATTAAGACTCCACACTTCCAGTGCAGGGAATATGAGCTTATCCCTGGTCAGGAAACTTAAGATCCCACATGCCTCAAGGCAACTAACTCGCACACCTCAACTAGAGACCCCACATGCCACAACTAGGGATAAGCCTGCGTACTGCAACAACTAAGCAAGCACGGCCAAAAAATTAAATAAAATTTTTTTAAAGATTAGAAACTTTTGTACATCATAGAACACTATTCAAAAGGATGAAAAGACATTCTAAAGAGTGGGAAGATGTGTTTGCAAATCATATATCTTATAAGGGATTAACACCCAGAATATATCAAGAACTACAACAGTAACAGAAAAACCTAATTCAAAAATGGGCAAAAGATTCAAATAGACATTTCTTCAAAAAAGAGGTATAAATGACCAATAAGCACATGAAAAAAAGGCAAAGTAACGAGTGTTGATGACAATGTGGATAAATTGGCAACTGCATCACTGGTAGGAATGTAAAATTGTACAGATGCTATGGAACACTGGCAATTCGTCAAAAAATTAGAGTTACCATGTCCTACTCTTTGCAGCCTCATGGACTGTAGCCCACCAGGCTCCTCTGTCCATGGAGTAGGCAAGAATACAGGAATGGGTTGCCATTTCCTACTTTAGGGGATCTTTCCAACCCTGGGATCGAACTGGTATCACTTGTGTCTCCTGCATCGGGCAGGCGGATTCTTTATCACTGAGCCACCTGGGAAACCCATAGGATTCAGCAGTTCCACTCCTGGGTATGTACCCTAAAGAACTGAAAATAGACTGAAACAGATACCTGCATACCATTGTTCATAGCAGCATTATGGTATCCAAAATAACCAGTAGGTGAAAATAACCCAGTTGTCTGTCAACAGATGTGATAGCCATAAAAAGAAATGAAATTCTGGTACATTCTACAACGTGAACCTTGACAGCATTCTGCTGAGATAACGTGCCAGACACAAAGGCATAAATATTATATGGTTCCACTTATATGAGATGCATAGAAAAGGCAAAATTACAGGGGAGAATAGAGGTTGCTAGGTGGGGTGGGGAATGATTATTTAATTAAAGTATGGAGTTTCTGTTTGGGGTGATGAAAAGCTTCTGGAACAGGTAATAGTGATGATTATACAACATTGTGAGTGTACATTGTGCCACTCACTGAGTTGTACCCTTTAAAATGGTAACATTTTTATTAATTATGTGTATAATTTATCACAAAAAAAGATTTGGGAAAATACACAAAAATAAATTTTAAGTGTTACAAAAATGAACTGTCCGGTATAGTTTTAATTTTCTTCTTTTGTTGAGTGAGATAGAGCATCTTTTCAAATATAAACCATCTGTACAGTTGACCCTTGAACAACACAGGTTTGAACTGCACGGGTCTGTTGATATACAGATTCTCTTTTTTTATATATAACTTTATTTATTTTAATTGGAGGCTAATTACTTTACAATATTGTATTGGTTTTGCCATACATCAACATGAATCTGCCACAGGTATACACGTGTTCCCCATCCTGAACCTCCCTCCCTCCTCCCTCCCCGTACCATCCCTCTGGGTCGTCTCAGTGCACCAGCCCCAAGCTTCCAGCATCATGCACCGAGCCTGGAATAAATACTACAGTGTGCCACAATCCATGGTTGGTTGAATCTGAGCATGTAGAGGAACCACAAATGCAGAGGGTCGGCTATGAGTTATACTCGGATTTTCAACAGAACAGAGGGTCAGTGCTTGTTCAAGGGTCAACTGTAAATATTTTCTGTAAATCCAGTTCTCTTTTTTTTTTCCCATACCTTTTCCTTGGTTATTGTCTGTCTTGACTTGGCTTGTGATGGTTTTTGTTTTTCTGATTTTGTTTTTTTCCCAAACAGATATGTTTTATTTTTATATGGTCAGATCTGATAGCCTTTTCTTGTATGGCTTCTTGATTTGGGTCACAGTTTTCTCCATTTCAAGATTATTAAAAAAACTATCTTGTGTTTTCTTCTTTTCTTCTATGGTTTCATTTCTTCCATTTAAATCTTTGACCAATTTCAGATGAATTCTGGCTCATATGTGTGACGTATAGTCATAAGATCTTGCATATGTCTAGGTATTTAATCTTTTGATGCAATTACACTTGGAATCTTCTGATTTCTGAACAGTGGCTCTCTGAATACCAGCAAGGTATTTATTCCTGAATATTAATTTCTGAACACAGCATCTTTACTGATTTATTTGTAATGATTTTTCCATTGATTCTCTTAGGCAGAGGCAGATACATCCTCATATCATCTACAAGTAATAGTAATTTTACCATCTCCTTTCCAGCTTTTAATCTCTTTTTTCCTTTGTTTAATTGTTTACTAGCTAGTTTCTTAGAATAATAATCATGGTGTTGATAATGGGCATTCTGGTGTCATTTCTAACCAGGATTACAATCCTGCTAGTAGTGGTCTATGTTGGTGTCCAGTTTTTCTTGTTTTAAGTAGGTACGTATTGGTTGCATTTAGAATACTGGGAGTTCCCTGCTGGTCCAGTGGTTAGGACTTAGTGCTCTTTAGAGTCATTATTTTATCAAAAGAGAATTATTGGGCACCTGCTGAGTATTAGGCACTAAACTAAGCTTTGGGGGATACAGCAGTGAACCAAACAGGCGTGGTCCCTTCCCCAGACTCAATCACCAAAGAAATGCACATTAAATCAGTGTTGAGCTAATTATTTTACAGTTATTTCAGTAGGAGAAATTTTAACAAAACAGCTGCCAGCGCTAGCAAGGTGACCATGAAACAGAGGGGCAGAGTGGTGCAGTGCCCAGGGAGCTGAAGGGAAAGAGGTCGGCAGGGACCTCAGCCCACAGGACCCTGCAGGCCTTGCAGGATCTTGTTGAGCATTTTGGTGTCTTGAGAATAGAGGAAGCCATCGGAGGAGCATTGTGGTTGGGCTTGATTGGCTTTGCCTTATGAAACACTCACTTGCTTTGAGGGTGGAAAGAATGAACTGGAAGAGGCCTGGGTGGAGGCTGAGGAGACCAGGCAGGGGGCTACACCTGAAGGCCCAGTGAGGGAATGGAGAGGTGGGGAAGGGAAGGAGAGAAGTGGGCTGGCTTTGAGGGAGAGGTGGTGGCAGCCTGGGAATTAGGGGTTGGCCTTAGGGATCCCTGTGGGGGTGGAGCTGAGGACCTCTTTCGGAAAGGACTGTCCTCTCATCCCTTCCCATCCTTCTTTCCCCAGAGGGGGACGTGGAGACAGGACTGGCCGTTACGGAGCCACCGATCGTTCACAGGATGACAGTGGGGAAAACCGTAGCCGGGATCATGACTACAGAGACATGGACTACCGCTCATATCCCCGCGAGTACAGCAGCCAGGAGGGCAAGCATGACTATGATGACTCGTCCGAGGAGCAGAGTGCAGAGGTGAGGGCTGGGGGGCCGGCTCCTGCAGAGCCTTGATCTGGCTGCAGCCCCGCGTGCAGTAGCTCTCCATTCCCATGCCTTCAGACTGTGCTCAAGGGCTTTGCCTCACCTGAAGGGTCTGTCCCCACTCCCCTCTCTGAGGGCTCCTCTCCCAGGTTGGGTCTCCCTGACCTCCACGTGCTTGGCTCTGTACTTCTGAGGTCCCCTGGCCACCACCTCTCTCCCTTCTTCCCTGTTCTTCAGGGTTCACTGCAAGCCCTCTACTGCCTGCTCCCAGCCAGTTTGGGGACCCAGCATCTAGGGTCAGGAGGGTACCTGGATGTCATGTGGGTATCAACAAGCGGAGTGGCTCTGGGAGGCTAAGTGTGGGCATTCCCAGTGGTGGCAGAGCCCCTAGACAGAAAGGAAAGCCCCCTCAGGACTCTCCTCTGAGCTCCAGCTAGCCACTTCCATATTGGATAGTTAGCCCTGGCCTGAGGGGAAGGCATGATGCCCACCATCAGGGAGCCCCCATCTGAGGGGATGAAGCAGCCTTGCCTTATGCAAACCTCAGGTTGAGGGGGTACTCAGGGCCCTGGTCCACACAGGTACAGAGAAGTGGGAAGGGTACCCTTGCAACCCCAGCCCTGGGAAGCAGAATATGGGCAGCCAGCCACCCTCTGGGGGTCCAGCACAAAGACCCCTATGGTGGGCAGTCAGGCTTCCTTGGTGGCAACTGTGAGCTGTGCCTGGATGTGTCCAGAGCACTGGGTGGGCCCTGGGTGGACCAGCAAGAGTGGAGAGTTGAGTTTTCTGGCCCCCGTGAGGGCAGGATGGGCATGGACCCAGGCCTGCCTTGCTTAGTGCTGAGCAAAGGGTTTGGGCAATGCCCAGGAATCCAGTGACCACACCCTGTTAGGAAGGAGCATGGTGGTGATGGAGGACTGGCCAGGCAGAGGATCAGGGACTGAGGGGCAGTGCTGTAGTCCTTGCAGTCTTTGCCAGCCCTTGCTGGCTGACTCTGGCTGAGGTCTTAAGTGATTCCTAAACCTACAACTTGGTGACAGGGCCCAGGCTGGGAGCCTTAAGTGACATGTGGCCTTCTGTGGCACAGGGAACAATTGTGCTTGTACTAGCTGAGCTGGCGAGGGAGGAGAGGGCAGAAAGAGTGCAGGGTTTAGTGTGCCAGCCTCCAACAGTCTCGTCTCAGGGAGCTCTGCTCACCTGTCTGTGGGAGTTCCTCCCCCACACCAACACTGCCCCCTGCTTCTCCCCCACTCCCCATCAAAGCAGACCCCCCAAAGCATCTGAGGGAGAATTTCAAGTCCCAGGAGGATTGCAGTTTAGGGCCTGCCCACCTTGCCTGCCCCGAGCCTTTAGCCGGAGCCCGCCCACCCCTGGCTTTCAGAGCCTGCCTGCCTCGGAGAGCCAGCGGCCAGCCCCTAGGCCCACCCTCAGACTGACTGCCCGCCTGGTGTCTCTCGTCTCATTCTGTTGGCCAGGATTCCTACGAGGCCTCCCCGGGCTCCGAGACTCAGCGTAGGCGGCGGCGGCGGCACAGGCACAGCCCTACCGGCCCGCCAGGCTTCCCCCGAGACGGCGACTATCGGGACCAGGACTATCGGACCGAGCAAGGGGAGGAGGAGGAGGAGGAGGAGGAGGAGGAGGAGGAGGAGAAGGCCAGTAACATCGTCATGCTGAGGATGCTGCCACAGGCAGCCACTGAGGATGACGTACGTGCTCCCCATGTCCCCGGGCAGGCGGCAGAGCAGAAGGCCAGGCTGGGTCCCCTCCAGGGCCCTCAGCCCCTCCCTTACCCCCCACTTCCTCGGCACCTTTCAGCCCTTCTCCCCCCAGCCCTGTCCCCCAGCACTGCTCTGCCCCCCGGGGCAGGCCCCGTCATCTCCTGGTCTGGAAGGGAGGAGTGTGGCACAGGCTGGTTTGGCCGGGGGGCTGCGGCGGTGGCTGTGGGAGGGAATAGAGCATTCCTTCCACGCATTCTGCTGCTGATCCATCCCTTCTGCATATGCCGATCAAAGGCCAGATGCTCACCAGGCCCGCTGCCAGATATTGCTGGTGGCAGAGGTGATGTGGAGACCCTGCAGGCTGGGGAGGCTCTCCATGGGATTTTCTGAGGTTTTATTCTCAGTCCCTACCACCTGCTCTCTTTTGCCAGCAGCCCCAGATCTCCTCACTGGCACAACCACAGAGCCTTGAGTCCTCCTTCCTTCACTGCTGTTGCAGCCCTCCCACCCCGTCTGCCTGTGTGACATTCCCTCCCTGTCCGTACCAACTTCCCTTCAGGAGCAAGAAAACCCCATATGGGCCACTAGAATAGCCTCCTCACTACCCTACCCAGTTCTCCTCCTCCTCCTCACGGCCTGTGAAGGCTCCACTCAGCTCTCCCCTGAAACCTGCTGGCTGCCTGTGTTGTCGCAGAGAAAACCCCACCTGTGTGTCTGAGAGCTCTCAGGTCTGGCCCACCTGCCCTGTTCAGGGTCAGGCAGTAGCTGCATGTTTCCATTTGTGGAGGATCTGTCACATGGTGGGCCACATGCACAGCTGCCTTGCAGGGAAGGTCCTCTGTGTTTTTCATCCTACGGATGAGGAGGCCAGGCCCCTGGCAGCTGGCCCCAGTTCCCACAGCCAGCAAGTGACAGAGCAGAGTTGGGGTCTGAACCTGGGCAGCTGAGCCCCAGAGCCCATGTTCCAGCCATTTGCTGAGCCCTCCTTGAGTATTGTGATCCTGATCTCCTGTGTATCTCTCTTCTCCATTCTCATGTGTGCCTGTTGAACCTCCAATCTGTTGCTGACCCTGGTGAGGGCACTGAGGCCCAGAGGCATTACAGCCACTGGCCCAGAGTGCCCAGCACAGGCATCCAGTTGTTGGCGAGAGGCGCCACTGGCCTCAGGACCCTGCCTCACCTGGTCCAAATCCCAAGTTGCATCTGCAGCTTCGCCTGGCGTAGGTCATCCAGGAAGCTTTCCATACCCGACAGCTGTGCCTTTTGGTCTCAACTTAAGTTCCCACTCTGTTCGTGATCTAGTGCCCATGGCTGGGCTTTGCTCAGACCCCAGTCCTTCCCAGTTTGGGGCTTGTGTCATGGGGTCTCTCTCGATGCAAGCTGGAGGGCAGTCCATTCATGAAGGGCCAGGTTTGTGCCCCAGCTTTCCTCGCTTTGTGGCTGCAACAAGCCTGTTGTCAGACCACCCATGCCCATTCTTGAGCTGCTGGCTCACTTGCTCTTGACATTCTCAGCCTCCGAAGGTCCTTACACTGCCATGCTTCACCTTGCAGCCCACCCCTTCCTTCCTTTGGTTCCCTCTGCAAATCTGGGGCTGAAAGCTGAGACTGGGTACTGGTAGGGGGCCGGGGCTGTGATCACTGGGGGAGAATCCCTGAGAGAGGGAGTGGATACAGTGTGCGCACAACCCTTGTGACCCCCTTGGGGTCCCAGAGACCTCCATCCAGCCCCTGGTACCCACAGACAGCCCCCTTGTGCTGAGCCTGCCTCAATCCATATCACCCCATACAGATCCGTGGCCAGCTGCAATCCCATGGCATCCAAGCGCGGGAGGTCCGGCTGATGCGGAACAAATCCTCAGGTGAGCTTTCGTTCCAGTACCCTCCCCTTCTGCTGGCCAGCCTCAGCCTCCGAGTCTCCCTCCTGCCTCTGCCTTCTCCCCCACCCTCCCCACCCTGCCTTCCTGCCACAGCTGGGAATGGGCCACTTGGGGGTACCCTCTCTTCTCTCACCCCTCCTCCCGCCCTCCTCACAGCTCTGGCCAGGAGCCTCTGATGCGGGGCTGTCGGGGAGGGGGTGCAGCTGTGAGCTGCGCTGAGTGCTCCCCGGGGGCAGGGCCAGGGCCAGGCTCCAGGATCGTCCTCTGTGGGACTCTGAGAATCTGAGATGGTAACCCTGTCCCCCTCGTAGACTCCCTTCCTTCCCTCTTCTTCTCCTTCCCCTGCTCCTTGCTCTCCCTGACACTGTTCTGGTAACAGCCTCTGACCAGAAAGTAGGTCCCACCCATGTGTCCCAGCAGGGGAGGCAGGGGATGGCTCTTGTCCAAGAGTGCATCCCAAGGAACAGCCCAGGTCGCTGGCCTCGCTCGTTCCCTCCCTCCCTCTTGCAGGCTGCTTGGAGCTGGCCTGAGGTTAGTGGGCGGGGTGGGGTGTCTCTGCAGGATCTCCGGCCCAGACTACCCAAGTCAGGCCCAGTGAGGCCTCGCTCTGCCTGGGCTTCTCTCTCCATCTTCAGTCTCCTCCCCACTCCTCCATCTCTGTGTGTGTGTGTGTGTGTGTGTGTGTGTGTGTGTGTGTATGTGTGTGTGTGTGTGTGTGTGTGTATCTCTGTCCCTACCTCTTACTCTCTCTGTAATTATACCATTTCATCCTCCTGTGCATCCTAACGGTTATTCTTTTGGAGATCAAGCATGCCCTGCCGTGTCTAAGCCCTCCCAGTGTGTGCACCTCCAAAGGAGGAGCTGCTTTCCGGCGGCCTCAAGCCCTGGATCCTTCTCCCAGCCCTGGCCAGGCCTGGAGTCTCTCTTGGTAGCATGTTGGTCTTGCTCTGCTGTACCTTAGGCTGGCAGGATTCTGGTCTCCCTGAGGTGGTGTCCCAGGCCCCCTCTGTGGCCCCGGGTGCTCCTACCACAGACCTATAGATTCTTGAAGGTCTCCTTGGACCACCTGGCCCCCATTCTCCTGCCATGTTGGAGGACCTGGACTGGGGTGGCTATAGTCTTCCCAGCTTAGCCCTGAGGTGGCTCCCTGGGGAGTCCCACCTTCCCTGCATGGTGGTGAGGCTGAGGGGAACATTGTGTCCCTGACTTCCCCTGGTTCCTGATGGTCCTGGAGCCTCTCCAGCCTCACCAAGCAGCCTAGCGCCGCTTCTCTTTTGTTCCTTCCATTACACACCTGTTGTGGGACCCCTCCTGGACTACCCTGGCCTCGTACTGGGCCCCACCATTCCAGTTGGTGATTCTGGCCCAGGTGAAACCATCAGCCTGCCCCTCTGCCCTCCTTCCTTCTCTGGAGACAGACCTCTCCTTGTACTTTTTCCCTCCCAGCTCTTTCTCTCCGTCTCTGTCACCCCAGGCTGTCTGGGCAGGTGTGCCTGAGCCCCCATCTCTGTCTTTCTTCCCAGCTACCGTGTGTGTATCCCCTGCCCCCAACTCCTCTCCGGCTGTGTTTTCCTGCCTCCCTTCTTCCCTCCTTCCTGCCCCTCCCGACCATCTCCCTGGCCTCCCACACCCTGGTCTTTCTCTCTTTGCTTTTCTCTCTCCCTTTCTTCCTTTTTCCTCTCTCCACTTCCCTCTCTGCCCCCCACCCCCAGTCCTCTCCCCTCGGGTCCCGCCCCCGGGGACGCCGTGTGTTCAAAACCGGTGACTAACCCACTGCGTCTGTATCTGAATGCTGTCTCCAGGTCAGAGCCGGGGCTTCGCCTTCGTCGAGTTTAGTCACTTGCAGGACGCTACACGATGGATGGAAGCCAATCAGGTTGCTTTGCCGCACTTGAACCCCCCCCCAAACAAATACTACTTTGTAATCGAGCGCTCCCCATCGCCTGATTCTTACGGACACAGTTCCCTGCCCTGTGGTCCTGTGTCTCATCCCCCCCAACCCCTCTCTCTACCCCTTCCTGACCCTCACTATCTCCTCTTCCTGTCTCTCGCTACCCACTGGGCTTCCCATTAAGAGCCCACACTTGCCACTGGCCCTTCCCGCTGGTCAGGCGCTAGCTCTGCCTCTCCTCCTTTCCCAGCTGAGTTTTAAGAGGCAGGGCTGCCTTGGGGGTGGTAGGGGGGGGTTCTTCCACCCACGTGCCCACTCCCCGGGGGACCACCCTGCCCTGGGGTTAGGCAGAGCCAGGACTTTGTTTAACTCAGGCACCACTGCAAGTCCAGCCGCTGGGGAAACTTAGTTGTTGGCATACTAACTAGCAAGTCCTGTTTTGCCAGCTCTCTCCCTGTGAGCTTGGCCCTGTGATTTCCATAGGACAGGCCAGCAGGGTTCTATTGATCTAAAGTACCAGTCAGGGGTCATGGTTTCATTCACCAGGACTCACTTTGGTGCCCCACCCCTCCCACTGCACCTGGCCTGCCCAGGAGTCTCCACTGGGGACAGGCCTGCCCTCCCAGCAAGGAGTCTTGCTGTCTAGAAGGGAGGGGAGCTCATTCCCCCAGCCTGGCATGGGCTCCTAACCCAACAGCTTTGGGACCTTCAGAGACTCAAAGCTTCTGCTCACCCACCCAGAGCCCAGCTCACTGCTATGGGGCACTGTGCCTCGGGCCGGGGGAAGGGGAATGGGGCGATGGGGCGATGTGGCAGCCCTGGGGCCATCTCTGCTGGTCCACAGGCTAGTGGGCCCAAGGACCCAGCTGGCCACGGGAAGACAGCTTCACTGCAGGACCGTCCATCTTTTAAATATGGCTCTTTCTTTCTCCCCTTCTCCAGCACTAGCGCGCGTGCGCTCTCTCTCTCTTTCTCTCCCCTCCTCTCCCTCCCCTCCCTGTCCCCTTCATCCCAAGTGTAGCCTGTGTAGTGCTGGCCCTGGGTGTGGCCTGGCAGTGTTAGGGCTGAGTGGGGGTTTGCCGCACTGTCCGGCAAGCTTCGGGCAGCTGAGCACTGTATGCCTGGTGGAGTGTGTTCACGTGTGCGTGCCCGGAAAGGCAGCAAACAGCTGCGCCCGAGGGCTGTGGCTCTTTCCCTCCCTCCTTCCCTTCCTTCTTCCCTTGTCAGTTCTCCGACCTCCCTCCGTTCCCTGTCCCTCATCCATCCAGCTGAAGGGCTCGCTCACTCTCTTCTCCTGTGCTGAAACGGTGCGTGGGGCACTGCTGCCCAGGCCTCACTGTGCTCTGCTTTTCCCCGCAGCACTCCCTCAACATCCTGGGCCAGAAGGTATCCATGCACTACAGCGACCCCAAGCCCAAGATCAATGAGGACTGGCTGTGTAATAAGGTACAGGGGCGGTGGGCAGCAGGTGCCATGGATTGAGACAGCTGCTCCAGGGGTGGCAATGTGTCTGTCTCCCTGGGGCCTCTGAGTGGTGTGGGCATGGAGGAACTGGCTCAGCTCCAGCAGCACCGCTCATTGCCTCCCCTCCAACTCCCCTCCACGTCCACCCAGCCAGCTGCCAATTCATACTGAGCTTTCACTCAGTGCCAGGATCTGCCCTCATGCAGCACGATATTGCCTGAGGCCCCAGTAGATGTCACACAGACGTTTATGTGAGTGACTAGTGACGGTGAAGCATAACATGGTGTATGAAAAGTGGGCATCAGGGCCAGACTGGCTGAAACTAAACTCCCTCAAAATCTCCCTTGAGGTCAGAGTATTAACCTCTCTTTGCCTCACTCTCCCCATCTCGAAAATGCAAATACTAAATACCCAGAGGTGGTCAGAAGGATTGAAATGCAGTGATGAGAGGGTAACACTTGGAACGGCACCTGTCAGCTGTTGTCCTGAATAATGTGTAGGGTGTTCTGAGAGCTTGTGTCAGATGACCCAACCCCTGACAGAGCCAGGTCCACAGAGACTGACTGTACAAGCTGTAGGTCTTTGCGGTCATGTTCCCTGGGAGGAGGCTGAGGCTCAGAGAGATGGAACCTCGAGCTGTGTCTTATTCCTAATCATGGGCTATGGGTGCCACTGTGGGTTCAGGTCTCCCCTTAGGCCAACCTCACCTCCTGCAGCCGGCTGGCAGCCCTGAGACCTAAGTCCTGAGAGCTTGCAGGGGCCCCCGAGCCCCTCCCCAAGAAGAACTCTGCCCAGTAAAGTGGGGGGGGGGCGCCTCTTTGTTTGAAAATGAAAAGAGTAATACCAGAAAGCAGATGTCCAACCTCTCTGGAGAGAGTGACAGGAGGACTCACTCCATCTCTCCTGTATTTTCAGATACTCCTTGAAACTAGGGCAGTCTGTTCTTTTCTCTCCTTTATCTACCACATCCTATCACTCTCTGGTCTTGTCACGTCCATCACACAAACGCCTTCCATTGCCATTCCCACTCTGCAGGCCGGTCCTCACCCCTCCTCCAGACAGTCACCATGGGCCCCTCTCTGGTTTTCTGGCCTCTTGCCTGTCTCCCATTCCCTCACCTTTGGCATTCCTCACACCCACTTCTGACCATGTCCCTCTTCCTCTGCCAAAAACCTGCACATATCTGAACGTGAGTGTGACACTCCTCTGGGATCTAATGTCACCTTACTTCTCCAGCCTTGGCTTTTGCCTTTCTCCCCACCCTCCTACACCAGCTACACAAAATGTCTTGTGTCCTCTGCTAGCAAGTGCTTCCCAGCAAAACCAAACCTCGGGGCCTCCCAGGTGAAACAGCCATGCGGACTATACCCAGCTGAGTAAGCTGGGCCTCAAGGCCCACTCCTCTCCTGGAGTCCCTGGTGGTGACCATTTCCAGACTGACCTGCTGCACCTCTGTGCTACATCCGCTCCCTACTGTTAGGCCTCATGCTGCGGAGAGCCTGGCATGGGAACAGTGCTCAGGACTTGACCGCGGATCAGAGACCGAAATGTGGTGAAAACTGGGGGTCTCCAGAGGCTGCAATGCCCAAGGCAGATTTATTTCTCAAGAGTGGCAAGATCCAACCTCGAGATGAAGGGGTGAGGCCTGGCAGGAGAGGGGCTACTGACTTTTTAAGGATAGAAAAGTGATGAAGGTTTCTGAGAAGGAAAGTACGTTCTGGGAAGAGGAACCTACTAAAAGGACTTTGGAGGCGGAAACGTCTCTGAGCTGGTTGGTAACAGCAGTTGGTAACAGAGGTAGGGGGTGGGTTACGGACTCCTGAGTTGAGGGGTGGGCACTGAGGAGAAATTTGAAACCATGTAAAGAGTCGTGTGTCTGAGAAGGACAGCCATTCCCCAAAGCCCTTTGCTCCCCCCTCCCCCGACCCTGGGACCTTCCTGGGGCATGGCGGGATCCCTGGAAGATTTCTGGATCCACGTTTGGAGGGTGCAACGGAAAGCCCCCACCCCCACCCCCTGCTGCCTCTGACAGCCTGGCCTGTGCCTCACAGTGTGGCGTCCAGAACTTCAAACGCCGCGAGAAGTGCTTCAAATGTGGGGTGCCCAAGTCAGGTATGGCCTTCCTACCTCCCTCTTCCTTGGGACATTGTGGGGAGAGGGGCGAAGGGTGATAGGCCACAGCTCTGGAAGGAGGGTGACCTGCTTGGGAGCTCCTTCCAGTTTGTCACCAGCCTCTCTCCTGATGCCCCTAGCAGAGGCGGAGCAGAAGCTGCCCCTGGGCGCGAGGTTGGATCAGCAGACACTGCCGCTGGGGGGTCGGGAGCTAAGCCAGGGCCTGCTGCCCCTGCCACAGCCCTACCAGGCCCAGGGTGTGCTGGCCTCCCAGGCCCTGTCACAGGGCTCGGAGCCAAGCTCGGAGAATGCCAACGACAGTGAGTCCATTGCTTCTTCCTCTCTGCCTTAGGGTGTCTAGGCTGGGCTCCCTGAAGCCAGAGAGACGGTGGTGACCAGGACTTAGTCTTCCTGGGGGTACACCAGGTTTGGAATCAGACACATAATGTAGGGAGAGCAGAAGAAGAGCATTACCAAACTCTACTTGAAGGGTGTGTTGAGACGATTCTCACCAGGCAAGTGGCTGAGCTGGGACTTGGGCCAACAAGCAGAGAGGAAGAGGTGGGAGGAAGCAGCAGGTACAAGAACATGGAGGCCAGGAAGAGGAAGCAGTGGGGAGCCAGCAGAGGGCGGGGCTGGAGGGGGTTATCGGTGCTCCCTAATGTTGAGTCCCTTCCCACAGCCATCATTTTGCGCAACCTAAACCCGCATAGCACCATGGACTCCATCCTGGGGGCCCTGGCACCCTACGCAGTGCTGTCCTCTTCCAATGTACGCGTCATCAAGGACAAGCAGACCCAGCTGAACCGTGGCTTCGCCTTTATCCAGCTCTCCACCATCGTGGTGAGGGCGGCACAGGGGGGGGGCCGGGCAGCCAGAGTCCCGGCCCCCAGGGCAGGGAGGAGGGATCCTGACCCTAGCTCCCCAACCGCGGCCCCAAACCTGGAAATGGGGCAATGGAGCCGGGGGCCTCCCCGGGCCTGACCCTTCTGCCCTGCCCACCCCCAGGAGGCAGCCCAGCTGCTACAGATCCTGCAGGCCTTACACCCACCACTTACCATCGACGGCAAGACCATCAACGTTGAGTTTGCCAAGGGTTCTAAGAGGTCAGGGCCCCACCTGTGTCCCTTCTCAGCCTGCCCCCCAGCTTGGGGCCTCCTGTCTCACTTCCAGTCTCTGACATCCTCCCCAGGGATATGGCCTCCAACGAAGGCAGTCGCATCAATGCTGCCTCTGTGGCCAGCACTGCCATTGCTGCGGCCCAGTGGGCCATCTCACAGGTACTCAGAGACTCCCCTCCACCCCAGCTCTCCCGTACCTGGGCCACCTCCACTCTCCCGCTCCCTCTCTGCAAACAGGAGGGCTGCCTTGCTGTAGCGGCTTCCCGTGGACCAGAAACCCTCTCCCGGTGGTTGCGGGTGTGGGCTGCAGGGGCCTCATGGCAGCTCCATTCCCCAGCCCCTCCTCCCAGGCTTCCCTTTCCAGGGCCACGCAGCCGCTTTTCTCTTCTGTTTGGTGCTCATGTGTCATTGTGAATTGTTTCAACTTTTTTTGATAAAAGGGAACTTAGAAGTGGCTGTAAGAAAATTGGGAGAGGAAAATATAGGCGGGGAGGATGGTATCTTCCCTGGTCTGACCCCCAATCCACATAACACACAGCGCATCTAGCAATGTCAGCTCTGGGAGTGTTTTGGCACGTGTCTTTGTTCCAGTCTTGTTTTTGTCACCACCTCGCTCCGCTGTGGCCCGGTGTTCTTGTCTGAAGGCTGCATGCTTTCTGTCAGCAGACAGACACTAGCTTCCCTTGTGGGCAGATGCCTCTTAGCCGGTTCCCCTCCCCTCTACACCACCTCCTCTGCTAATGAGCCCCTCCCACCTGCCCCTCAGGCCTCCCAGGGTGGGGAGGGTGCCTGGGCCACCCCCGAGGAGCCAACGGTCGACTACAGCTACTACCAACAGGATGAGGGCTATGGCGGCAGCCAGGGCACAGAGTCCTCTCTCTATGCCCATGGCTACCTCAAGGGCGCAAAGGGCCCTGGCATCACTGGAACCAAAGGGGACCCGGCTGGAGCAGGTGAGCCTCAGCGTCTCCCCCAAACCCACAGTGGGGACTGGCAGGCCTAGGGTCCTGGGTCCTGCCATTCACATTCTCTCTTCTCTGTTGCCCTTCCCAGGTCCCGAGACCTCCCTGGAGCCTGGGGTGGACTCTGTGTCCCTACAGGCTTTCTCCCGTGCGCAGCCTGGTGCCACTCCTGGTGTCTACCAGCAGTCAGCAGCTGAAGCAAGCGGGAGCCAGGGTGCTGCCAACAGCCAGGTGAGGGAAATTAAGGGGGAAGGGTCTTTGGGGGGCTCCTGGGTGACATGGGGTCACTGGCAGACACTGAGCCTTGTTCCCTGTTCTTGCCCCCATGACCAGTCATACACCATCATATCACCTGCTGTGCTAAAGTCAGAGCTCCAGAGTCCCACCCATCCCAGCTCTACCCTGCCACCGGCCACGAGTCCCTCTGCCCAAGAGTCCTACAGCCAGTACCGTGAGTAGCCACAGCCTGCAGCGAGGGGCAGGGGGCTCCTTCACAAAGCAGCGAGGTGTGTGACACCCCTCCCACACACTTGTCACTCCCCAGCTGTTCCTGACGTCTCCACCTACCAGTACGATGAGACATCTGGTTACTACTACGACCCCCAGACTGGCCTCTACTATGATCCCAACTCTCAGGTGATGGGGCAGCCTGGGAGGGGAGGGGGTGGCGTCTGCTCCGCGGCATCTCAGTCCTCCCTCACGTCCCTTCTCCCGTCACCCCAGTACTACTACAATGCCCAGAGCCAGCAGTACTTGTACTGGGATGGGGAGAGGCGGACCTATGTCCCTGCCCTGGAGCAGTCAGCTGATGGGCATAAGGAGACAGGAGCGCCCTCCAAGGAAGGCAAAGAGAAGAAGGAAAAGCACAAGACTAAAACAGCCCAACAGGTGAACACTGGGAGCCCAGCAGTCACTGTCTGTCCGTTAGGTGTCTTCTGGGCAGTATCTGTGCTTGAGAGAGACCCGGCTCCTGGTCCGGCTCTGTTCTGCGCTGTGTGATCTTGAGCCAGGGCCGTCTCCTCGGTACACAGTCAGGCTGCCCACCTTCCTGAGGTGGCCACTGCCATCCAAGTGCAGCCTATCCACTATCCTGTCCCCTGGTGGGAACCTTTGTGCTGTTGGTGACAGTGTGGGCTGGTCTGGGCACACCTGAAGCCAGGCTAACCCTGCAAGGGAAACAGATGCACAAGTCTGCTCCTGTGGGCCCAGAACCCCACCTGATGGTGTGTATTCATCTGTCTGTGTGTACACATGCCAGAGAACTTCTTCCAGGCCCATCAGGGGGTGGGCAGGAAAACAGCCATTGCAGTGTTCTGTGGTGGTGGGCAGTTGGAGGGAACCTCCATGTCTTCTCTGAGGAGCAAGAGTGTGACAGTCTGGGTGCAACACTTAGAAGCAAGAACTTCGTGTTCCCTTGATAGCCTGGTAAATTCTAAAACTGATGGTGTGCCTGGGTGGGGATTGGGCATCAATACGGGATGTGGCGTAGAATCACACCTGTTAATTAAAATTGTATGCAGATAAAATTTGGAATAATAAAAATAAAATAAAATAAAATTGTATGCAGAGCAAGCCATTCTATGCATTTCAGAGTGATGAAAACTCACAGCGACCCTAATAGCATGGACACCTGTGAGGAGAATAGGGACAGAGCAAGGGAGGGGCTTGCTGAGGAGCACTAATGACAGGATGACAGAGAAATGGGGACTTTAACCTCTGCCTCTCTGTCCTTCCACTTGAGGCTGCAGGGCAGGAAGGGGCGGGCTGCTACAAGGGCAGTGGTTGGAGTTGGTGACCCCAGCAGTTGGTAGATTCCTAGGAGCCTCACCCCACCACCACCCTCATCCCTAGATTGCAAAGGACATGGAACGCTGGGCCCGCAGCCTCAACAAACAAAAAGAAAACTTCAAAAACAGCTTCCAGCCCATCAGCAATTTGCGAGATGATGAAAGGCGGGAGTCAGCCACCGCCGATGCAGGCTACGCCATCCTCGAGAAGAAGGTGTGTTGTGGCCATCCATCTGTGCTCTGTCCCCAGACTTGTCATCCCTTTGGTCCTTCTGTGGAGTCCCTGAGTTTCCTTGTCCCTCCACCCCTGGTGCTTCAGATGGTAAAGAATCTGCCTCCAATGCAGGAGACATGGGTTCCATCACTGGGTCAGGAGATCCCTTAAAGGAGGGCATGGCAATCCACTCCAGTATTCTTCCCTGGAAAATCCCATGGACAGAGGAGCCTGGTGGGCTACAGTCCATGGCGTTGCAAAGAATCGGACATGACAGAGCAACTAACACTTCTGTTTTTCCACCCCAGGGAGCACTAGCTGAGAGACAGCACACCAGCATGGACCTCCCCAAACTGGCCAGCGATGACCGCCCAGTGAGTGCCTGGGGCAGAAAGAAGGGTGGGGGCCTGTGAACTAGCCAAGCCTGACCTCTTGCCTTCCCCTTTTCCAGAGCCCACCTAGGGGGCTGGTGGCAGCCTACAGTGGGGAGAGTGACAGTGAGGAGGAGCAGGAACGCGGGGGCCCAGAGCGGGAGGAGAAGCTCACCGACTGGCAGAAGCTGGCCTGTCTGCTTTGCCGGCGCCAGTTCCCCAGCAAGGAGGCGCTCATCCGGCACCAGCAGCTCTCCGGGCTCCACAAGGTGACTGAGGGAGGCCTGGCAGTGAACCCCAGCCTGGCCTGGTCCAGCCGCTTCACTCTCCTCCTGTCCTCCTTTACAGCAAAACCTTGAGATTCACCGGCGAGCCCACCTGTCAGAAAACGAGCTGGAGGCACTTGAGAAGAATGACATGGAGGTGAGGTGTGACCCACTCCCCGGCTCCATCCGTCGGTCCCTTGCCAAGCACCCCATCTGTCATGTAGGCAACTGGTGCGGGCAAGTTCCTCAGCTAGACACAGCCTGGCTGCCATCAGCCACCTCACATCTGTCCCCATGCACAAGCTTCTTCGCAACTACCCCGTGTTGGCGGGCGGCTGGTAGTTGCAGGACCTCAGACCTGTTGGCCAGATCTCATTCCCTGTGGGCCCCCCAACCCCAGCTGTGCCCATGTTTCCTGCAAAGAGCTGTCAGCCCCTTCATTCTCACACATATACACTGTTTCAGCAAATGAAGTACCGGGACCGTGCAGCTGAACGCAGAGAGAAGTACGGCATCCCTGAGCCACCGGAGCCCAAGAGGAGAAAGTACAGCAGCATGTCTGCGGCCTCCGTGTGAGTGTCCAGGGCCAGGTGGAGGGCGTGGGGCCAGCAGGTCTGCCGCTCACACTGTGCCCCTGTCCCCTGCAGGGACTTTGAGCAGCCCACGCGGGATGGGCTGGGCAGTGACAATATTGGCAGTCGCATGCTCCAAGCCATGGGCTGGAAAGAAGGCAGTGGCCTGGGCCGCAAGAAACAGGGCATTGTGACTCCCATTGAGGTGAGCCTGCTGGGATCCCGTGCCCATCCTCCAGTGCTCTCCACTGTAGCCTTGACTGACTAACAGAGTCTGCCTCCTTCACACAGGCCCAGACACGGGTGCGGGGCTCTGGCTTGGGTGCCCGAGGCAGCTCTTATGGGGTCACGTCAACTGAGTCCTACAAGGAGACGCTGCACAAGACAATGGTGACCCGCTTCAACGAGGCCCAGTGAGCAGCTGCAAGACCTGCTTATACTTGCATCAGGTGTCCAGCGTGGGGCGGGGGATAATAAAATATTGGGTGGTTAAAGCAAAGCCTTGCACCTGTCTACCAGCCCTACTCCCCAGCCAGAGAAGCTGTGACCAAGTCAAACTTTGAGTTGCAGACTTTTATTGAAAAACTGGGCTGGAATCACCCTTGTTTTTGTAATAAAAGCTGAAAAGTCCGCAGCTTGTGTCTCTTTCGGATGTCCCAGAGTGGTCTGTGGCCCATGCAGACATAGGGACATAAACACAGATAGACAAGGCTTTGTCAGGCTGAGGTGGGTGGCAGTGGTGGCATTCACAGTGATTTTTATGGTGGCTCCCAGTTTGGTGAGGGTTGGTAGCAAGACATGGTGTTCTGGCTTGTGCCCCAACATGCAAGATCCTGGTCACAGCGCCTCACCACTTCGGGTCCAGCAGGTTAGACTGTACCAGGAAGTCAAGCACCACCAGGGTACTGTTGGGCTTGTCCCTCCAGACCAGAAATGGGACGAGGAACCCCCACCCCCTGGCCTCGCCACCCCACAGCTACACTTGCTGTACAGTCACGAGGCTAAACTGTACTTGGCCCTCCCTAGGTCTGGGGACCGTGCTTGAGGGCATTTCTAAGTGAATGATGATGGGCACTCTGGCACCAGTGGGCCCTGTGCTCTCAACGGGCTAATGACCCCAGAGGCGTGGAGATAGAGAAGTCAACCTGCCAAACCCAGGTCCCAGGGATGCCCCACCATTTGGGCCCACCCACGTCCCAGTCTTCTCCATGGCTTTTACCACAGTGCTCTACTGCTCCGGTCATGCTAACCATTCTACACCCTGTGGTTCACAAATACATGTGTGTGCTCTCAGCACAGGTCTGAGTACAGCAGAACACAAAGCTGGGCCTGCCCTCTCTGGGCTTTAGGGGGCTGGGCTGTGCAACAGGGCCAGGAACCACCCCTCCCCCAAACATACAAGCTTATGAGACAGGAAGGGAGGTGGTGTAGGAAGAGCAATTGGCTCAAAGCCCCTCCCCCACTTAATAGTCTGCATTGAGACATCAACCTACACCAGTGGCAGGGACAGGTGAGAAAGATGGGGACCCCTATAAGTGGGATGGTGCTGATCTGGGGTGGAGGTGTTGGCCCAGTGGGAAAGGGAGAGGAAATAGGAACAGAAAGAGGCCACCTGAAAGGGTGGCTTTCAGTCTGGAGACATCCCCATGTTCCCTTCCCTGTTGTGGTTCCCCAGAGTATAACTCCCAGGAATCCCATGTCAAGGAAGCCTCATACATGGCTGGCAATAGTCAGTGGTACAGCCACTCTGGAATATGGCTGTTTCATAAAAAGGTACACATAAGGTTACCTTGTGAACAAGAAATTCCATTCTTAGATGTTTATCCCAAATAAATGCAAACATGTCAACAAAAGGACTTGTTACATGTATTCACAGCAGCTGTGTTCAGAATAACCACAAAATGGGAACAACCCAAACATCCAGCAAGAGGAAAATGGATAAATTGTGGCATATTCATATAACAGAATACAACCTGGCAATAAAAAGTGACAAAATCACTGATACAAAAATCAACACAAATGAACTACAAACATGTTGAGTGAAAAAAGATACAAAAGAAGTACATTGTTTACTGTTCTGTTTATATCAAGTTCTCAGCACATTTGTGGTGATACATTTTCTGGACTTCCTGGAAAGAGTTGCAAAGCAGCTTTCTAGAAAAATGAAATGTTCTGTATTTGACTGGGGTGCTGGTCACATGGGTGTATAACTATATGCATTCAATAAGCTATATAATTAAAATCTGGGCATTTTGTCATATAAATTATACAAGAAGTTGGAAAAAGACCACCAGAGCAAACCTCAGTAACAGGAAAGGAAATAATAGAAAAGATGAAGTAGGGAGGGAAACAACAAGTTAATAAAATCAAGAGTGGAATCTTTGAAACAAAAATTAAGAGGAAAAGCAGACCTCTGGCAAGACTGATCAATTTAAAAAGAAGCAAACAAACCAAATACAAAATACAAACCAGAGGGAGGAATTCACTACAGATGCAACAGAGAAAGTGTATCTGAAAATATAGATGAAATGAATATATTAGTAGAGGGATATAAAATGCCAAAACTTCTATGAAGAAACAGATTACTCGAATAGAGCAAAGTACTAAATAAGTTGAAATCTTCCCTCTCCTCACCAAAAAAAGAACCCAGATGGTTTTTATAGGTGCACTCTACCAAACTCCCAAGGAACAGTTAATCACTATCTCGTACAAAGTTGTTCTAGATATAAGAAAAAAGAATGAAAGCTGTCTATTTTATGAGACTGGTGTCATCTTGATCCCCAAAACAGATGAGATAATACAAGAAAACATTTCAAGCCACTTATACCTGTAGATGTAAAAATCCTTAATAAAATCCTAGCTAAAAGAATCCAATAGTATATTTAGCAAATATGTTTTAATCAAATACTTTATCTCAGGAATGCAAAATTGGGTCAATAGAGAATATATATATATATATATAGCACTACATAAACAGACTAAAACAAACAGCAACCACAGAAATAGTGTTTGATACAGTTCAAGAATCCATAAATCCATACTTACAGAAATTAAAGATAAATAAACGGAGAAGAGAAATATCTCCTTTACAGTAGAATGTCACTAATAATCGGTACAGTAATGATGTTCAGCTGTGATTAAGTCTCTGGGTGCTAAAGACAGTGGTTACACTTTGACGTAAACAGGATATTTACACAGTTCCAAAGTTTCAAGGCAGAAAATGGTATCTCTACAGTATAGAAACTTGACAGATACCATCTTAATGAACGGAAAAAAGTGAAATTCAGTTCAGTCGTTCAGTCGTGTTGAACTCTGCAACTCCATGGACTGCAGCATACCAGGCTTCCCTGTCCATCACCAACTCCTGGAGCTTGCTCAAATTCATGTCCATCCAGTCGGTGATGCCATCCAACCATCTCATCCTCTGTAGTTCCCTTCTCCTCCTGCCTTCAATCTTTCCCAGCATCAGGGTCTTTTCCAATGAGTCATTTCTTCACATCAGGTGGCCAAAGTATTGGAGTTTCAGCTTCAGCATCAGTCCTTCCAATGAATATTTAGGACTGATTTCCTTTAGGATTGACTGGCTTAATCTCTTTGCAGTCCAAGGGATGCTCAACACCACAGTTCTTCTCCAACACCACAGTTCAAAAGCATCAGTTCCTCAGCACTCAGCTTACTTTATGGTCCAACTCTCACATCCATACATGATTCCTGGAAAAACCATAGCTTTGACTATATGGACCTTTGTCCATAAAGTAATGTCTCTGCTTTTTAACATGCTGTCTAGGTTTCTCACAGCAGTCACCGTCTACAATGATTTTGGCGCCCAAGAAAATAAAATTTGTCACTGTTTCCACTGTTTCTCCATCTGTTTGCCATGAAGTGATGGGACTGGATGCCATGACCTTTGTTTTTTGAATGTTGAGTTTTAAGCCAGCTTTTTCACTCTCCTCTTTCACTTTCATCAAGAGGCTCTTTAGTTCTTCTTTGTTTTCTGCCATAAGGGTGGTGTCATCTGCATATCTGAGATTATTGATATTTCTGGCAATCTTGATTCCAGCTTGTGCTTCATCCAGGCCGGCACTTCTCATGATGTACCCTGCATATAAGTTAAATAAACAGGGTGACAATATACAGCCCTGTTATACTCCTTTCCCAATTTTAAACCAGTCCATTTTCCCATGTCCAGTTCTTGTATGTTGCTTCTTGACCTGCATACAGATTTCTCAGGAGGCAGGTAAAGTGGTCTGGTATTCCCATTCTTTAAGAATTTTCCACAGTTTGTTATGATTCACGCAGTCAGACTTTGGCATAGTCAATAAAGCAGTATTAAAATCCTGAGCCATCTAATAGGATGAAAGGAGGAGACAGCTTCGCTTCTGTGATACTCCTAGACAATATGCAGAACCTGAATCTAACCACAGGAAATGTCAGAGGAAGTCCAACTAAGGGACAGTCTACAAAACTCCAGGCTTATAATCTTCAAAAGTGTCAGTGTCATGAAGGTCAAGGGAAGACTGAAGAACTGTTCCAGACTGAAGGAGATATCCCATTTGAATTTTCAAATGTCACCTCCTGGCTACCCCATTTAAGGATCCAAACTCTGCCCTGTCAATATTTCCTATGCCCTATTCCTTGTATTCTTTTTCTCCATAACATTTCTCAATTTCTAATATACTATGTGTTTTTTTCCTACATTATTTGTTTCCTTCACTAGAATGAAAGCTTTCATGAGGAAAGGGACTTTGGTCTGTCTTGCTCACCACTGTGCCTCTAATGCCTTGAACAGGGCTTGGCACATACTGGACCTTGGAAGCACGAATAAATATACACACCACAACTGTTCAAATCTCTTTCATCCTCAAGACTCCATTTTTCAAGAGGCTAATATATAGAGAGTCCCTAAAAATTCATAAGAAGTACAACAACCCCATAGAAAATGGATAAAGGATTCAAACAGAAAACTCTCAGAAGAATGACAAATACCTTTAAATCTATGAAAAGATGCCCAAGTTCATGCCTAGTAAGAGAAACGTATATTATAATTACACCAGATTGGCAAACATCCAAAGGTTTGACAATCTTGTCAGTGAAGCAATAAACCGGCTGTGGGCAATGTGAATGGTACACCTCTCGCCCCCCCTTCTCTCTCTCCCTGCTTTCTTACTTCCACAGGCTTTTGTTGAAGCTGTTCCCTCTGACTACAGTGCCCTTCCCTCTCACTTGGGAAAGTCCAAATCCTGTCTCAATTACTCCTACTGATCCACTTGAAGGCAGTCAATTCCTCAGAGAAGTTGGCCACACCCATGGCTTCAGTTGCCACTTCTGATGGCCCCTAAATCCAACCCCTGCATCTCAGATCTAGTCCGCAAAGTTTTCACTCAACTGACATATACCAGACCTTGGATATCTAACAGGCACTGAAAATGTAACACATTTGAAAACCAACTCCGATTTTGCCCCATGACTGCTCCTAATGGAGTATTTCCCCTGACAGTTAAGGACAACACCATCCTTCCAGCAGCTAAGGCTAAAAACCCAGGGGTCAGCCAGGGCTCCTCTCTAGTTTTCATGCCCTGTATCTGATTTCTCAGCAAACCCTGGTGTCTTTACCTTCAAAATAAGTTGAAAAATCTGATCCCCACCCCCACATCCCCCTTGGCCTGACACTCTCTCATTTCTTCCTGGACTCTAGTAGCTTTCTCGCTGGCTTTTCTGCTTCCTATCTCTGCCCACCCCCACCCCCAACAGTTTTTTCTCCTTCCACACAGAGCAGCCAGATTGTTTATTCTAAAATATAATTCATATAATGCAACTTCCCTATGTGGAATCCTTTTATGGCTCCCCACGGGTCTTAGAATAAAAACCTAACCAAAGACACAGCCTGGTATACAAGGCTTTGCTTGAGATGGCCTTGGATCTCATCTCCCAGTGCTCTCCCTTCCTCACTCTTCTCCAGCTACACACATTCCAAGAATTTCCAAACTCAAGGTTTTGCACCTGACGTTCCCTCTATCTGATGCTTCCCGCCATGTTAAATATACATGGTTTGCTTCCTCACTTTTCACAGGCCACCTCCTCAGAGGGTTATTCCCTGACTACTCTACATGGGGCATCAGGGAAGATCTCTCAGAGTGAGGCAAATGATAGAAGGAAAGGATGTGATGGAAAAGTGCTCTTGACCATTGCAAGGGGGGTAGGAGATCAAACCAGTCAATCCTAAAGGAAATCAGTCCTGAATATTCATTGGAAGGACTGATGCTGAAGCTGAAGCTCCAATACTTTGGCAAACTGATACGAAAAACTCACTCATTGAAAAAGACCCTGATGCTGAGAAAGATTGAAGGCAGAAGGAGAAGGGGATGACAGAGGACAAGATGGTTGGATGGCACCACCAACTCAATGAATATGTATTTGAGCAAGCCCCGGGAGATGGAAAAGGACAGGGAATGTTGGCATGCTGTAGTCCATGGGGTCACAGAGAATCAGACATGACTGAGTGACTGAACTGAACTGAGTCCCCTTGCTGTGTTCTTTGCTATGTTCCCAGAGCCCTGCACTTAGTAGGCACTCAATGAATCTTTTTCAGATGAGCAAATTTGGAGGATTTGAGGACAGGATATGTGATACAGAATTTGGGATAAGGTGATAAAGGCATTTTGTGTTAATTACCTTGGCTGGAGCAACACCTTCTCAGGAGGGCCTTCTGTAACCAGACTACCTAAAAATTCAACCTTCCCCCACAGAGTTCCCCTTGTGCATGCTAAGTCACTTAAGCCATGTCAGACTCTTTGAGGCCCCATGGACTGTAGCCCGCCAGGCTCCTCTGCCCATGGAATTCTCCAGGCAAGAATACTGGAGTGGGTTGCCATTTCCTACTCCAAGGGATCTTCTAGACCCAGGGATCAAACCTGTGTCTCTTATGTCTACCTGCATTGGCAGGCGGGTTCTTAACCCCTAGCGACACCTGGGAAGCCCAATTTCCCCTTACCTTGTTCTATTTTTCTCCGTAGTAGTTATCACATATACACAACACATATTTACATGTCTATTTAATTGTATACCCACATATGAATATAGACTATACACAGTGTGTGTGATATATTTATTATATATGTAGGTGTTTTTTTTTTGGCAACACTGCTGTCTTGTGGGATCTTAGTTGACCCATCAGTGATTGCCCTGAGCCTTGGGCAGTGAGAGCACAGAGTCCTAACTGCCAGGGAATTCCCTACAGATGTAAATTATTTACATATTGATACTAGTTATTATGTAACATTTACAAATATTGATACATTTTATTAGATAAAATTTTTACATTTATGGGCTGTCTCTCTAGTCTGTCAGCTCCCTGAGGGCAAGGAAGATGCCTAGCACCTGGCCCACAGCTTGAGCTCTATGTGTCAAATGAATGAACTCCTTTGGTCACCTGAGCCTCAGCTTTTCCATCTGTAGGATCAACGTGCCTTTCCATTTGGAGTTATTTCCATGTTCTGATTCCTTTTCCTACCCACCCCACCCCCCAGAGTACAGCTCCCGGAATTCCACAGCCCAGGTTCACATTTTCCAGTACCCTGGGTGCTCCTGCCCACCACGTGCACCAGGCACCGGCCCAACTGGACTACGACCCCCAGCATGCCTCGCGCGTTTGGGAAGTACCACAACTCATAGGGGTGTCTAGGTCTGACACGGGCTCCAAGAGCGCAGGATCAGGGGAGGGCTCCCCTCTAGCTTAGCATCTGTGGTACGTCCCAAACCGGGGGCCCCCCTCCAAGGCCCCGCGCTTCTGAGCTCAGCGCAAACTCTGGTTCTTCTTCTACGCCTGAGGTGATTTGCTCTTCCGTTGCCCCGTGGCTTCGGCTCATCTCCAGCAGGAAGGCGAGGCTTCCGCCCGGCACAGGGGGTGAGCTGGATGAAGGTTCCCCCCAGTCCCCCGAACAGCATTCGAAGGAGGGGGCTCAATTTCTGGGATCCTCGAAGGGGCATATTTGGGAGCTCTGAGCCCGGTGTGGCATTTAGAGGTGGCTGTTTTTGAGGGGACGCAAGTGGCGTTAGGGACTCCGGGGTGGGACTTTGAAGTCTGTTTTCCGAGCGTCCCTCGGAGGCAGGGTTTATACCCCTTAGAGACTGGGTTTAGGGGGATGTTTGGGGCGACCCTGAGGATCCGTGTATGAATACTCTTGTCCATGAGGTAGGATTTGGTGTGCTTCCCAAGGGGAGAGGCAAAGTTTGAGGTTCCTGAACTCAAGGCGGAATTTGGGAAGGGCTTGATTCAGGAAGGGTCCTGATGACGGTGGGAACAGGCGGGACCGACGTGGCGTGTGGAGGTATCTAATGGCCTTTGTGACCTCTGCTTCTATTATGATGTCTCACCGCGCTTGGGTACTAAAGGCTGAGAGACAGGACACACTGAGGCCCACATGTTGTTTTAGGAAGAGGAGCCCCCAACCCAGGCTGTAGAAGGGCCGCTGGAGCCTAGCGTGCTAGGCTCTTCCGAGGGGACAGAGTGTCACCGGCTTTCCTTTGCCATGGCTTTATTCGCTATGCATGAGGAGATGAGCTGTTGAGGAAGACCATTTTGGCCCTTTTCGCACCTGGTTCGTTGGAAGTATCAGCTTGTGAATTATTCACAAGGGAGCGGTTCATTGTGCTTAAGGGGCGTGCTGAAAGGGGCGCCTTCCAGTCTGCCGGGCAAATTTAGATCACACTGATAAAGCGTAAAAGTGAGTAGCGGCCTGAGTTTTCTGTGGGTTGTCTAGGGGTATTGTGCATAATTCATGAGGGGCGTAGCTTTTAGGGCTTCATCGGCACGATCCGCTGTTAGCTTTTCCTTAAGAGGTTTCAGGATTTAAAAGTTTTGCGTCTCACGAAGGGATGAGGCCTGGCGCATTGTTCATTCTTTGCGGCCCGATAATCCCAGATTATCAACAAAGACTCTAGATTCAAGTCACATCTATCCTTGCCAGCTGTGTGATCTTCGGCAGATCTGTGAACTTGAAAAAATGAGTCTGAGCATAGTGGTGATCAGGTTAGTTTGCACTCATTTAGCAGCTTTATTAGACCATTTAATCCCCACAACAACCCTGGGAGGTAGGTTATTATCATTCCACTTTATAGGTGAGGAAACTGGGACACCAGGAGGCTAAGTAATTTGCCTAAGGTTACTCACAGTTAGTGAGTGGCTGAGCCAGGATTGAAATCCAGTTAGTCTAGTTCGAGAGTCTGTAGTCTTAAATACCATGTCTCTCTCCCACCCACCCAATTCGCTGGTACTTCTACTACTACTGTTAGTCATATAGCACCAGGTGGCCAGGCACTGTTCTGAGCCCTTTCTACATGTTTATTCATTTAAACTTCATCACAAGGTAGGTTACTATTGTTCTCATTTTATGGGTGGGGATACAGTGGCCCAGAGAACTGTCTGGTGCCAGGTCACAAAGCTAGTCATCGATGGGTGGAAGTGATTTTTTGTGAGGATTTGATAACTCAGGAGGTCTCCTTTGACCTGAGACCTGAAGGAAGTGATTCCCTGCTCTGCATTCCTGAGACTAGTGGCACAACGCATGGAAAGGACTCACCAAAGGAACCACCACATAGCAGGCGATCGGTTAATGTGATCTATTATTATTAAATAGAAATGTAGTGGGTGTTTATTGTGTGCCTGGGGCTTTGGTATATAGTTGTGTCTCTGGTGACCTGGTAGTCTGTGCTACCTATTTAATGAACATTGGTGGCCTTGGTGCTCTGTTTTACAGTGTAAATCTGGAAGGGTGTTTCAAGGCATTATTTTTTATATAATGCCCCAAGTTGGGGGTTTCTCTGGTGTCTGGGTATACCCTCACCCATAACTAATTTTATATCAATACAAAATATTATATTTACATGTTACCTTTACAGTAATATATAATACTTTAAAAATGTAACAGTGCTCTGTGCCAGCACTGCTCTGCGTTCATTTCATAGTTTATACTCTCTGGTTTTCATAGTGACACATTTTGCCTTTATGATGTAGGTGGGTTCTACTACTGCCCCCATTTTACGGTTGTAGAAACAGGCAACTGCCAAACGCAGGTAGTAAACCTGGATTTGGGTGGACCAAAGCAGTTCTGGTTCACGTGCTTTTAGTTAATGGTGGGGAGGAGGCAGCTCCACTTCCCCCTGGGTTTCCCCTGCGGCTCTGCAGCATCTTTCATTATTCATGAGCAGGAAGCGGTGACCACGTTGCCTCGGCTGGAATACAATAATCCTTACTTGCTGGGCAGGGCTGGCTGGAGTATTTCTATCCATCCAGCCTCATGCATAATTCATCAGTAACTGGGTGGGACCTTTCTTGACCTCTCTTGAGTTTCCAGGTTGGGCTGCTGCAGTATCATTATTCATTATTCATGAGCCAGGTGAGAGTGTTTTCTTGTGTTAGCCCTATTTCTCTGTTTACAGGGTATTAGATGCAGCAGTGGGCGGACCTGTCTCTTTTGTCCTTGCCCACCTTATGCATTATTCATGAGATGTGGCCTCAGTCTCCTTGGCTTCCAGGCTGCAGCAAGATTATTCATTATTCATGAGCATTGGGGTGTGGCTTCCATATTTTAACATTGGCTTTCTGGTTGCGGGGTGTTAGTCAACCAGCCACCCGGCTTCATGCATAATTCACGATCAGGAAGTGTGTCTTTGGTGGCCTTTCTTGGTTTCTGTGGTAGCCTGGCTGTAACAATGTATTCATTCGTTTGGCGGGCGTGCCCTCTATGTCTTTTACCTGTTTGCCTAGTTACTGCCAGAGTAGCCACCAGATGGTGGTATTCCCCTTCGAATGAGTTACAAACGGGGACCATCATACATGATTCATGAATGGGCGCGGCCTGCGTACATCCGGGTTTCTGGGGGGTGGGGCCCAAGGTTTTGTTCCGGCCTCAGGCTCCGCGGCCGCCATCTTGTGTTAGCGACGGCGGAGGTGAAGGAGGTGGCAGGAGCGAGCAGAACCACTACGACGCGGGAGGAGAAGTCGGCGGCGGTGATTCTAGGCGGCCCAGGCGGCGGGGAGGAGGAGGAGGAGGAGAAGGAGGAGGAGGGTGGCGGCCGGGCTTGGCTTCGGCTCCTAGAGGAGTTGGCGGCGGCGCGACCCGGGGAACCGGCATTGGTAACAAACGGCCTTTCTCAGCGCCTTGGCCTGGGCAGGGGTTTCGGGATTGGATGGTGTTGGGCCGGTGCTGGGCCAAGGTGATGTCGGGGCAGGTGGTGATGACTTGGACGGAGGGATCGTTGAGGAGAAGTAGGTGGTCCATTTTGGGCGGGGCCGATATTCCCCATCTGGGACCAGCCCTGTCTCTCCGGCTCCAAAATCTGACCTTAGGCTCAGACCTCCAGAATCTGCTATTAGAGACTCAGTCAGCATTCCTAATCAGGGACCTGGCCCTGTCCTGCGTCTTGCATGGCAGATCGGAACTTCCCCCAGTCAGCAATGGAGACTTAAACGGGATCGACATTCCTGGTCAAAGCCTCCTACCGGTGTATGTCATTAAAGACCTACCCCCAGAATCTTTCTTCATTCACCCTTCGTTTCCTCAGAATTTGTCCTCGCAGCTTCCAAAAGGGGCCAAACCTCAGGAAGGGTCCATTTGGTTTCATTTAACCTTCTCTAGCATCTTCTTTCAGAACCACCCTCCACACGCATAGGCACACACACACAGTCTGCCCTTAGAGCTTTCAAGGAGTCTAGACCCTGTAAAAGGCAATTTGTGCTTGGCCTCCATGTCAGAGACCACTCCTCCACATACCAGAGGTCTCCCAACCCACCTTGGCTCTAGCATCTTCCCTCTGAAACCCTTCTGGGCCAGCATTTCTATTCAGAGATCCACTTCAGCATTCACCTTTAGAGACTGCTTTCATTCCTAGAATCTGTCCTTAAAGACTTCCTTTATTTTGAGTGCCTCCTTTTTTCTTGTGGTCCCAGTATTCTCTTTAGAGACTATCCTTTGAGGGCCTCAACATCTCCCCCATCGGACACTCCTAACCCCCAGTATCTTCCCTAAGAGTTTCCCAGGGGATCAGACACCAGGGAGGCATTGCTTGGACACATAATCTTCCATCAGAGATCTCTCTGCCAGCTTCTGCCCTTGCAGACCCTATTGGCTCCTAGCCCCTTGCATCAGAGACTTGCCTCTCAAATCCCACCCTTTACTCAACCTCTGCCTTCAAAAGCCAACCAGGGTTCTAGCTTCTCTCACAGATTGCTTAACGTTGCATCAGGCCTCAGAATCTGCCCTCAAAGCCTTCCAGGATCCCAGCATCTTCATTCAGGGTTTCAGCTTCATTGGACCCCAACATCATGGTCAGTTGTCCCTTCCCACAACAGGTCCATTTGTTCTCCATCAGAGTAGAAAATCCCTCCTCAGCACCGACTCTCAGAGCCTCCATGGGCTTCCACATAATTGGTCAGAGAAACCCTGCTTACTGAAATCTTTAGGGCCAGAAGTGTCTGGGCTCAACCTCTTTCCACTCAGAGCAGTTACAGTACCTAGCATGTACCAATCAGAGATCAACACGAGGCCTTGTTGCTCCATTAGAAATCCCTCCACAACCCCACCCTCAGCATCCACCCTTGTAGCCTCCTGGATCTCTGACATCAAGGTCAGAGACACCTTTTCCCCTGCAAGTCCCTGTTAATTTTGGTCAGAGATTTCCCTCTGCCACCAGTGTAGACCCCCAGGGCCCCAGCATCCTCCTGATGGAGAGCACCCCTGCCCCCAGACCCCATCATCTTCTTGAAACCTCCTTGGGCCCCAGAATCCCCCATCCATTCCCTGTGTAGCCACTGGGGCCTCAAATGCAATTTCCCCGCCCTTTCCTGAAAGCTCCTTTTCTAAAGACCCGGATTTGAGTCTTAACAACCTTGCCTAGTCACATCCTGGCTGTCCACAACACACCACCCCCGGCCGCGCCCCCCCCCCCGCCCCTGGACTTCTAACATCCCCTTTCCTTCTCCCTCTGACCCTCCAGAGGCTCAGGCAACCGCTTCCTGATGCTTCTCTTTTATATTCCTAGGGATTTCTCAGTTAATCCTTCTTAGGGGGCTTGACAGGCCCCAGCATCCTGTGTCCTACCTTCTCCCCGTGCTGATGTCTTGACACTGTGGCTGCCTGCTCTCAAGCCTGTTCCAGGGCTCCTACCTCAAACCGTCTCTGATTTGGGTGGTAGAGAATGCTCAGGCTTCAAAATCAGCAGTCTGGAGATCTCAGGCAAGCTCTGAAGCTCTCTGAGTCCTCGTTCAGGTTTGCTGAACATTTGGTAGTATGTGTGTCCTAATTGGAGCCTGAGCATGTGTTGAGAGAGAAAAGGTATTGATTTTATATTTGGGGTGGAGGATCTTTAGATCTGCTCTGGGGTTTCTGCCCCAGACCCCTTTCTGCTTGCCCTGAGACTGGCCTGTTCCCAATCTCTGCAATTGAAGTCCTCTCTCAGACCATCTGCTGAAACCTGCTTAGACCCTCACTGCCAGCCCTAGGGATCCAGATGTCAAAGTCTAGAGAGCAGAGATCTCTCTGACCCTGGACCATTTCTAATTTCAGGTGCAGGGAAATGGTGTGTGCTCAACAACCAAATCAGTGGCAAGGCAAGGAGATAACTAAATAATGGAGGCCTCTCTGGAGATGTCTGGGGAGGAGCTTAAGTCGCTGAGTTCTGACCACAGACTTTGACTTTTTTAACCTCCCTAGGAGGAGCCTGGTGGGCTGCCATCTATGGGGTTGCACAGAGTCGGTCACGACTGAAGTGACTTAGCAGCAGCAGCAGCAGCCCCTTGAGGGTATTTCCATTTGTCCCTGCTTTGCAGGGGGGGAATGGGGGGGGGGTAGAAAATGGGGCTCAAAGGAAATGAGCTCCCTACTCTGTCTCAGGAAGTCAGTCATGGAAAATGGAATTTGCCTTGGTCTCCCAACTAACTCACCAAGCTTCTTCTACCTAAGTTGGTTCTTGGCATTCCCAGCAGTTCAGCTGGGTACCTTGGACCGTAGCCAGCCTCCTGGGTACCCCTCCCTCACCTCTCATCTGTCAGCCATGTGGATTGTGCCCCAAGCTGGGTCCTGACTCTGTTCCCCCAGGAGATGTTTGGTAAACAGTCTAGCAGCAGCTGGGTGATGCTGGGCAAGTGACTGGAGTTTTCTGAGCCCTTGTTTTCTTATTTGTGGCATAGGTATAAGGTTATTTGGTTTGTGAGCATTGTTAGAACTAGACAAAGCCCCTTATCCAGAGATTGATTGGCAGTAAGCTTCTAGTAGATGTTAGGGTGCTCTTGTTATCTTGCTTAGTGCTAGCATGTGACAAGTGCCAAAGTGGCCTCTTAGGTACAGTGGAGGTACTTGGTGTGATTGGGTGTCAGAAAAGGCTCAGTGTAGGAGAACAGAGGCTTAGAGGTACATTGGGGGTGAGGGGAAATGATTCAGAGTCCTGTCATCTCCAGCCTCTGGGTCCAGTCACCCCCTCGCTCCAAGATCTCACTTTCACAGCAGGCTGCATTATTCTGTCTCTGGGACCTAGTCCTCATGAGCTCAGGTTTTTCCATTTGTCTGGCAAGGACACTCAGCCCTGCCTCGCAGGGTCAGGACCATTGAGTGGATGAAACACCATAAGGTTAGGAGGCAGCCTGGGCTTCCAGGGTCAGCAGGTCCTAGTATGATTCCAGCTTGGCCACTCTCTTTGTGGGGATCTCGGTCAAGTCTCCAAAGTCCCTGAGTGGATTTTTTTCTTCCAGTGTGAGTTGAGCCGCAGTCTTACTGATAGTAGTCCAAACCCCACAGAGGTGCCCTGAGGACAAAGTGAGGCATAGCTCATAAAGTGCTTAGTTTGATATTTGGCACAGGGAGGACTCCTAATAAATATTCATGTATCATTGTTGATCTGTTTAAAGGACTCCACACAGGGACAAGGCTTGGGAAGTGTGTATTTCCTCTCTCTTTCTCTCTGCAACTTCTTTTATTGGCTCTGGTTGTTTTCCCCTCCTGGAGCTGGAGGTGGTGGGGAGGGGGTTGGACTTTGTGAAACTCTTCTCGAACCCCTCTGGGAGCTGAGTTCTCAGCATAATATCTCCTGCCATCATGCCACCCTGGTGGATGTCCAAGTCACATGTCCCTCTCTAACCCCTGTCGTTGGGATTAAGGGGGAGGAGAATGGCTCCTTGCTATTGCCTCCCTCCCTGCTCCATGTCAGGCTCTCTGGTCTGTGTTATATCATTACTTCAACAACTCCATGGGGTAGGTAAGTGATATTCTCACCTGTGTTTTCCAGGCAAGGAAACCAAGCCCATAAGGGTTAAATGATATCTGTTGAGGAGTGGCAAGGTCTGACCTGAAGCTACATCCTTCCTCTGACTCACCCACAAGTACATTCTTGTCACTCCTTTCTCCCCACAGAATTGGAGTCTATCCCTCATTATGCTGGGCTGGGGAGAAAAGCGAATGGCCTGGTGGTCAGCAGCATGGATTGCAAGCCAGATCACCTGGGTTCACATCTTAGCTCTGACAGCTATGTGAGCCTGGGAAAGTCACCTCACCTCTCTGTACCTGTCTCCTTTTCTGTAAAATGGGGATATTAGCCCTTACATCTTCCTTTTCCCCCCCTGCTCATCACTAACCAGCAGGAACACCCCCACGCCCCAGGCTCACTTCTGATTTCTTTTATGCCCTCCAGATGTCCAGCTCGCCGCTGTCCAAGAAACGTCGCGTGTCCGGGCCTGATCCAAAGCCGGGTTCTAACTGTTCCCCTGCCCACTCCATATTGTCCGAAGTGCCCTCGGTGCCAACTAACGTGAGTGTGTTCTTCCTAGAGACTGGCAGGTGGGGTGGTGGGTGGGAACGTCTGCTGTATACGTGTCCTGTCTGTCCCGTCCCTCCTCCTGCACATCTCCCTGAACCTAGTCTTCCTCTCCATTTCTAGGGAATGGCGAAAAATGGCAGTGACGCAGACATAGATGAAGGCCTTTACTCCCGGCAGCTGTGAGTGGGGCCGAAGTTGGACTGTGAGGTGGGAGGGGGCTCTGAGTGGATAGGGTCAGGAGGGTGTGACCCTGACCTGTGACACCCTCTAACCTGGCAGGTATGTGTTGGGCCATGAGGCAATGAAGCGGCTCCAGACCTCCAGCGTACTGGTATCAGGCCTTCGGGGCCTGGGCGTGGAGATTGCCAAGAACATCATCCTTGGTGGGGTCAAGGCTGTCACCCTGCATGACCAGGGCACTGCCCAGTGGGCCGACCTCTCCTCCCAGGTTCCTCTTACCATCCCCCTTCTTTGCCAAGGCCCCAGCCCTCTGGGCTACACAGCCAGTTCACTTCTTCCTACACTCTCCTTTGCAGTTCTACCTGCGGGAAGAAGACATAGGAAAAAACCGAGCTGAGGTCTCCCAGCCCCGTCTCGCTGAGCTCAACAGCTACGTGCCTGTCAGTGCCTACACCGGGCCCCTTGTGGAGGACTTTCTCAGTGACTTCCAGGTACCATGGGCCATCATCTGGCCTCCTGCTCAGTTCTCTCAGAGCCCACCTCTGGTTTATTCTTTTGATAAACATTTAATGGGCTAGCCTGTGTGTCAGGTTTCACGCTAAGGCTGCAGCGAGGGAATGCGAGCAGGCTTTAGACCCTGGGCCTGCCTCTTTAGGAGGAATATGTGAGCCAGCAGACGGGAAGGCATAGTGGTTATGTGCACAGACTGGAGCCAAACTGCCTTGGCACGAGTCTCTCATTGTACTTGCATACGTCGGGCTGGTCATGGAGTCTCCTGTTCTGCCTTTGTCTGTCTGCAGACATGGGAATGGTAGTAATGCTGACTTGATAAAGGTTTTCTGAGGGCTATGGACTAGCAGCTGGTTGTTGGTTAAATAAAAACTCTGGGCCAGAAAGAGGAGTTGTGGGAGCTGAAATTCTGCCCCAGGGTGTCCCTGCGAGCCAGGACACTGCTGCTGAACCCTGCTGTAGCCATGGGAGCTCACCCTGATGGGAATGGGTAGGCTTTCAGCAGAGACCCATGGCTGAGCAGGTGTTTTAAGAATTGGGAGCAAGTGGGTGTGGTAGGAGTGAGCTCAGACTTTGGCTGAGGACAAAGTTTTACTTCTGTGTCTCCTAGGGCATGGCAGGGCTGTAAACAGGCAGCAGTGGGTGTTGGCAAATGAAGGAGTCAGCTGTTATCCAGACTCTGTCCTCCTAGTTGCCTCTTTACCTTGCCTGCCATAGTCTAGGGATTCACATTTCCTTTCATTGAGTTTTGCTTGGGCTGAATCTGATACGTGGTAGATACTTTGTATTTGTGACAGAGAGCTGAACCAGCAAAGCCTTAAGGACCCCGTGAGCCCACCTACCAGCCTTCCTCCATGATCGCTCCCTTTACCCTTCACCCTGGTGCTGGGCCCTCGCCTGAGCTTCCACCTCTCCACAGGTGGTGGTCCTCACTAACAGCCCCCTGGAGGACCAGCTGCGGGTAGGTGAGTTCTGTCACAGCCATGGCATCAAGCTGGTGGTGGCAGACACCCGGGGCCTGTTTGGGTGAGTGCCCCTGCCCTTTTCCACCCCGACCCCTGCCTTGCCCAAGAAAAGACCCCCAAGCTCTGACTACCCTCACCCGCCCTAGGCCTTTGGGTTTTGGATGCTGTGTGTTTACCTTGCCCCCACGTAGCATGAGCACAGTCTGATTCCCAGCAGTGATGGGTTGAATTTGCTCAGCAAATACTCGCTGCATCTTGAGGGACACGTGCAGTCTCAGTGCGCGTGGGACTCGGGCATCAGCCCTGTTGCCTCCCTCTACAGGCAGCTCTTCTGTGATTTTGGAGAGGAAATGATCCTCACTGATTCCAATGGGGAGCAGCCGCTCAGTGCTATGGTTTCTATGGTCACCAAGGTGAGGAGGCCAGCCTTGGGTCCTGGCAGCCGGATGGGCGGTCACAGGCCTTCCTGTCTGCTCCCAGTACCCTGAACCTGCCTCTGAGGTCCTCCTCCTTCAACCAGGACAACCCCGGTGTGGTTACCTGTCTGGATGAGGCCCGACATGGCTTTGAGAGTGGCGACTTCGTCTCCTTTTCGGAAGTACAGGGCATGATTGAACTCAATGGAAGTCAGCCCATGGAAATCAAAGTCCTGGGTGAGCTAGGGCCAGGGGGGAACCAGGGGAGATAGGAGGCGTTTCCCTGGGCTCTTTGTGAGGGGAGACATATCCTGGGTGTCTGGGTTGAACCAGAGGTAGAGTCTCCTAAGGTCTGCCCAGCAGGGTGTGGGAGGGAAATGCTGTCTTGTGTTTGAGCTGTTCGTAGAATAGGCCCCTGATAGCTGCACTGAGGGGAGGCAAGGTCTCTGGTGTTTGAACAAAGATCAGAGGATCCACTTGTGTCTGAGCTGATTCAGACAGGGAGCAGAGAACGTCTTCCGTTGTAGACTTGGGGTCAGAGACATGGGGTCCCATGGGCGCTCGGTCTGGGGTAGAGGGGAGATGGTTTCTGAAGTTCGAGTAGAACTCAGGATGGAGAGGAGATTACTCCTGATGTCTGAGCTGGGTCAGGAATGGATTTTCCCTCATCTTGTAGGTGGTTGTAGGTTTTAGGGAGAGTGGGTATCCTGACAGTTTCCCTGTCTACCCTAGGTCCTTACACCTTTAGCATCTGTGACACCTCTAGCTTCTCTGACTATATCCGCGGAGGCATCGTTAGCCAGGTCAAAGTACCCAAGAAGATCAGCTTTGTGAGTGTGAGGGGCAGTGGGCTGTGGGGGCTGGGGCTGGGCATCTCACGGTTCTCAATTCTTCTGATTTTTTTTTTCTGATGCCCTGCTTCCCACAGAAATCCTTGCCAGCCTCTCTAGCAGAGCCTGACTTTGTGATGACAGACTTCGCCAAGTATTCCCGCCCTGCCCAGCTACACATTGGCTTCCAGGCCCTGCACCATTTCTGTGCTCAGCATGGTCGGTCCCCTCGGCCCCACAATGAGGTGGGTGTGGGTGAGCCAAGCCAGGGTAGATGACCTTGGCACTGCAGGCCCATTCTGCCTCTCTCCCTACACCTCTCACCCCCAACACAGTGACCTAACAGGCATGCTCTTGGTTCCTTTGGCCCCACTAGGAGGATGCAGCAGAGCTGGTGACCATAGCCCAGGCTGTGAATACTCGATCCCTGCCTGCAGTGCAGCAGGACAGCCTGGATGAGGACCTCATCCGGAAGCTAGCATATGTGGCTGCTGGGGACCTGGCTCCCATAAATGCCTTCATTGGGGGCCTTGCTGCCCAGGAGGTCATGAAGGTCAGCATAGGTGGAAAAGGCCAGGGTTGGCGTAGGCCAGGCGCCTCCCTGCCTCTATCACTTGTCCCATCTGCATGAGGCCCCAGGTAAGCACTGACTACTTCCTCTCTCCTGCCCATTCTCCAGGCTTGCTCTGGGAAGTTTATGCCCATCATGCAGTGGCTATACTTTGATGCCCTCGAGTGTCTCCCTGAGGACAAAGAGGCCCTCACAGAGGACAAGTGCCTCCCGGTATGTGAGTAGGGCCCTGGGGTAGGTGACATAGGGGGCATTTCTGGTGAGGCTGCTCTCTGACCTTTCTCCGTTTGCGTTCCTCAGCGCCAGAACCGTTATGATGGGCAGGTGGCTGTATTTGGCTCCGACCTGCAGGAGAGGTTAGGCAAGCAGAAGTACTTCCTGGTGAGTGATCCGCTGGGACACGTGCTTCCTTCATATCCCCTGGCCTCTGGCTACCTGTTAATGGTGTCTCTTGCCACCTGAGGGAGTGTCTTTTGGTTCTTGTATCTGTACCACATGACTTTTGCCTTTTCTTTTTTAATCTTGGGAAAGCTTAGTATGTCCTGTTCCCCCCCCGCCCCGTGCCTCCACCCTCAGGTGGCTAGGTTATTTTCACAGCTGTGGCACTAGACACCCCTCTCTTGCCGTCTTCTGGGGAGTGAGAGGACAGAGTGATGAATGACTTCACGCTGACCTGCATCACCCTGACCCAGACACTCTGTGTCTCTCCTTGGTTGTCTTCTAGGTGGGCGCAGGGGCCATTGGCTGTGAACTGCTCAAGAACTTTGCCATGATTGGGCTGGGCTGTGCAGAAGATGGAGAAATTGTTGTCACAGACATGGACACCATTGAGAAGTCAAATTTGAACAGACAGTTTCTGTTCCGGCCCTGGGATGTCACTGTGAGTGTGATGGGGGGCGGAGGTGGTACTTTGTCATCTTGTTTTCGTCTTGTCTTTTGTTCCCATTCTTCCTAGAAAGGGGGCTTTACTGCCTTTTTCTTTCCTTCAGCTCTCCCTCAGTTTCTGTCACTCATTCAATGAAAGCTGAGCACCCTTCCATTGAATCCACCGTTTTTCATCTCCTGTTTTTTTCCTTGACCTCTTATGAATGCTGGTTGGGACTGTGTTGGGGGTCCCAAGTGTAGTGAATCACTAGGGGGACTCACAGGACTCAGCATATAGTCATACTCAGGGCTATGATTTATTCCAGTGAAAGAATGCATAACAAAATCAGCAAAGAGAAGTTGGCTCATGGGGTGAAGTCTGGGGGAGACCATGCACAAGTTTCCAAGACTCTCTCCCAGTGGAGTTGCACAGGAAACCTGTAATTCCCCTAGTAGCAAGTTGTAACAACACATGTGAAATGTTGCCAGTCAGGGAAGCTTGTAAGAGACATAGTACCCAAGGATTTTACTGTGGGCTGGTCATGTAGGCTCCCTCTTCTGGAAACATCCCCAAATTGCAGACTCCAAAAGGAGAGCAGGAGTTTGGCCTAAACCATAGGGTTTGCATAAGCAGCCCAGGCACAGTGAGCAGCCTTTACCAGGTGGAGAATGGTAAGAACTCTTGAAATCCAGGTTTCCAGACTGCAGCCAAGGCCCAACCTGGCCAGGAGGCCTCTTTCCTAGGAGAGCACTTGTGCTAGGTTCACTGTACTCTGCACAGATAGAAGCTAGGTTATACAGGGATCTAGCTAGTAGGCCTTCTGTGGGTAACAGCATCATTGCCTGGCCAGGATTGACTCCCCTTTTGTTCATTTATTCACCAAGTAGTTATCCATGTAGGTGCTCTTGTAGGTACTTGCAGTACACCAAGGAAACAAAGATTTGGTGGAGTGGGGACAGAGAGTAAAGAGTAAACACAGTACAGTAATAAAATTTATACTCAGCGTTCTTGGTAAATGCTGTGCAGAGGAAAGAGCAACAGCAAGATGAGGCAAGTGGGCAGGCCAGGGAGATCAGTTTGCAATTTTGATATGTGGAAGGGCTCATCTCTGCCAACTTGGAGGACGTGAGGAAGTAGAGTTCCTCAACCACTCAGGCAAAGATCCTGAGGTGGGAGGGGAGTAGGAGATAAGCTGGAGGAAATGGGGACCAAGTCATCTTACCTTCGGTGGAGGTGGGAGCAAGGGAGGGTTTTCAGCAGAGGAAGTATATGACCTGATTTGAACTTCTTGTCTGTATGCTAAGATTGTTTTGTTTGGGGGGAATGTTCCCCAGCCTAGGTGCCATTACCTGAAAAAACAGTGGATGTTGGGTAGGCAGAAGGACAGAAGGCTGGCCTGTTGTCTCCAATCTATGCCTGTCCACTGCTTCCCTTTCCACCGAACCCCTGGCGTATCAGTCCCTGCCCTAGCCCTGTGGTACTGTCATGAACTGTCTCCTGCCAAACCAGAGAGCTTCCTAAACTCAGGGCCTAGTTCTTTGCAGCATTAAATATGTCAGCCTTCAGGAGGACAGCTCTGTAGAGGTTCTCTGGTTGCACACATGAATAACAGTTTTGTTCCCCCATTCCCACTCTCACCCCCCCTAGAAATTAAAGTCTGACACAGCTGCTGCAGCTGTGCGCCAGATGAATCCTCATATCCGAGTGACAAGCCACCAGAACCGTGTAGGTCCTGACACTGAGCGCATCTATGATGATGATTTCTTCCAAAACCTGGATGGTGTAACCAATGCCCTGGATAATGTGGATGCCCGTGAGTTTGGAGGCGGGTGAGGAGGTCAGGGGCCAAGTTGCCAAGTTACATGTATGCGTGTGCACGTGTGTGTGTGTGTATGTTTTGGAGGTGTCTGTCTTCCTGCCTCCTAATGTTCCGTCTTGCCACTCACATTATGTTGTGACCCCACCCCCAGGCATGTACATGGACCGCCGCTGCGTGTACTACCGTAAGCCACTGCTGGAGTCGGGCACACTGGGCACCAAGGGCAACGTGCAGGTGGTGATCCCCTTCCTAACAGAATCTTACAGCTCCAGCCAGGACCCGCCTGAAAAGTCCATCCCCATCTGCACGCTGAAGAACTTCCCGAATGCCATCGAGCACACCCTGCAGGTGATCAGCATTGGTGGGAGAGAGGAGGGAGCAGGCACTCTGGCCTCATGGCTACCAGCCCCTCTGCTTTTTCTCTAAACCTATCTCTCTTCCCGGAATCTTGTAGCCTAGATTGCTAGAATGATCCACTTCTTTTTCTCTCTTTTTTGGGAAAATTTTCAACATTTAGGGCTTCCCTGATAGATCAGTTGGTAAAGAATTCACCTGCAGTGCAGGAGATCCTGGTTCGATTCCTGGGTCAAGAAGATCTGCTGGAAAAGGGATAGGCTACCCACTCCAGTATTCTTGGGCTTCCCTTGTGGCTCAGCTGGTAAAGAATCTGCCTGCAATGCGGGAGACCTGGGTTCTATCCCTGGGTTGGGAAGATCCCCTGGAGAAGGGAAAGGCTACCCACTCCAGTATTCTGGCCTGGAGAATTCCATGGAATGTGTAGATTGCAGCCTATATTGCTAGAATGATCCATTTATTTCTCTCTTTTGGGAAAATTTTCAACATTTAAACAAAATACAAAAAATAGTACGAGGAACACTCAAATACTCTTGGATTTAACATTTGTTAATGTTTTGCCACATTTTCTTCGATTCATGTGTACTGCGGACATCACAATGCTTCACTCCCTATACTTCTTCAAAGGGAGTGTATTCCCACACAACAGGGTCTCAACCTCAGCACTGGTGACAGTTGGGGCCCGATATTTCTTTGTCATGGGGGCATCCTAAGCACCATAGGATGTTTAGCACAATTACTGGCTTCTATCCACGAGATGCCAATGGCACCCTCTTCTGTTTGTGACAACTAAAAATGTCTTCAGACATTGCCAGGTGTCCCCTGGGGGCAGAATCACTCCCAGGTGAGAACTGCTGCATGTAGTCAAAACACCACCTTCATATTGAACTAAGTTAGTGGTAATTCTTACTGTCTCTCCTGGTTACTTATTTGTCTCTTAACAGTTCATATTCATGTGTCCCCTGCTATTGCTCCAAATGGGTTTAACAGCTGGTTTTCCAGGATGATTTTATTGGTATGATGCATATACATATATAATACACAGTAGTGCACATACTATCTGCCTGGAAGTTTTTACAAAATGAATATATCTAGGTTACCCAGCACCTATGCCTCCAATCAGAACCTGAGGATTTTGTGCTATCAGATGATTCTTACTGCAGTCTTTGAAAGCAGACCATTCACAATGTTTAGTTGAAGTATGGGGTATGCGAACAAAATAGGGAGAGGAAAAAAATGTCTCCTCCATCATTTTCCCTCCCCGCCTCTAGTTCCAGGCTGAGTGTGTTTCTATTTGTGCAGTGTCACTAGGTCACTAGTAAGTGACCTTGGACTTAGCTTCTCGGTCTCATGAAATGGAGTTGACAGTGGTGTATACCTCACAGGGTTGCTGTAAAGCACTTAGCATTCACTATGTATCTGGTGCTATTTTAAATAAACTGTAAATGTATACATACATGCAACCCCTGAGGTACTTAGGACTGTTACAGTATCTATTTGGGAAAGAAGGCAATGGCAACCCACTCCATTATTCTTGCCTGGAAAATCCCATGTACGGAGGAGCCTGGTGGGCTGCAGTCCATGGGATCACTAAGAGTGGGACACAACTGAGTGACTTCACTTTCACTTTTCACTTTCATGCATTGGAGAAGGAAATGGCACCCCACTCCAGTGTTCTTGCCTGGAGAATCCCAGGGACGGAGAAGCCTGGTGGGCTGCAGTCTATGGGGTCACACAGAGTCGGACACGACTGAAGTGACTTAGCAGCAGAACCACCACAGGGTTAAGTGTATTCCTGAAGTCACAAAGTTAGATACTATGTAACAGCTGGATTTGAACCTAGATCTCACATCTGTGTTCTCCAAACCCCCTCAGAGGGCAGAGCCTCTGTCCAGTTTGCTGCTGAATCTTCAGGGCCTGTATAGAAATTATTTTTCGGTTTGGCCTGAATTTTCTTTTTTCTTTTATTTTTAAATTTTAATATATACATAACTGAACTTTTTTTTTTGAGGCATGACATATTTCAAGTAAGGTATACAGATCTTAATTTTTTTTTCACACATTCACTAGTGTAACCACTGTCCAGGTCAAGTTCATTGGTTTTTCAGTTGAGGTGTTAGGGGGTCGAGGAGTGGGGAAGTTTGGGGGGGCTTACCTTGTCCCAGAGCAGCTATGTTCTTCCCATTGGATTTGTTCACTGATGGTGTTTCTAACACTTCCAGAAGTCTGTTTTGTCCACCATTGCCCCCTGTAATCTGTTTGTCTGTAGTGGGCTAGAGATGAGTTCGAAGGCCTCTTCAAGCAGCCGGCAGAAAACGTCAACCAGTACCTCACGTAAGTAACCAAATGTCCACTCAGCCCACCCCCTGCCCGCCAGTCAAGGCATCCTGGCTGCTTTCCTCATTGCTGTGACACTCAGCACAGGCACACTTCTCAAATGAATCTGTGAATGAGGCTTGGGCCTCATTCCATTGGCGGCCAGGATTAGCTTTCTCTGGAGAAAGTGAGGTTGCCTTGGAGCCCACTCCTGAGGCCGCTATGTAATCCTGCCCCTCTGACCCCCCCAATTCCTGATAGAGATGCCAAGTTTGTGGAGCGGACCTTGCGACTGGCGGGCACCCAACCCCTGGAGGTGCTGGAGGCTGTGCAGCGCAGTCTCGTGCTGCAGCGGCCACAGACCTGGGCTGACTGTGTGACCTGGGCCTGCCACCACTGGCACACACAGTACTCTAACAACATCCGGCAGCTGCTACACAACTTCCCTCCTGATCAGGTAATGCCCACTTGCCAGGTCCATTTGGCAGAATGCGTTTTTTCCATAATGGGAGCCTGCTATGAGTTCTCTGGCTCCTCCTGGGGATTAGTCCAGCTGTGGCATATGCCCCAAGGTGTGGGGAGTCTCAGAAAAATGATTAAATTTGACCTATTTTTGCCATCCCCTTTCCTTGCAGCAAGAGACTTTCATTTTTGTTTCCCTTACCTGTGGGGTGGGCTGACTCAGCCACCTCCTAGGACTATAGCGATCATAGAGGAGAAATCTTGGAGTTAAGAGCTCAGGAAATCAGTGGGGGTTCAACTCCAAGCACCATTTGTACTTGGGCAAGTCACATAGCTTCTCTCTATACTTCAGTTTCCTTGTCAGTAAAGTAGAGGTGGTAATAATTACCTCATGAGGGTTCTTGTGAGGATTTCTTAGTATTTGGTAATATTAACTCAGTACAGTACCTGGCAGTTCATAAGAGTTTGTTAAGCTGTGTCTTGCACAGAGTGAGTGCCAGGAGTTCTTTCAGCAACACCCCTAGTTCACCCTGGCATCAGAACTTCCGTTCACAGGACCCTTACTGTCTGGGTTGTTCATGATTGACTCTATCCCCTGCCATGCGTGCCCAGCCAGGGCTAGTGAATAGGGCACACCCAAGGGCCAGGGGAGAAGTACAGGATTGCTGGAGAGGCTCCAGTTTTAGATCCTACTCCTCAAAAATCTCTCCACTTCTTTAGCTCACAAGCTCAGGAGCTCCATTCTGGTCTGGGCCCAAACGCTGTCCACACCCACTCACCTTTGATGTCAGCAACGTAAGTCTCCTCCTTGGGGTCTCCTAGGGTCAGGTGGAGAGTGGGTGGGAGGGAAGGAGGCCGAGACTCCCCAGGTGAGGGCAGACGTGCTCACCCTTCTGGGCCCTGCCTTCTCCCAGCCCCTTCATCTGGACTACGTGATAGCTGCTGCCAACCTGTTCGCCCAGACCTACGGGCTGACAGGCTCTCAGGACCGAGCTGCTGTGGCCACGCTCCTACAGTCTGTGCAGGTCCCTGAGTTCACCCCCAAGTCTGGAGTCAAGATCCACGTCTCTGACCAGGAGCTGCAGAGCGCCAATGCCTCTGTGGGTGAGGATATTTTGCCCCTCTGCCAGGAGTTACTGCCCCACTGGTCCTCTGCCCAGTGCAGCCTCCTCACCAGTTCTCTGCCCCGGCACTACTGTGCAACCCTGTCCTGAGACTTCCTTCTTGATCTGTTTATCTGGAAGGTGTGGTTTCCACCAGTGGTCTTGCTCCTTTGGTATCTGCTCCCATCTTCTCACCCCCATGTTCCTCCGTGTGTGTCTTCTCTGTGATGTTACCCTCCACATAGTTTTCCTCATCCCCTTCTTCATATTTCCACCCCAGTTCCCCATTTCTCTCCCCCAGCTCATGCTCTCTTATCGGGTGAAGGGCCAAACAGTTGACTCTTTTAGCCCATATAGTGTCTGCAGCTAATGATCTCTGCAGTTGAAGCCCAAAAGCAGCCATACACGATGAATGAATGTGGCTGTTTTTATTTTTTCCCATGTCTCCCATCTTCTTCCCAAATATCTACCCCATCATGTTCCTCTCTGTATATTTTTTCTACTTCTGCATTTCACCCATATTTCCTTCATCTTTTTCCTCATATATATGCACATGTATATGTATAAAACATACACAAGTTACATGTAAAATGTGTATAGACATTGTGTGTGTGTGTGTAATATACACGCAGACAGAGTGTATGTAGAGTATATATAGGGTGTATACAGTCTTCTCACCTATCTCACCCTCTATATATGCCCCTATTCTCTAATTTTTTGTATCTTCTGTCCTCCCATCTTAACCACATCTGCATACTTCTCCCAACTTCCTCTCTGTATATCTTCCCTTGTCCTTTTCCCCTGTATCCTCCATGTCTCCCCACCTCTCTGCATCATTCTCCCTGAGATCTACTGCTCTCCCATCCTTATCTGTCCATCCCCACTTTCTCCTAATGTCTTTGTTTCGGTTCTTTAGTCTCTCTTGCCTCTCTTGATATTCCACACTGCACCCTTCCTGCCCCAGTCTTCTTCAGGTTTGTACTCTGTTGTCCTGCACTGTTTCTTACCATTGTCCCTCGTCTCTCCCAGGATGTCTTTCCTTTTCAAATCCTTTGTCTTCCTAAACACCTTTTGCCCCGCCTTGTTTCTACCTCAGACCCTGGCCTTGGGTCTAAAGCGTTGATGGTGTCCCTCTCTCCCTGCAGATGACAGCCGTCTGGAAGAGCTCAAGGCCACACTGCCCAGTCCCGAAAAGCTCCCTGGGTTCAAGATGTACCCTATCGACTTTGAGAAGGTGCTGGGTGGGGGCCCCAGCAGGCAGTGGGGATGGGATAAGCATAGGTGGGCTGAACAGAACAGGCTTCTAAGGATCGGGAGGCAGCCCCAGGCCTTTGTGGGATTGGATCATGGGCCTGCTACGCAGCCCTGAATGAATAGATGTTCCCAGCCATGCCTTTGTGATCTGAGAGCCCAGCAGGTAATTGCAGTGGATACTTGTGCCCCTAGAGACCAGGAATCCTCTTCCTCTGATTCTCTCCTATTGTCTCCCCACCCTCCTCCCTTAACCTCTCACTCCTAAAAGGATGATGACACCAACTTCCATATGGATTTCATCGTGGCCGCATCCAATCTCCGGGCAGAGAACTATGACATTCCTCCTGCAGACCGGCACAAGGTGGGGCAAACCCAGACCCAACATTCCACCCCCTCCCGGGCTGGATTTGCCCACATTTCATCCCTTCTTTAGACTCAGCCTCTTCTACTCTTAACTTCCACCTTCCTTGATCCTTTGCTGCCTCACAGAGCAAGCTGATTGCAGGAAAGATCATCCCAGCCATTGCCACAACCACAGCAGCTGTGGTTGGCCTTGTGTGTTTAGAGCTGTACAAGGTGGTACAGGGGCACCGGCAGCTCAACTCCTACAAGAATGGTTTCCTTAACTTGGCCCTGCCCTTTTTTGGCTTCTCCGAGCCCCTTGCAGCACCTCGTCACCAGGTGAGGGTCTACATTAGAAAGTGGGTTTGTGGGTGGGATGTTTGTCTGTAGAGCTGGCTGTAGTTTGCTTCATAGCCTGTCACCAGGAGAGGGTTTCTGTCAATGTGTACCTCTTTCCTTCGTGTGTACCCTTGTTCATTTATTCACTTACCATGTTTTTTTTAAGTACTTTCTATGTGTTAAGTAGGTGTCTGATTCTGACTGTAGAAGCCCTCAGAAAAGATATTTGAATATTAGATTATGATTAATGACTGCACAAAAGTAGCACCCAACATTTATTGAGTGCTTACTATGCTCAGTGCTTTTACTTGCTTCATTCATTTATGCACTCAAATATTTATTGAGCACCTACTGTGTGCTAAGTACTCTTACAGGTGCTAAGGTTATATTCCTGAAATAGAGTAATACAGTAAACGATTTTAGAACCTCCAAAAAAGAACAAGATAAGGAGAACTTGGGAATACCAGGGGGCAAGGGGATGGATCTAGAATTTTAAATGTGGGATAGTCAGGAATGGCCTTAAGGAGAAGGTGACATGTGAGTCCAGACTTGGAGGAGGTGAGAAGACAGGCCAGGCCTTGCCAGAAGGGCATTCCAGAGAGAGGGACCAGTGTCTGCAAGGGTACTGAGGTAAGTGTGCCTGGCCTGTTTGAAGAAGAAGTCATTAGAGCAGAATGTGGGAGAGATGAGGGGATAGGAAATGAGCAGAAGAGAATACGATTCCATGATGTAAAGCCTTGTCTCAATTATCATCAGGGTTTCACTGCTTACTCAAGGCCAGACAAAAGCCACAAGAATATTTTGGACAAAAGAGGCTTGTGGTCTGACTTAGCATGTCTGCATGAATGAGGGGGAGACTGATGGGGTTTGGTGCCCTGATGGCCCCCATCCCATAGACTGCTACTTTCCCCACAGTACTATAACCAAGAGTGGACGTTGTGGGATCGCTTTGAGGTACAGGGTTTGCAGCCTAACGGTGAGGAGATGACTCTCAAACAGTTCCTCGACTACTTCAAGGTGAGAGCCCTTTCTGACTCTCACTCTACCTGGGGGTGGCGTGTGCAGGTGACTGACTGGCCTGTCCACCCCTGTGACACTGCTGTCCTCCCCCTCTTCCAGACAGAACATAAGTTGGAGATCACTATGCTGTCCCAGGGTGTGTCTATGCTCTACTCTTTCTTCATGCCAGCCGCCAAACTCAAGGAACGATTGGATCAGCCGTGAGTTGGGTGGTGGGGCCTCAACTTGCAGCTGTCCCACTGCTGCTCACTGCCCCCAGCTACCTGCCCCTTCTCACTTACTTTTTGCCTTCCTGACCCTCTGCTCCCTCATCCCCAGGATGACCGAGATTGTAAGCCGTGTGTCGAAACGAAAGCTTGGGCGCCATGTGCGAGCACTGGTGCTTGAACTGTGCTGTAACGATGAGAGCGGCGAGGACGTTGAGGTCCCCTATGTACGATACACCATCCGCTGATCTGTGTCCTCTCCTGTAGACTGACCCCAGCACCCCCTCTCCAGATCCCTTCCATCCCAGGGCTCCCATTTGACCTCTGGCAGTGGCCCAGCTAGCCAGGCTTGGTGTTCCCCTCCTCATCCCCCTACCTGAACTCCTCTTGCCACTGCTTTCTACCTTGTTCGGAACCTGACTCCTAATAAAGAATTGTTAACCCAGATGTGGCATACCCTGCTGGTTCCAGGGAAAGAAGGGATTTCCTGGAGCTGTGTAGTTCATGTGGTAACCCAAAGGGTTCAGCCTCATGCCAGCTGTCAGCATCCCAGGCAGAGAGAATGTGGGAATTGCCATGTCTTCCCCGCTGTCCTTCCTGCTTAGGAAGAAGTGGCAGCATGGGTGAGGCCATAGAGAGCAGGTATCTTGGTCTCCGTGACTTCATTGGAGCTGGGTTCAAATTAGCCTTCTCTGTCTCTAGCTCCTAACTCCCTGCCTTATTGATTTTGAGAGGTAGTAAAGAGTAGTGTTTGAACAAGTCCTTTAACTTCTCTAACCTTGTTCCTCCTCTGTGAAGGAAAACGTATGGCAACCAGTCAGCCAGGGCTTGATCACTGTGGCTTATGTCCTTGGGGAAGATCCCTTCCCACCTGGATCAAAGCACTCAGACCCTGGACAAGCCTTCAGCATCATGGTTCCCAGTGCCAGGAATGCCTGTGGTGCCCTTTGTTCAACTTCCCTGCTGAAGGGAGGGCTCAACAGCTCTGCTGGACTGAGGAATGCCAGTGTTTGTGCATACTTTGAAGTTGTAATGAAAATATTTGGCTGAGAACATCTGTGGAGGAAAAGCTTCTTCCTGTCCCTCAGGTCTGGGCTTCTTGTCATGAGGCTTCCCACCTGTGAGAGCCGGCTGTGGGTTGTTGATTGGTTAGAGCAGGCAGTAGGAGGCCCACCACAAACCCTACCAGGACTGCAGAACTTCCCACACTCTTAGGTCTTGGCTGAGCACACCAGACAATTGAAAGCACCAGTCTGACTGGCCACGTGGTGCCAGAGGTTGCCATTCATAACCACTGTCTTTCACCTAGCCAGGCTTCCAACTTTTACTTTTTCCGTTTAGAAATTCCTTCACTCAAACCTGAGTATTGGGAATTGCACAGCCTGGCCTGAACTTGACCTGACACCCATCACAGCCTGTCTACACAACTTTTGCCTCCTGGACCAGCTCCAGACCCCAAGCACAACGTATGCCGTTGCCTACCTCTCTCTGGTTACTTTTCTTGGCCTTTGCTGCTTGGGTGACCTCATCCTTCCATACTTCCCTTCATTCTCCACCAGGACATTAGGGATTGAAGTGTTTTACCTCTGGGATCCATTTACTGGTCATGCTGGCTGGCTAGGTCAAGTGGAGAGGTTTTCCCACTACAACTACTTTGTCCATTATTGCTGCTCTAGAGTACCCCAAACACTCTGCACCTCTGTCCACTGTTTTTACTGTTGCAGCGTCTGAGGCTTGCACACGAACTTGATTTTCTGCTTCTACTATCTTGGTACCTTTGTGGGTACTTTAGGCCTTGTTCACTGTATCCCCCTCAGCACAGCTCCTGGATCCCCTTGATACTGAATTCACACAAGGTATGAAAACAGCTTTTTCATCAAGAACCCATGATTTCTGGTTGCATCTTTGTTGCCCACACATGCCATTTTACTTCTCTGTCATTTTTGTCTACCATTATAACACCAGCAAGATGGGAGACCAGGGCTCAGTGGGCAGGGTTTCTAGTCACTGCACTGAGCCCTCTGCATCCAGCAGGCACAAAGGACAGGGTAGGGATAAGGTGGTCTCTTGTCGCTGCCTAATACTGTTTATCATCAGTCACAACAAACATTTGTCAGCTGCTTACTGTGAGCCAGGCAGTATTGTAGGCATTGGAGACAGCAACAGATTTTAAAAAATCCCTGTCCTGGGGTGGGAGGTGTGTGTGCATGCACATACTGGTGAGACCTAGAATAGACAGTAAACACAGTAAGTAAATTGCATGTTGGAAGTTGATCAGTGCAGTTCAAAAGGTCTGTAGAGCCAGCTGAGGTCTGGAATGATGGGGTGCAGGTAGGCATTTTTAAATAGGGGAGTCAGAAGGCTTTATGCAGAAGGGGACATTAAATCAAGGACTTGAAGAGGATGAAGCATGTGAATATCTGAGGGAAGGGCATTCCAGGCAAAGGGAACAGCAAGTGCAAAGTCCCTGAGACTGGATTGTGCCTGCTTTATTCAGGAACAGCTAGGATAATAGTATGGCTGGAATGGAGTGAGAAGGGTAAGAGATGAGGCCTGGGAGGTAATGGACCTGAAGATCTATCCTGAGGTGGACTTTTGTCAAGTATTTCCACTCACGACATGCTTTGGTAAATCCTTGTTTGCATGAACTGTTATGGCCAAGGGTATCATAAAGGGAAGCCCAGAAGAGGTGGGGGATATGGCTTTAGACTGTGTAAAGATGTGCAATGGAGTCTACCTCCGTTTGAACTGGGCTTGGTGATAGTGTAGGAGTTTTCCAGGCAGAGAGGGGTAAGGGATTAGGTTGGCTTGGCAATGCTTGGCACACAACAGGCACCCAATAAATAAAATGGAAAACTTGGAGAACGCAGGAGGGAGTCATGGGCGGGGCTCTGGAGGCTCAGAAGAGGTAGTTGAGAGGTGGCAGTTCAGTTCAGTCACACAGTCATGTCTATTTGCGACCCCATGGACTGCAGAACGTCAGGCTTTACTGTCCATCACCAACTCCTGGAGCTTGCTCAAACTCCTGTCCATCGAGTCGGTGAAAGGTGGCAGTAAAACCCAATTTAGGGTGCAAGTCCTCGGGCAAAGGGAAAAAGACGTCCCCTTCCAAGTCAAAGCCCAAGCCATGCCAAGTAATGCACTCGCCCCTTTAAAGGTCCGTCTTTCCCATGAGCCTAGGCTCCACCCTGTGAGCTTCGTTGATGGAGATGGGAGTGGCTAGAGGCGGGATGAAATTCGATTGAGCGATCTTTTGACCAATCACCTTGTGAGGCATTCGACCTATGGTAAGAGGAGCTCAGAACAAAAAGGAGACCCGCCCCCTCCACGGCGAAACCAATGAAAACCTGGCGGAGGCGTCGTCAGGGCGGTGAAATCACGCCTCTCCAGGCAGGCCACGCCCTTCATTCTTGCTCAGCCTCACCCCAGGGAGCAAATCCGATTGCCGGGGCGACACCTCAAAAGGCGGGGCTGCAAACGTTCACAGTTGGAAAGAGCTCGCGGTCTGGGAGGAAGGCGGGGGAGCTGCTGGGCGGGGCTAGACACTGTCCTATCTAAGGTGGTAAAGGCCAATGATTCTCCAGGCCGCCTCAGAAAAGTCATCTCGCGAACCTTTAAAATCCCTGCCTCCCGAGGCACCTCGGGGGACTAGGACTGACTGCCTCATCTGTCTTTTTCCTCCTTGCAAAAGTCCCGTTTTCTATTATGGGGATGTACCAAGTGAGACCGAGTAGGGTGAGCGAGTGGTGACCAGCACGCTGGTCACTGGCTGCTGCCCACTTCGGCGTTAGCAAACTTCTAGCAAGATTGGAAGTCAGTACTAAATAACCTCTACATTTCCCCGCTGGCGCCGTTCCAGGGCCGGCGCCACATTCCCCAGTGGGCGCGCAATGGCCGCGCCCCCGCCCGCTGCGGACCGGTCTTTTGGTACCTGCAGTCCGAGGTGAGTCCCCTCCTTCCCACTTCACCCTTTCCAGCGCGTGCGTGCGCATGCGCGGAGCGCGGCGCGCGCAGCGGTTTGGCCGTTGGCTGTTCGGCCCTGGGATTCGCCGCGTCTCCGTGAGCAGTAGGCTCTGAACCGCGAGCCGCCGTGAGCTCTCGGATTCCAGCCGGCGCCAGCGAGCCCGGGGGCATCGCCCGCAGCGGCCAAGCTCATGGCCGGCTGAGCGGGACGCCGCCTCCGCCTCAGCCGCCGCCGCCGCCGCCGCCGCCTCCTCCTCCTCAGCCGGCGGCGGCCCGGGCCCAGCAGCCATGGCCGAAGACTACTGGGACGGGCGCCTGCGGCGAACTGGAGGAGAAGGAGGTCGCGCGGCCTCAGCCCGGGCCGCCGCCCCAGGCGCCACCGCGCCGGCCCCGCGGCACTGAGGTTGCTCGCGCGCCCCCGCCGGTGAGCGCGTTCACGAGGCATGGGGTGGGGGCTCCTCTTCCTGCAGAACCAACCCAGACCCCGGGCGGTGCCCAGGGGTCTGGGCTGCACCGCTGGCCTGTGCCCCCTCCCCCAGCGAGTTTCCCAGAATGCACCGGGGCGGGGGGTCATTCAGGGCCTCACTGACCTTGGCCCCGCCCTGGGCCTGGTCTGGGAGCTAGGGATGGGAAGTACTATGGGTGCTAGTGGGGAGTAGGGTGATCGAAGGACCAGGGGGTGTGTAAATGGGTGGCAGAGTGGTGAAAGACTAGAGGTTTGCTAACGGGGGCCTCAGCTGTGAAGGGGTCAGAGCATGTGGTAATAAGTCTTAACCGCTGTGTAAGGTTTTGAGGCTCAGTGTGTGCTAGCAGAGGGGCGGTGCTGGACCCGAGGATGAATAACAAGGAAGAGGACGTCAGAGGAGTGCTGAGATATGCAAATAGGGTTATAGCTGTAGAAAGGCCCTGTGGGTGTTGCTGGTGGATAGGTGGTAGAGGTGCCGGAAGGTTCGCTGGTGGGATCGGAGCTCTGAGGTCCTATGTGTGGTAAGGGAGTCACGATGGTGTTAACATGTGTATTTGTCCATGAGGGACTGGCAGGGTTTGAGGATACAGTGTGCTCATAGAGGGCAGGGTCCAGTGTTGAGAGGGTGCCAGTTGGGGTGGTAGCTCTCAAGGGTATGTGCATATGGTAATAAAGGTCTGGGCAGTATGAGGCCCAGTATATTAATGAGGGCAAACCGGTGGAAGACCTGAGCCCTGTGCTAATAGGTAACAGAATTGTGGATATATGTGTGTGGGGAGTGGGAATTGGTGGTCAGGGAAGAATCTTAGCATTGTAAGAGGTTCATTGTATTAAGGATCAAAATGGTGAGATGAGTTTGTATCTATGAGGTCAGGGGATGCGAGATTGTGTGTATGTGTGTGTTAGACACTCAGTCGTGGCCGACTCTTTGCGACCCCTTGGATTGTAGCCCGCCAGGCTCCTCTGTCCATGGGGATTCTCAAGGCAAGAATACTGGGGTGGGTTGCCATGCCTTTTTTCAGGGGATCTTCCCACCCCAGGAATCGAACCTGGGTCTCCCACATAGAAGGCAGATTCTTTACTGTCTGAGCCACCAGGACGCCCTATAAAGAAGAGGCAGGGTAATGTATGAAGTTCTAGTGACTGCTCATGTGGGTTTAGTGACAGAAGTATGTAAATGTGTGTCAGTGTGGGGAGAATCAGAGCAGTATGAGCTCTGGAATATGCTAGTGAGTGTCAGAATATTGTAAAGATAGTGTGTACCTGAGTGCCTGAGATTTGTTGAGGTTCCAGGCAATGGCACCCCACTCCAGTATTCTTGCCTGGAAGATCACATGGATGGAGGAGCCTGGTGGGCTGCAGTCAATGGGGTCTCGAAGAGTCAGACACGACTGAGTGACTTCACTTTCACTTTTTACTTTCATGCATTGGAGAAGGAAATGGCAACCCACTTCAGTGTTCTTGCCTGGAGAATCCCAGGGACGGGGAAGCCTGGTCTATGGGGTCACACAGAGTCGGACACGACTGAAGTGACTTAGCAGCAGCAGCAGGGAATGCTAATGGAGGATAGAGCTATGGAGAAGATCTTGTGTGCAATAAAAATGATGAGGGCTGTGAAGGGATCCAGTTGTCAACCAACAGGGGTTATAGCTGAGGAAGAGTTGAAGCAAAGAGAAATAAAAGAATATGTGATGGTCTAGGTGTGCTAAAGTGGATTAGAGCCATGGAGGGCTGAAGTGCGCTACTGGGACTCTGGGCTGGATGAAGATCTGTGTGTGCTAATGAGGGTCAGGCCATTATAGAACAGCGTGTTTGTGTGTCCCTGGAGAATGGGGCTGAGTACGGGTTCAGGGTGTGCTAATGGGGAGGCACTGTGAGGCCCGGTGCGTGGTAATAGGGGTCAGGGTGAAGTGAAGGTCCAGCCTGTGCTGATGGGAAGTGGGGAGACAGGGTAGTGGGAGGACCAGAAGACATGTTAATAATGATCACAGCTGTGGAGGGGTCTGAGTATGGGCAAAAACAGGTTCAGGGATCTGCAAGATTCACTTTGTGTTAATGGGATTCAGGGCAGTGCGAAGGTCCAGTGAGTGCTAATGTAGGTTACTCTCTACAGCTGTAGAGGGTCCCAAGTGCATGTAAATAGGAATCAGCATCTTGCTGGGGAACAGTGAGTGCTGTGGAGAAGCTAACAGGCAGCATGTGGTGCTAAGAGTTAACTTACAGGAGCCGGCTGGGTGCTAACGGAGTTCAGTGTTCTGTTGAGGCTTTGTATGCTAATAGGGTCAAAGATAAATAGGGCCATTGCGCTGCTGTTGGCAGTTAAAATGCAGAGAAGCCTTCCTGAGGGTCCAATGTGTACTGAAGGAAGCAGGACACTGTGAGAGTCCAGTGTGTGCTTATGGGATGATGTGCCTGAACAGAATGAGGATGGTATGTTCCTATGGGAGTTACTAGAATGTGATCATTGTGTCCTCAGTGGCTGGTGTGATGTGAGGTGGTGAGTATCCTTGGGTATAAAAATATTTTGAGGATGGAAACATCCCCTTGGGGAGTCAAAAAGAATATGTGCCCTTTTTTGAGTGTGGTTGTGTATCCAGTTTCTTGCTTCCTCATTCATTATTCTAAAATCTAAAAATCTGAGAAAACTGAGATGATATTTAAAAGTTTTACTGCATGTTAATGTTCAAGTGTCTCTGCTCACAGGACCCGGTGCAGGGTCCCCCTGCTGGGGGCATTGTATGAAACACAGGTTTTGTACCCACATCTTCCTAAAATCTCCCCAAAACTAAGCCCTGGAACATGTCCAGCCCTTGGAATTTCCACTTAGAGGTCATGGACCCATGGCTCCTTCTGGCTCCTTCCTCCATCCAGCCCTACTTACAATACACTCCCCCCCTCCCCCCCCCCCGCAGATCCCCTATTCCCTTCCACAACAGGCAAAACAACTGGGTTTCCATGCCATGTGGACAGACACAAGAGTCTTTGGGGACTGGCCATGCTTCATCTTCCTCAGCCTCAGGTCCAGTGTTCACTCTCCTGGGTCAGGATTTTTTTTTTTTTTTTTGCTCTTGTTATCCCAGGTTGAAATTCATCCTCTTTATTGAGGTCTTTTCTGCTAGGCTGGCCCCTCTACCCTTTTGGGGGTGATGAATTCAGGCAGGCAGAAGTGGGGTGTGGGGACCACTGGGGTAAGCACCTGATTTCATGGTAACAGATGATTCACTTCTCTACTCAAATTCAGCCCCAGCCCAGCCTCCTATCTAGCTTCCCTTGGGCCCAGGGCCATCTTAGGCCCTGCTGTGAGTCCAGATGGTCCCTGGGCCAGGTCTTTCCCCCTCCTTGCTGGCCCAGAGCCAGGAGGAAGCAGAAGAAGGCCAGCCTAAGCCTTTTGGTGGCCCCGTTCCTGCCAGCAGCCCCATCTAGGTCATCATCTTGCCAATGCCAGTGTCCCTGGGCCACCTTGTCTGGGGTTGTTAATGAGTAGCAGGGACTCACCCTGACAAATGTTGGTCCTAGGTCCTTAGCTCCTGATTCATTAATTTCTGCCATGAGCACTTTTTGAGCACCTGCTCTGTATCAGTCACTGTTCCAGGTCCTCAGGATATAGCTGTGACCTAAACAGACATCCATCTATCCTGGCAGAGCTGATCTTCTAGTTATGGTGGTGAGAAGACAGTAAAGAATAAAGAAACCAATAAGTAGATGGTGTGATTTCTGAGGAGATAAGTGCTGAGGGGACAATTGACAAGGTGAGGGAGCTCAGGATGGTTCAGATTTTAAATAGGGTTATTCATGGTTATCTATGAAAAAAAGTGATATTTGAGCAGTGGCCTAAAGGGGGTGAGGGGGTGAGCTACTTTGAAATCTAGTGGAAGAGTATTCTAAGTACTGGAAACAGCCACTGCAAAGGCCCTGAGGAGGGACTTCTAGTTGCAGAACAGCAATGAGCAGTGAGGTGAGGCCAGAAGGGTAGTAGTGTGAGTGGGGTAAGACCTTGTGGGCCACATGAAGGACTGAGATGTTTATTTGGGGTGATAAGGAACACATAGTACATTGTCAGCTAGACAAGAAATGTGACCTGGCTTGTCAAAATCTCGGTGGGACCCTGTGGTCCAAACCTGATGGAACCTTTCCAGCAACTCTCAGGAGAGCTGGTATACTTTGAGATCCCCCCACAACCCCACCCAGTGGTTGGGTCTGGGCAGGAAACCTCTCCCTCTCCCTGCACCCCTCATCTGGGTAGCCCAGTGGGGTAGTCCACTAGTCACCTTGACGATGGTTGCTGGGGGAGGATGGTTGCTGGGGGAGGCGAGAGGGACCTTGTGGCCCCGGGGAGCGTTTTGCCTTGGCAGTTGGGGGTGATGTGGGGCTGGTGCCAGCGGAACATGCCATTGTATGGACATTCCTGGGGCCGTGTCAGTGGTCTCAGGGTCCTGAGAGAGCCCCCCACCTCACCAATGGCTGGGTCCATCAGTGCCGCTGCACCTGAGAACGCCTGCTGTAGAGCCCTCTGCTCCCACAGTGAGGCTGCCCCCAAAGGGGCCAACACTTCACCAGTTGTGCCCTTTCCCTCAGCCAGCCACCCAAGCCTTAGTACCCAGGTGGGCTCTTAGGAGCAGGGTCTGCTGGGTCTGGTTGGTGTAGGTAGCAGGCACTGACTGAGGTCTCCATCCATGCCAGGTTTCCAGGAATCCTGCATGATTCCAGGGTTCCACAGTGGTTGGGTGGGCACTGCCGCAGGTTCCTGTCAGTGCGCCTCACTGGGTTTTAGGGGGCCCATGAGGGTCAGGCGACTGCTAGGGTGGGACCCATTCCCATCCCTACGCCCTGCTCAGGTCGCCATGGATCGGATGAAGAAGATCAAACGGCAGCTGTCAATGACACTCCGAGGGGGCCGAGGTATAGATAAGACCAATGGTGCCCCTGAACAGATAGGCCTGGATGAGAGTGGCGGGGGCGGCGGCAGTGACCTTGGAGAGGCCCCCACACGTGCTGCCCCTGGGGAACCTCGCTCTGTACGGGGCCCACTCAGCTCTGCACCAGGTGGGTCCACTGACCATTCCTGCTCCTAGCCTGGTCCCCAGGGGTGCTGCCTGCCAACTGATTTTTTCTTAGACTTGTATTATTTTCACTTTCCTTTCTCCATTTTCCCCCCAACCTCTGCCATCCTTGCTCAACACCCTCTCTCTCTTGTCCATCTGTGCCCCTTTCCTTGGCTTTGTGCCCAGGTCTCAGGGGGAGGAAGGGTACCCCGCCTGCCACAGCTGCCCCAAGCCTCCCTCTGCCCTTCTGCGCTCTGTGACAGCCCCTTCAGGCCTCCTGGCACCTGCCTGCCCCAGGCCTGCCTTCCCAGGGCATTCGGCTACTTCTGCCGCTGCCTGCCCACTGGCCCTGGGCAAGCCACAGTCTCAGCTCGCCGCTGACACGGGGTGCTCCACTAGGTGACTATTGCCCCCCCTGCCCAATTCCACCTGTCTTGACCTGTGTGAACCTCCTGGGGCCTTCCCACCCTCTTCCCTGAGGAACTCCAGGCTGCTCTGGAGTCCATGTGCGTAAATGTGTGATGAGGGAATGTGTTATGGGGGTGGGGGGATTTGTCCTGGGGCTCCTGAGCCCACCTGGTGTGCCCTCCCCCTGTCCCCACTACCAGAGATTGTGCATGAGGACTTGAAGATGGGGTCTGACGGGGAAAGTGACCAGGCTTCAGCCACGTCCTCCGATGAGGTGCAGTCACCAGTGAGGGTGCGCATGCGCAACCATCCCCCACGCAAGATCTCCACTGAGGTGCTTAACTCCCTGTCCGGGCAGTGGTGGGGCTGGAAAAAAAGGGTTAGATATGGAGATTTGTAGTTGATGGTCCTGTTTCTCCCCCATCTTGCCTGCTAGGACATCAACAAGCGCCTATCACTACCAGCCGACATCCGGCTGCCTGAGGGCTACCTTGAGAAGCTGACCCTCAACAGCCCCATCTTTGACAAGCCCCTCAGCCGCCGTCTCCGCCGTGTCAGCTTGGTGAGCATCTTCTATTCCTGTCCTCCTTTTCCTCCTCCCAGTCCCTTCCACTGAGCCTACTTCAGTCTCCCTCCTTTACCTGACAGTCTGAGATCGGCTTTGGGAAACTGGAGACCTACATCAAGCTGGATAAGCTGGGAGAGGTGAGAGACAGCCAGGAGACCCATGGTAAGGCTGGGGATCAGTGGGAACTCCCTGTAGCCTCATAGCTTCTCTCCTGTCACTGTTCCTCACATCCCAGGGTACCTATGCCACTGTCTACAAAGGCAAAAGCAAGCTCACAGACAACCTTGTGGCACTCAAGGAGATCAGACTGGAACACGAAGAGGGGGCACCCTGCACCGCCATCCGGGAAGGTACAGGTCCCACCCCATCTGTTCCAGGCTTCCCAGGCTCTCCCCATGGTGTGTATGTGCACATACACACCCATAGTGAGGACAGGACTGGGGGTTCTGGGACTCTCATGGTGCTCTGGGCTTCATGAAAAAGTGCTCATCACCCACATATCCAGATAATAAATCAGGGTAACCAGAGTCTTCCTGTGTTGAGAAGAGGCAGGTAAATTGTTTGCTTTCGTTCTGGGAATATCCCTGAAGTGCTCACCAGTTTACTTGACACAGTAGTTTCTAATCAGAAAAATCACATGGAATAAGTCTGAATTGTATAGAAATTGAGTGTACAAACTCATTTTTACATGAAGCTGCAGGTCTGTATACTGAGGGTTAGAATAAGGGCCCTTTCCAAAACCAAAAACTGGTCGTAAAGATCTAGTGTCACGTAAGCCTAAGGCTGCTATCCCAGGTTCTGGCTCTGCATGTCTGGAACTTGGGGACACACCTTCTTCCTGATAGCAGGTGGGTTGGAGCTGGGTTGGAGTGGACTGTGAGCCACCAGGGAAAGGAGGAAACCCTGGGCTTGACCCTGTCTAGTCCTCCTCCTCGCCTCTGTCCTGAGTGTGGGCCTTGACTCTTCCCCCATCCCAACTCCCTGCTTCCTGTAGTGTCCCTGCTCAAGGACCTCAAACACGCCAACATCGTCACGCTACATGACATTATTCACACGGAGAAGTCCCTCACCCTTGTCTTTGAGTACCTGGTAAGGTTGGGTGGCCATGAGTCCTGGGGGAGGTGGGGAGATGGCCAGGAGCCACAGGATGTGACCCTCTTTCCTCTACCTGCTCTTCTCTCCTCAGGACAAGGACCTGAAGCAGTACCTGGATGACTGTGGGAACATCATCAACATGCACAACGTGAAAGTGGGTGTGGGGCAGGAAGCAGGGGCACAAGGGGGCCCCCACTCACCCACTCCACCCCACAAATCTCCCAGAAACAGACGTTTCCCGTTTGGCTTTTTTGCTGGGAGCCCTTGAAGGGCGTTGGGACCCTATCCTCTGTTTGTGAGACAAGGCTCTGGGCTCAGTGCTTGTGTTTGGGAGGGGGAGCAGTGCCTGCTTGGGGTCAGGCTGCTGGCTACTCTTTGACCTCTGCCTGCCGTTCCTGGGTCCCCAGCTGTTCCTGTTCCAGCTGCTCCGTGGCCTGGCCTACTGCCACCGGCAGAAGGTGCTACACCGAGACCTCAAGCCACAGAACCTACTCATCAATGAGCGAGGAGAGCTCAAGCTGGCTGACTTCGGTACCCCTGGCCTCCCCCTTCATCCCAGTGATCCCCCAACCTTACTCTCCCAGCCCCTCCTTCCCCCTGACCACCTCATCTCAGTCCCTCCCCTTCAGCCTCTCTAAGCTTCACTTGGGAAACCCTCAGTCCCAACTACATTCTCCCCCAGACGGCCCATGACCTCCTCAATTCCAGCTGCTCATTATCTCCACCTATCAGGCCTGGCCCGGGCCAAGTCAATTCCAACGAAGACCTACTCCAACGAGGTGGTAACACTGTGGTACCGGCCCCCTGACATCCTGCTCGGGTCCACGGACTACTCCACTCAGATTGACATGTGGTAAGGACAGGCTGAAGTGTGGCAGGGGCCACGCAGTAAAGGGGAGTGGCTTGGTCACAACAGCCAACCAGCCAACTACCTGCCTATTCACTGTGCTCTCCCTGCCCAGGGGTGTGGGCTGCATCTTCTATGAGATGGCCACAGGCCGGCCCCTCTTCCCAGGCTCCACAGTGGAGGAGCAGCTGCACTTCATCTTCCGCATCTTGGGTAAGGAGGCATGAGCTCTAAGAACTGTGGGGACATGCAGGGAGGCCCTGTGAGATGCTTAGGATAACTCCGTTTCCCCACCAGGAACCCCAAATGAAGATACATGGCCAGGCATCCTGTCCAATGAAGAGTTCAGGACATACAACTACCCCAAGTACCGAGCTGAGGCCCTTTTGAGCCATGCACCCCGGTGAGGCTGGTGGGTGGGTGGCTGTTAGGGGCCAGAGTACCCAAACTCAGTTTAAAACAGGTCCCCTTGTCCTTGAGGTAGAGTTGACAGCGACGGGGCTGACCTCCTCACCAAGCTGCTGCAGGTGAGACCACCTTCCTGGGTCACCCTAGGGGGCTAGTGGATTCCAGGTGTGGGGAAACAGAGCTACAGGGGCAGGGTCTGGGGCAGGGAGGAAGAGAAGCCTACTTGTTGAAAGTGTCAATACTCCCCCACCCCAACACACACTCAGTTTGAAGGTCGCAATCGGATCTCCGCAGAGGATGCCATGAAACATCCATTCTTCCTCAGTTTGGGGGATCGGATCCACAAACTTCCTGACAGTGAGTGGGGCTGGGGAATGGACTAGCTGGTGGGGGGCTTTATGGAACAGGATTTCTGCAGATGGCTGGGCAGTTGTGTTGAGTTCTAGCTGTGCCACCTCTGATGGGGTAAGGCATATGCCCTTGTTCACATATGTGATATGTTGTTTTTTACAAAAAAGTTTTTTAGCTTTCAGTTTATTTTACCTTTCATGGAAATTTTCAAACATAAAACCTGACAGAACATCCATCACTTTACCTTAAAATCCCATATATTTGTATATTAAACCAAGTAATATGGTCTATTATATATTGAACCAAATAATAAGTCCCCAGTACTCCAGCAAATGATCAACTCATGGCCAGAGTGGTTTTATCTATATTCACTCTGATTATTTTAAATCAAGTCTCAGATCCATCATTCATCTATACAATTTTAGCATGTACCTCTAAAATATTTTCTTAAGCACAACAATAATACAACAATCACACTAAAAAAACCACACACACATCGGATTAATCTCAGTAACAACCCAAACATCATCCATCATCTAGACTTAACAGGTGGTAATTGCAATACCACTGTCACACTTGACAAAATTACTAATTTCTCAGTGTCATGTAATAGTCTACATTCCGTTTTCCCTAGTAGCTGGTTTGTGTGTGGGATTATTTGGCCAGTGAAAGTCAAGACTCAAAGAAAATTAGAAATTTTTCTAATTGCCCTGATGGGGTCACACGGGAGGTGGTCCTGGATTGCCTCATGGGTCATGCCCCACTTCTGTCTCTCCTCCACAGCTACTTCCATATTTGCACTAAAGGAGATCCAGCTACAAAAGGAGGCCAGCATTCGATCTTCGTCAATGCCTGACTCAGGTAAGTGTAGGTGTGACCCTTGCCCTCTTCCCTGCCCCCTGGCCCCCATCCACTTACCTGCTTGCTCACCAACAGCCATCCGCTCTGCTTTCCCCTGCAGGCAGGCCAGCTTATCGAGTGGTGGACACCGAATTCTAAGCCACAGACCGAGGCCCCAGCAGGCAGCAGCTGGAGGGATGCCACACCCCTCACAGGGCAGCCCCCAACTGCATCCTCCCTGCTTGCTGCCTGCCTACCTGCCTGACTCATGCTCCCATGCCCACATGTCCCCTGCTGCCTGTCTGAACATCCGACCATTGGCCTGTTGGCCCACCCATTGGCCTGTCTGCTGGGTGCTAACAAAGCTCTCATCGCTCCTTTGCCTGGTCTGTCTGTCTGTCTGTCTGTGTCTCTTTCTCTCTCTGTCTTGGTAGTTGCTGGTGGACAGCGTGGCCGTGCCAGCCTCCCACACTGAAGCCAGGCCTAGACCCCTCCCCATCATACCTTCCCCCAGGACCACTACCCCATGGCCATCCAGGGGTCTGGAGCTAGCCCAGGCTGGGGATCTCGACTCAGACAAGACATGGTGATGCCTTGGGTCTGAGGTTCCCCTTCCTGCTTTCCTGCCTCATGTTGTGTGGGCCTTGTTTGTTTGTTTCATTCACTGTTGTTTTTTTAATTATTTTAAATGAGGTTTTCATTTTTTAAATGCAATATCTCTGTATACAGACTGCTGGGCCCCACTCACTGTTTGTGGCCCTCCCACAGTATTTTGTGCAATGAAGCCCTGCTCCCAGCCTTTTCATGGCAGGGACATAGCCCCTATTCAGAACCCTGATCATCACCAGACCCTGGGGTCAGCTAAGGGAAAGCATGCCTTGACAACTCGCCTTCCAACCCCCACCTGCCATCCCCAGCCACAGGGGGACTTGGGGACTACTGGAGACTCTCTGGGAGATGGATGAGGTGGGGGGCCCCCACTCTTTCCCTCCTGCAGTCCCATAGCTGGGGCTTCCTTCTCAGGGTCTCCCTAGCCCAGCCCTCCTGCCCCCATCCCGCACGGTGCTGTTGAGTAGGGGCCCTGCCAGGAACTGACCAACTCAGCAATGGAGCCATAGTGTGTATATGCGCACAAGCAGGGACAGAGGGGCGCATGGGAGGTTGTGCCCAGGCATTACCCCATAACCTCTGGGAAAAGTGAGACAGGGCAGGGACAGTCTCTGGGGTCAATTCCCAGATGGGTGGTTACCTTCCCTTCCTCCACTCTAAACCCTGGGGCCCTCAAATGGGGTGGGAGGGCAGGGGCAGGGGCCCTCCTAGGGGAGTTGGGAGGGGTGGGTTCCTGAATGCACCGTAATCGCTGTATGAAATATTAAAAAGTCTAAAGTGAAAAACCTGATTGCAAATCCCTGTGGGGGTGGGCTCAACCCAGGGTGAGTACTGGGACCTTGGAGAATTCACACTGGGTGCCTATTGTCTAAAAGAGCACTGCGAGTGGGCCAGGGATGTGTCAGGACTATGAAAAAGCATCTGAGGGGTTGCACATACCATGGTGGAACATAATAGCAGGTAGAGCAGGTTCTATAGAGGATGGGCTAAGGATTGAGCAGAGAGGAGTTAAGATTTACCCCAGAATATGAAACCAGATAGAGGATAGACTGTTAGGTATGGAGAGGCTGTTTCTTTGAAAGACACTTGGAAGGCCCAATAAAACCAGGATTTGGGGGAGATAAGACAGAGAAACCCAGTATGACTAAGACATGTCTAGCTGGGACCATGAGGCAGGCCAGTTGGGGATATGATAGGGTAGATTTTAAACCATGGAGAAGATAGGGGAATACATGGGTCAAATTTAGGACTAGGGCCATTGATGGCAGTTTAGGTTATTGGTATCTAGGAAGTAATGGAAACCATGGACATGTACGAGATGACTGTGGAAAGAATGCAAAGGTTTGTGAGGCCATAAGTCTATAGATAGCCTGGGACTCAAGTTGAGGCTTTGATTTCCTCTGTCCTGGGAGTTCTAGCTCCTGTCCACCATCTTGAGCAAAGCCTAGGATAGATTTCCAGGCAGAAGATGTGGGGTGGGCAGGGGCTGCCAAATGCTATAGGAAATGCAAGCCTAAGTGGCTGGTTGCTGAAGTCCAGCAGTGGCAGTGGACCTCTACTGTGTCCCTGTAAGCACTCTGGTGATAGTCTACAGCCTTATGGTTCCATGATGACTGTTAAGTCCCCAAAGACGGGAAATCAAGCAAGGAAAACCATCCTCCCTGTTTCCTTATAATGGCTAAAACTGTTAAGCTCCTCAGCAGACTTTTTGTGCCATCCTTGGCTAGAATCAGTTGACATGGCCACTTCTGATAGCAAGGGAGGTGGGGAAAATGAAGACCTTGCAAAAGGGGACAAGATTGCCAGGCGGGACTCAGGACTAGAATTCACCCAACTGCTCTCAGAACTGGTAGGGTCATCGGTGTGGGCAGAGATTGGTCTCTGGAAAGTGGAGAAATCAAACCTAGGGAGGGAGGCCTCTTGTTGGATTGTAGGACGGACAGGCTTCAAATTAAATTGGGAGGAGGTATCTGCAGATGGGCAATGAGAGTCAGTTCAGAGAACCTGACAAGCTTCAGGTAGGCCTGAAGGGCATCTATCTACCATGTGCCAGATCCAACTCGAATGCCACTTTACAGATCCTGAGGTGAACTGGCTGTTCCCTTTCCTCAAAGATTACACAACTGAGTTGTGACCCCCTCATCTGTGCCAGGTCTGAGCTGGAGGCTGGCATCAGTAATTCACAATTCCTGCCCTACCAAAGTTAACTGAAAATAGAGGTAAATTGTGAGATCATGTGTATCGGTGGCAGTGGGGTTTGAAATTGTGCAAAGAAAGGGTATTTTGGACACCTGTGTGTGCATGGGCCTAAAGGTGTGAAAAGGCAAGGTGTGTGTTTGTATGTGGGAATGGGTAGTGATTGTGAGGGAAATACACTGAAACAGACCCAGAATCATGATCCTGTCTTAGGGAGTTTGTGCGATGGTTAGGTGGGGACAGCCAATAGGCAGGCCAATAGGGAGCCAAAGAGGGAAATTTTAGTTATCACCAACATAGAGGGCGGGGAGCCCCAGCAGAGAAAATGTAGACATAGCCTAGAGCAGCGGTTCTCGGCAGGAGATAATCTCCCCCACCTGCAGAGGAAGTTTTGCAATTGGGGGATGCTACTGGAATCTAGCAGGTAGTGGCAGCAATGCAGCTAAACATCCTACAACAGAAATGTCAATAGTGCCTAAGCTGAAAAAAACCCTGGTGCAGTGGACTGGTTCTCAAACTTTTGGTCTCAGAATTCCTTCATATTCTTAAGGATATCCAAAGAGCTTTTGCTTATGTCATGCAGTCTCTGGAAAACTCCATGGCACACGCAATAGAAAATGACCATGAAAAAGTCTTGTCGTGAATAGTTTTGACTTCGTGAACCCTGAAAGGGTCTCCTGAACGGGTAGAAAGCCAAAAAGGACCCTAGTTTGAAAATCTCTGGCCTGGAATTTAAAGGTGGCACGTCTGGAACTGGAATTCCTGAGTTCCAACCACAACTCCACTACTTACTAGTGGGGCAAAGTGAATTAACGTTTCTAGTCCTCAACATCCCCATTGTTTCCCATAGGCAACCTGCTGCCTAAGACTACTATTTATGTGCAATAAAACACCTAAACAGGGCCAACTATTATTATCAGTGCTGTAACTCCAATAAAAATATACCTGGCCTCGGGCTGACTTATCTTCAACACGTTTGTCAAGAGGACAAATCTAGTTCACGCAAGTAAGAGGCCCGCAGGCCTGGGTAGCGCCCTGGAAGTGATGCCCTCTTTTGCATTAGTTTCTGATGGAGAAGGGTAGTGCAATGAAGGAAGGGCATCCTGGTCAGGCTTGCAAAAAGGCCGCTCCCAGGATACAGGCGCGCGGTCCTCAGCAGAGCATGTGACCGAAAGGTCCTGGAAGCTTCCCCTGAGCACGCCCCAATATGTCCACCTTGGGGACCACTACCTCTACTTTCCACACAGTCGTTTGTCCTGACTCAACATGGCCTTAGAATCCCACAAGACACCCTGGTCCTTAGTTCCCAACTGGAGGATTTACCCTGCCTACCGGTGGCGGAAATCACCGCCCACGGGCCTATGCCTACCCAGGCCTTCGACGAGTCCGAGCGCGGGGGTCCCTTTTCAAGACGGCAGTAGCCCCCTGGCTGTCTGGGGGGCTCTGCTTCCGTTTCCGGGACCAAAATCCGGAAGTGGCACTTGAGGGGCCCTTCCTATTCCCAGCTGTGGTGGCCGCTAGAGGAGGGCAAACGGCTATGGCGGCGGTCGCAGCGAATCCCGCGTATACGGCTGCGACTGCGGTCGACGACCGAGAGCCACAGCGGGAAGCGGTGCTAGGCCTGGAGAGCCAGCGGCGCCAGATCGAGAATGGGCGAGGGCGTCCGCTGCAGGTCGGCGAAAGCTGGTAAGGCAGAGCTGAAAGCGGAGCCTCGGCTTGAGGGGACTGTGGGGAACGAGGCGGCGGAGGTCCATGTGAGAGCCGCCCTGGGGAGGAGGAATGGCCTATGGGACTGGGAACGAGAGGGGCGGGGAAGTGCCTAGTCTGAGAAAGAGGTGGGGCCTGTGCGGTGCAGCCTGACAGCGCGGCGCGATTTGGCGTGGAGAGGCAGGGGGCGGGTCATGAGAAGGGGAGGCTGCGGCGGCAGGGCCAGGCCAGCGAGGTGGACCTTGGAACTTGGGAAGGAGGAGATCTCAACAACAGAGCTGGGGAGCGTAGTCTGCGGGGCGTTACGAAGCATCTGGGGGCGGGCCGTGACTACTGCACAGCGCCTGAGAACGAAGTCAATGCCGGTGACGTCTGGCTGAGGAGCGGATTGGGAGCCGGAGGCGGGGCGGGTGGAGGAAGAGGGAGGGAGTCAGACCCTGCGTGGTGGAGAGACCTGGAGCTTGGGAACGAGGCTTGTGACGAGGCCGAGGGGCGTGTCCTGAGGCGGTGGAGAGACTGCAGAGGGGAGGTGGTGCCCGTGAAGCAGAAAATGGCGCCTGCGAGTGAGCAAAGCTTGTGAAACGGCGAGGTTTTTGCCTCTGGCCAAGCTCATTTTCCCAGGACGGAAGAAAGTGCAGGTGATTGGCACGGGAGGGGCCTTCGATGTTGCGTTTGTTTTCTGTTTTAGTAGTGCTTTGTTTTGTAATCAAGAAAAAACAGCTATTTAAAAAATATCAATGCGTATCTTGATAAATCGACTTGTTTAATTGCTTTCTTTGCTAACCTCTGCTCGAAATGTACTGTTTCTGGGTTCATTTTATTTCTCGCCGAGTTGCATCTCGTTTTTTAAGTTGTGAAATACGTAAGACCTGCAAAGATTATATGAAACGTTTACGTAGGCCAGGTGGAAGGACATTTTATAAAAATAAACGATCTGTACTTTTCAAAAATTTCAAGGTCGGGAAGAACTGTTCCAAATTGAAGAAATTAACGGGATTTAACGAATACATAACTAAATGCAATGTGTGATCCTAGATTGGATCCTGGAGCAGAAAAAATAAATTATTTAAAAATCTTTTTTTTTCACCTCATAAAGTGAACTTTCTCTCTTTTACTGTAAAAGATATGAATGGGGAAATTGATAAAATGTTACCAAAGTCTGTAGACTAGATGTTAGTACTGCTAATTTCTTGGTTTTGATCATTGTATTGTGATTGTGAAAGATAATATCTTTGTTTTTAGGAAATTCATTTAGGGTTAAAGAACCGAAGTATTTAAGGTTAAAGAACCATTGTGTAAGCAAGCTTACTCTGAAGTGGTTGAAAGAATAGCATATATAAAGACGTATTTAAAGAAATAATGACCGAGTGAGTAAAAATTTAAATTTGGAGAATCTTGAATGAAGGGCACGCAGAAATTCTTTGTATTATTTTTACGACTTTTCTGAGTCTATTTCTAAGTTAACAATGTAAAGAATAATACAAAATTTGTGAATTAACCACCTAGGTTAAGATTCAAACCGTTACGTTAAGAAATTCTGTGCCGCTCCCTGATGAAAATTCCCCTCCCTGCCACAGGGAATTATTACCCTGAATTTTTGATTTCGTTATCAGTTTCCCACCATTGTATGCATCCCTGAATAGTATTTGTGGTCTAAGCTTTCATTTTATGGGAGGATATGTGTGAAATCAGACTGGCTGCGTATCGAGTACCCTTTTCATCATATCATGTGGGTACTCAGTATCTACATGACGTCACTGGTGACGTTAGCCTTGATCACTTGGGGAAGGTATTTGCAGGGTTTCTCCACTGTGCTAGTACTATTTTCCTGTTTCTATACACAGTGATTTTTTATGTCCATCCTTTCCTCAGAACGTTTCAACAGTCTTTACTGTTTCATGCAGTGTAAATGCTAAAATTCTTACAGTGACTTGCAGGGCTTTACAGTTTCCAGGCTGGGGTCTGGCTGTGATCGTTTCTCCCATCTCTCTTCAGATTACCCTCCCCCCTCATTTTCTCCATCCGGCTATATTGGACTCTAGGCGTTCCTCCATCACCGCAAGCAAGCTCTCACCTGAAAGCCTTTAGGATAGGAGTGAGGTTTGCTCCTTTTAGAGTTCTTTAATCACAGTACTAGCGAAATACATATTCCTGTTACTGGAGAGACAAGTTGAGATTCCCCAAATCGGAAATATGAAACCAAGCAGTTTTACTATTACACTATAGCTCTCCAGCAAGGTAAAGCCTCAGTCCATCTTGAGAGTAAACAACAACAACAGAAATATTGCTATATATATAGCTCATTTGGAGGTGTTCAGAAGGGCTTGCAGGCTTTGGTTCCTGCCCCATCTTACTTACCTTTACAGCCTTGTGACAATAGCTTTTAAAAGTATCCCACCCATACCAGGTTTCCTCTTGGTGTGTTGAAAATGTTTTGGAAGTAGATAGAGTTTGTGGTTGCACAACACTGAATGTACTAAATGCCACTAAATCGTTGACTTTTAAATGGTTAATTTTATGTTATATGAATAATAAAATTATGACGTGTCAATAAAAAGTTATCCCATCAATGTTGGTTAAGCATTGAAGCCAGTTTAATTTGCTGTCTGTTTTATAAGGGGTCACTGGAGTGATGAGGAATTTTGTGTTCATAAAGCATTTCAAAGTCTTGGACCTACCCCAAATCATATACCTAAATATCTATGTTAATATTTGCAGTTTCTAGCTTTTGTCAACTGGCAGATCTGGGTGAGGACATTTAATTTATTTGGCTATCTAAACTGATTAATTTCTGGGAGAAGCTTAAATTTTAAGAGAAAATTCAAATCAATGATAGTATAGCCTCCTTGGCAAATTTTCGAAAGTGAACCATCTGAAGTTAAATCTGGGGTAGCTGAAGGAGCCTCTGGTTGTTTGCAGGGTGTAGTTTCCTAGCAAGAGGTAAATAAGCATGAGCCTGTCTTTGTTCAGATCAAGGAAGGTGGGTGCCTGGGTGCAGTGTTGCAGAATCGATTGTGATGTGTGAAGGGAAAACAATTTCTCACCAGAACTTATGAGACTAGCCAGTGGCCAAGGCATATTTATCCTGTGTAACAGCTATAGCAGCAATTGCCAACCAAACGTGTGAAAATTTCAGTCAGTTTAGTTCTAGGGTCTTCATTAAAGGTTAGTGCTGTGCAGACTTCTCCTAAAGCTGTTACACAGGATAATTATGCCTTGGCCACTGGATCTAATGAAAGAGTGACATAAATAATAGGCCTCCAACAATTCCCCTGTAATTGAGTCAGCACCCCTAGTATCTGCTCAGATTTTTTATGAACCAAAAAGGGAAAGGGGGTTGTGAGTCTAGAGTTCTAGAGGGGGGATCTTTTGGTAGAAAGTTATTGTAGTACTAGTCTTTGTTGCTTGAACACGAGTATGCTGTTTAGCTTCAAAAGTATGCAGTTATTGAAAGGTTTTTATATTAGTATATCTAATATATTATAATTAATCATAACTAACCTAGGAAGATAAACTTTCTTTTTGGTTTGTCATTTTTTAAAATTTAAAAAAGTTTGAAAAATGAAAGAGCTTTTCTAAAATATTTAAGTTAATTAAAATTGGGGGAATTTTAGGTAAACCTAATGTATTCCTTTTGTAGTGTGAAGGAGTAGATCTTTGTGGTATCTCCCAGAGATAGTTTAGGCAGAAAATAACATTTGAACAATGTTACTATTCTTACTTTGGCCTGAATTTTGGAAAGACAAAGCAAGAATAGTTCATTGTTTTATATTTATTTCTGTATTTTTGGCTGTGTCAGGTCTCAGTTGCAGTGTTAGTAGCCCTTCGGCATGTGGGATCTTACAGGGTTCGAACCCCCATCCCCTGCATGGTAAGGCAGGTCTCAGCCAGCAAGGGAATCCCAAGAATAGTTGTTATTGCTTTTTTTAAAACAAGATATAAATCAAATATTTATAGTCAACCTTGTAAAACATACAGTGATAAATAGCAATGATTATTAGGAGCTTAACTTTTCTTAAAAGCAAGAATTCTTTTTAAAAAGTGAGTTAAGAGAGGTCAAAAGGCACCAAGAGTTAAACTAATTTGGTGACAAAAAAGGAGCTTCCAGTCCGGGCATAAGTTAATGTAGTCATTTTCTAGGGAAAAAAAAAAAAAAAACAATTCTAATTTTCCTCCTTTGGTACATAATTCATGTAACAATTTACAGAAAGGACTTATTTATATCCATTTTTATTTATGTATTTAGGCTTATATAGATATATAAGTAATTGAGAACAGTGTAATTTATATCCGAATAAGCTAACAACCTTTTAATAAAATGAGTAGGAAATCATATCTTAGTTTATATTCCTATTTCTATTTCTCCATAATTATTATACCTAGTAATGTAATGATTAACCAAAATAACCGATATTTTCTCCAAACACAAGAAATCTAGAGGACAGACAATATTGTTTAGTAATTTCTTTCCATAAGTACAAGTTTCATATCACTTGAACAAATTGGAGGAAACAGAAACATAAGTGACTTTAACAAGATCCATCTTATTTCTGTATATTAGCAATAAGAAATTAGAAAGTTAAAATTTTAGAGATACATTTACAGTAGCAACCAAAAAAAAAACACAAAAAACCATGAGCATGTAGGAGTAAATGTAATGATGTGTGTGCTTTTCCATTAGACAGTGACAACTCTATATGTCATGACTGTCACCTGAGCTGACAGATTATGACCAATCCCAATTCAGAAATGTTAAAAAAAATTCAAAGTGTCTTTGAACTGAAAAAAACATGGTAGTAATATTTTGTGAAAATTTATGTAAAGCTTCAGTCTTCTATGAAGGCTTCAGAAATTCATGTTGTAGCCAGGTGTGGAGGTTTTGTTTACCACTCTAAATAAAAAGTTATTTTAATGTTAATTTTCCTTTAAAATCTGCTTTAAAAAAACCTGTTAAGCTGTGCCTCCTTTTGTGTCAAAGTTCCCATTAACAAGAAACTAGCTTTACTGAGTAAATTTACCTCATAGACCATCCATGGAACCAGTTAAAACCTTGAAGGTGCAAGTGGTAGAGGGTAAAGTCCGTGATATAATCTTCTAGATGAGTGTCTGTGGCATGAACGACCAGGCTGGGGAGGGTGTGTGTGTGTCCCCGGCCTGAGTGAAGTTCGGGATCTGTGGGGGTCACTGCAAACTGCCCCCCCCAAATAAATAAAACAGCCCACAGAAAAGTTTGCCTATTTTGGGCGACATTCCAGGTTAACAAAGAAAAGTGCCATTTTAAAGAATCCAATGTATAGAGTTAAATAGCTAGAAAACGGTTACATATTTTTCATCCATTTTGTAGCTTTTTTAAAAGTTTTTATTTGAGGCTGTTAAATACTTTGGATAGCCTTCTATGTATCAAAAATTGCGTAGCAGGAACTTCCCTGGCAATCTAGTGGTTAAGACTGTCAGCTTCCACTGCAGGGGGGCATGATTTGATCCCTGGATGGGGAACTAAGATCATGCTGTGGGGCATGCCCCTCCTCAAAAAAAAAGGTGCAGAGCAGGTTTTGCAGAGCAGGTTTCTGTTGCAGAGTGATGAGGTGGGGGTGGGGGTGGGGCCAGCATGAGGATAATGTGTACGTGACCTTTTTTGTCTAAGCCCTAGGGTTGGAATGATAACAGCTAATGTTTATTTACCACTTTCTGTATATCAGATATTCTGCAGACTTGAGAATTTCTCATGGCATTCTACAAAGGCAGATTTCAGCAGTCCTAAATGTTTATCCTAGTAGTGCCTATAAAAGTGTCTCCTTTAAAAGAGAGCAGGTCAAACTGTACTTAAAGATGGTTCAGATGTTACATGTTTTTCATAGTTTTTTTAACACAGAGTGAGCTAGTCACCATACGATTAGAAATTACATCAAAATAAATCCTAAAGACAAAAAAATTATTTTAAAATTTCTGAGTGAATTTTCCGTGTTTAACAATCCATTTCTTAGCTGAAGAGTTATGTATCCTGTACAAACATTGCACATTCAAAAAATGGCTGAAGTCTTATAACATTAGCTGCAAATAACAATTATTTTGAATCTAATTTGATTGTGTTACCCCACAGACTAATACAAGTAAATTATCATTTATTCTATTATAAAATATCATGTTTTCTGGCATCATGGTATGAGTTTGGTTTTGGTTGTTGTTTTATTTTTTAGCTCTGTATTAGTTTCAGATGTTCATGAAACTTATCCTCTTGGTAACGCGTGGATACGTTTAGTCCAGTAACCATGGGATGTGGTGTGTGTGTATCTGGCAGTACTACACACCACCAGTAACTGTGCAACACCCCTGTCACCTGTCTGGTCCAGGTTCCTCGTGGGGCAACACTGGTACAAGCAGTGGGAGGTGTACGTGCAGGGAGGAGATCGGGACTCCAGCACCTTCCCTGGCTGCATCAACAATGCTGAACTCTTTGAAGGTACCAGTCTTCTGCCTCCCCATGTCAGCTGAGCCGTGGACTTCTTGTCATCTCTGTCCCAACAAACAATCATGAGCCCCTTCTCTGTGCTAGGTCATTGGTGAGATGGCCAGACTGACTCATCACTTTCCTTCCCTGATTGTTCCTCTGCCACCTCCCCCCGCCCTCCTGCAGACCAGGTAAACTGGCGCCTCAAGAAGGGATTGGTGGAAGGTGAGGACTATGTGCTGCTCCCAGCGGCTGCTTGGCATTACCTGGTCAACTGGTATGGTCTAGAGCATGGCCAGCCTCCCATTGAACGCAAGGTATAGTGGGTGGCGCGGGTGCTGCGGGGTGGGGGGAAGCGTAGGAAGAAGGCCTTAGAGGTCCAGGACGGGTCCAGACCTGTGTGTTCATGTCCGCTGTATCCATACACCTGGCTCTGCTCTTCTTAGGTCATTAGACGGTATCTTGCTGTGTCCCCTGTGTTTGCTTGCCTGTGTGTGCTCACCTCACACAGCCTTGTACGTGTGTCTGTGCCATGGGTATTCATCTCTGTGGATGCTCCTCTGATTGCAGAGGTCGTCACCCTGTGTCAGTGTGCACACGGTGGGTATGCCAGTGTGTGTACCCTTCCCTCCTTGCAGGTTGTGGAACTGCCTAGCATCCACAAGGTTGAAGTGTACTCAGTAGAACTGTTGCTTGTCCAGCACAGTGATATGGACACACCTCACACGGCTCAATTCAGCCAGACAGATTCTGTTGGTGAGCCCATGGGTCATGGAATGGATTGGCATTCCCGGCAACAGTCACGGTTCAGGGACCTAAGGAGTCTGAGGTCAAGAAGGAGGGGATCCTTCAGGGTGCCAGGAAGACCTTGAACGTGCACCATCCCCCTCCACAGACCTAGTTTTGCACACCGCTCGAGAGCAGTTTCTGGTGAGCCCCCAGGAAGAGACCCGGCTGTGGATCAAGAACACGGAGGGCTCTTGTGAGAGGTTGTGCAACACCCGCGTCACAGTGCTTGACGCCGCCCTCAAGACTGGGCAGGTGAGGGAGGGGAGGACATGTTTGCCCACAGGCCGTGCTCAGATTCAGAGAAATGAGAGCTCGGTACCCGTGGGCCCTCCATGAATGCCTTCCCTGTTTTTTACTCCTCTTCCTCCAACCCAGGTGGTTGTCATGGAGACCCAAAACAAGGATGGCACTTGGCCCAGTGCACAGCCACATGACATGTGAGCCTTCAGGGTTTCCAGTCCAGAGTGGGGTCCCACAGTCAGCACACTGAGCCCATGAGCCCATTCTCTCTGCACATGGTAATTCCTCAGCTGATAAAAATTTCTCATCTGTTTCAGGAGCAGCACATTGGAGGAGGAAGAGGAATTCCAGGGCCAGCCAGGCATCTGTGGTCTTACCAATCTGGGCAACACGTGCTTCATGAACTCGGCCCTGCAGGTTGGACCATGAGATCTAGGTCTGGTGCAGCATGGGGGTAGATTCACGAATTGGAAATGGAGGACAGAGTTGGGGGCACTGCAGGGCAAGGTGTCAGGTTGGAAGCTGGGTCCCCACAGTCTGGCTTGATGTGCCCATGTTTCTTTCTGAAATATCCGTGCCTTTCTTCTCCACTTGCTCCCTGCTTTCCCTAGTCTCCTCTGTTTCGTCACCACATTCTTCTTTCTCCTGAAGTGCTGATCTCTCCTCTCCCCTACTCCTCTGCCCGTTCCTTTCTTTCCCCTTCGTCTTCCTCCCCTTCCTTTCATCCATCCCCACCTTGGTTACCTTTTTCTCCCCTTCACTCACTTGGCCCGTGCCTCCTGCAGTGCCTCAGTAACGTGCCGCAGCTCACCGAGTACTTCCTCAAAAACCAATACCTGGAGGAGCTCAACTTCTGCAACCCACTGGGCATGAAGGGGGAGATTGCACAGGCCTATGCGGACCTGGTGAAACAGGCGTGGTCTGGCCACCACCGCTCCATTGTGCCCCAGGTGTTCAAGGTGTGGCTCAGCCCTGGCTAGCCCCTATCTGCCCCCCAACCTCCACCATCGCCTCCCTCATGCCTTGACGCCCCGCCCATCTCCTCAGACCAAGGTCGGCCACTTTGCGTCCCAGTTTCTGGGCTACCAGCAGCATGACTCACAGGAGCTGCTATCGTTCCTCCTGGATGGGCTACACGAGGACCTCAATCGCGTCAAGAAGAAGGAATATGTGGAGCTGTGTGATGCTGCTGGGAGGCCAGATCAGGTGGGTGTTTCCAGAAGACCCTCATCATGAGAGCCTTGTTAAAGCCACTAGGACCTCTGCCACAGGGATTTTCTGGCCCCCCTGGGGTACCCTCACCACTCCCCATTTTTGGTTAAGCTCATCTTCCCTGACCTCAGTCCCATCCTCGTCTTCACCATATCTCCACATCTGCTCCTACACCCAGTGAGAGTTAACTCCCACCCATTCTCCTTCCCCCAAGTAACCCCTAGCCCTGACAGTGAACAACACAGTCTCCAGGTGGCCCTCACTATAACTCTGTCTCTGGACTTTACCAGTGGCCTTAACCTTTACTCCCATGCACACCCCGCCTGCAAACCATGGTTTTCCCCAGCCCCCGGCATCCCTCACCACTCAGCACAACACTGTCAACAGGAGGTTGCTCAGGAAGCCTGGCAGAACCACAAACGGCGGAATGATTCTGTAATCGTGGACACTTTCCATGGCCTCTTCAAGTCCACACTGGTGTGCCCTGATTGTGGCAATGTGTCTGTGACCTTCGACCCCTTCTGCTACCTCAGTGTCCCACTGCCTGTGAGCCATAAGAGGGTCATGGAGGTCTTCTTTGTCTCCATGGACCCCCGCCGCAAGCCGGAGCAGGTATGAGGGGAACGAGGACGGGGGTGTAATGAGGGACCTGCACTCATAGAGTTGGTTTGATTACTCAGCCATACCTCAGGGTTTCCTGCACTAACTCACCACATATCCTTCTGCTCTTCTGTGGTTACTGTTTCTCCCTCAGCACCGGCTCGTGGTCCCCAAGAAAGGCAAGATCTCGGACCTGTGTGTGGCTCTGGCCAAACACACTGGCATCTCACCAGAAAGGGTAAGGCTCTGCAGATGGAAGGAAGGTGGGATACAGGGGCAAGGAGTCTAAGGGAAGCAGAAAGGCCTGTGGGAGATCTTGCAGACTGATTGGTCCCCTCTCTGTAATCCATTCGCAGATGATGGTGGCTGATGTCTTCAGTCACCGCTTCTACAAGATCTACCAGCTGGAGGAGTCCCTGAGCAGCATCTTAGACCGAGATGATATTTTCATGTGAGTAAGAAGACCAGGGGAGATGGGGGTCTCTTAGGAACCTCCTTTGTTAACCACCTTCCCTCTCCCTTCCTCAGCTTACTCAGGGCTTCGGCCTTGTACCTTAGCAGGGCAGGCTTCTAGGGGCTGTCAGTGAGTGGGGTGAAATCCTTATGCAGTGTGTCCTTGGGTGTTTTCTTCCTTATTATGTGAGGGAGGCTCCTTTTTATTTTATTCAGCACTTAACTAGTACCTCATATATACCAGATGCTGATCTGCACTCCTTATTTACTTTGCAGGCCACAAAACCCAAATGATTTTTAAGATAGGGAATGCTAAGCTGCTTTCTGAACATACAAGCATTCAGAACAAGTTTGGGACTTCCCTGGCAGTTAGGGCTCTGTGCTTCCACTGCAGGGAGCATGGGTTCTATCCCTGATCAGGGAACTAAGGTCCCACATGCCATGTGGTGTGGCCAAAAAGAAAAAAGATGTTTGAAATGTTTGGATAACTGAAATAGAAGGTGCTTTATGAGTAGAAAAGTTCTTTGTAACCAAGCAGTTTTCAAAAAAAAATTGTTTTAGATCCTTGTGTCGTGAAAAATTTTTGTCAGCTCCCTCAGTGCTCTAATAACACCAAAAGACTTTATCTAATATCACATAAACAAGGTGCTGTGTAAATGATCCAAAACCCTGGGTGACCTTTTGGACCCTTTTAAAAATACTTTCAGGCTGTGAGTGGTGAGTGGCTGGAGCAACTGGGAAGAATCCTTGAATCCCTCTTGGGTATATTTATCAGACGGGACCTGATGTTCATTTCCCACAGATACGAGGTGTCTGGCAGGGCTGCTATTGGTGAGAACTCCAGAGAGGATGTTGTGCTTCCTATCTACCTGCGGGAGCGCACCCCAGCCCGGGACTATAACAGTTCCTATTATGGCTTGATGCTCTTTGGGCACCCGCTTCTGGTGTCGGTGCCCCGGGACCGGCTCTCGTGGGACGCCCTGTATCACATCCTGCTGTACCGCCTCTCGTGAGTCTCCACTTCCAGGTCAGGTGGGGAGGTGGGGTCAGAACTCAGAGCCAAGTGTCTAACCGCTTGATTGCCACCTCCTGTCCAGCTCCCGAAGACAGTTCAAACTTAACATGGCCAGAGAGTAACTTGTAGGTTTTTTTCTTCCTCTAAATTTCTGACTTCACTACCACCTCACCTAGGTGCCAGGGATATAGGAGTGAACATGGCAGACGTCATCTTGTACTTAATTGTCTTCCTAGGAGAGTCTTGGTTATTTGTGTTTCGATCGATTTTTATTGTGCTTAAGTCCCCACCAGGCAAACAGCAGTACACTATCTAGCTTCACCTCTCCCTCACATGGCACTTATGCATGCTCCTCGGAGGCCTTCCCTGATGGAAATGTGCAGCTGATCATGTATCTGTATAACGGTGGCTTATCATACTTAAGATCCACACTCCTTAACTGTGGCCCACACGATCCTCCATTGTCAGGCCATCTCTTCCCACGTTCCTGTAGCATCTCCTGAGACCTTCTGGCTCCTCCTCCACAACTGTGTGTGGGGGGGTTGACCCATGGCTTCCCATCATAAGCAAAGTAGACTTCCGGGCTCTGTCCTTCCTGCCCTTGGGCCCCCTCCTTGAGAGTCTCCTCTGTTCTGTTGGCAGACGCTATGTGACCAGACCCACCTCGGATGATGAGGATGATGGGGATGAGAAAGGTGAGGAAGAGGAAGGAGAGAGAATCTGCAAGGATGAGGGTCTGTACCTGGATCCACAAGGATGAGGGTCTCCCATGGCCTGAGGGAGGGTCAGTGGGTCTGGGGTGGGTCTGACACACACACAGTGTCCATCTGGATGTGCATTGCTGCTCAGCCCGCTGGGGTTCACACATTCCCACCTCTGACATCCTCCCCTAATCCTAGCAGACCTGGAGGATAAAGATAGCCTCCCTAAGCCTGGACATGTGACTGAGGGCAGCTCCCAAGACCCTGGGCTGGAGCAGGCTGGGCCCAGCTCCAGAGTCATGAGCGGAAGTCGGGCTCCTGTGGACAACTCTCCTGGGCCATCTCACTGGCCCCAGAGGGCACGGCGCAAGCACCTCTTCACCCTGCACACAGTGAATTCCAATGGGACCAGTGACCGCTCGACCTTCAACGAGGATACCCATGGTGTCTCCTTCAGCTGTGAGCCAGGATTGGGAGGCGGGAGGGGGTATTCCTTGGCAGCAGGGCCCATGACCACCTCCCCTCGCCCCTAGCCCAGCCGTACATTGCCATCGACTGGGAACCAGAGATGAAGAAGCGTTACTATGACGAGGTCGAGGCTGAGGTAAAGGAGATCTCGGGGATGGCAGGGAGGGGGGTGCACTTTCAGTTGGCGCCACACACACCCTCTCCTACCTCAGCTGAGCCGTAATCACAGAGCTCCTGGGGCCTCAGATTCTTAACTTCAGAGTCTATGCCCTTAACCACTTGGCGTGCATCTTCCACCCCACTCCTTTTTATCCCCCAAGGGAATGGCTACTCACTCCAGTATTCTTGCCTGGAGAATTCCATGAACAGAGGAGCCTGGCAGGCTACAGTCCATGGGGTCACAAAGAATCCAACACAACTGAGTGACTTTCACTTTTCATCCTCATACCTGGCCATCCACTCCCCCAACCTAGGGCTACGTGAAGCATGACTGCGTTGGGTACGTGCTGAAGAAGGCACCAGTGCAGCTGCAGGAATGCATTGAGCTCTTCACCACCGTTGAGACCCTGGAGAAGGAAAACCCCTGGTAAGGGACCAGAACGGGGCCTCTATGGGTGCTATTAGGTAGGACCACCTCCGCCCAGCCTCTGTTACCACTAAATACACCTTGCCCCACCTGCTCATTCGATTGCCTCCTGCCACTCTGGCCACCAACACCCCAAGCCTATTTCCACCTCAGAGCCTTTGCCCTAGCTGTTCCTTCTCCCAAAATCATCCTTTCTCCAGTTATCTATAGGACTTGACCTCCTTCGTTTTGCTCAAGTCTCTCTTCAAATATCACCTTATCAGAGAAGCCTTCTCTTATTCTTCTGTTAAAAACTGCTCCTCCCCCAGCCATCAGCTCCCTCTATTCCTTCCATGTGCTGTTTTTATCTGAGCCTAGCATTTCTTTCTTGCTCCATAACACCCCTTGATGTCACATCTTAGGTTCTTTTCTTAAGTCGTTTTTTGTCTTTGCTGTTAGAGTGAGCCCCTTGAGAGTGAAAACATTTTTAAGTTCACTGTGTGTCTCTTCTCATTGGTTATAATGGTGTGGGCTGTGCAGTAGATGCTCATTAAGTTGTTGGAGAATAAGCAAAACAGAAAGAACTGAAAGATAAAGCCAATCTTGAAAATAAGAGGGGCATCTCCACGAAGCAGAAAGGCAACAAATAATGAAGTAGCGCCAAAGATATCAACGGTAGGCCGTCAGCAAATACCTGGCGAGTGAGTGAGTAAAACAGAAGAGAGAAAACCAGAGGGACAGAGGCAGGCTCAAAAAGATGACTAGGGTCTGCCAGACCAGAATCCAAACAAAAACACATGTCAGTACAAAAGTGCATATGCTGGGCAATTGATAAGTGCGTGGCAAGGTTTTAACAAGCATGCTGAAGTCACATAGGAGTAGGAGTAGCACCTCTGGACCATTTGGGGCCCATCAAAGCTGTGTGGCAACAAGAGCTCCAAAAGTGTCTGTTTCCTGACCTGGGCTCCATCACTAGGTACTGCCCCACTTGCAAGCAGCACCAGCTGGCCACCAAGAAGCTGGACCTGTGGATGCTGCCAGAGACACTCATCATCCACCTGAAGCGCTTTTCCTACACCAAGTTCTCCAGAGAAAAGCTGGACACCCTTGTGGAGTTTCCTATCCGGTCTGGGGCCTGGGGAGGCTGGCTGGGGGCAGGAGTGAGGTGGGGAGGAAGGCAGGGACTGGGGGATGGGGGTGCCATTGATATTAACCCTTGCCACACTCACAGGGACCTGGACTTCTCTGAGTTTGTCATCAAGCCGCAGAATGACTCAGCCCGGGAGCTGTACAAATACGATCTGATCGCAGTTTCCAACCATTATGGGGGCCTGCGGGATGGACACTGTATGTACCCGGGGGCATGCTCAGGGCAGGGGGGATGGGTTGGGATGCCCCAGTGGGTAAGTAGATGTGTGAACCAGTGGCGAGGTCATTGGTGTCGGAGGAGTGAGAGAGCCAATGTGGACCCCTCTTAGGGGCAGGAGGGTGGGTGAAGACCGCCTGCCCTCTCTTACAGACACAACATTTGCCTGCAACAAGGACAGCGGTCAGTGGCACTACTTTGATGACAGCAGCGTCTCACCTGTGACGGAGAATCAGATTGAGGTGATCCTATCTTCCTTCCTCCCCTTCTCCCAACACCTTCTTCCCCAACCCACACTGACTCCTGTCTTCTCCTCACAGTCCAAGGCAGCCTATGTCCTCTTCTACCAACGCCAGGACGTGGCACGCCGTCTGCAAACCCAGGCCAGCTCGTCAAAGCCCCCCGCATCGTCTGCCTGTGGTGCCCCACCCAAATCGGAGTTCACGGATGTAAACTGAGGGGCCCTGGCCCTGCCCGGGAAGGAAACTCTCCCGGCTCTCTTCCTTCCTGAAGTCACCCCCATTCTCTTAACCTGAGTTAGGTGCCCCACGCCAGACGTCACAGGCTTAGTTGTGGCTACTGTTCTCCTTGCTGCTATGTTGCGCTCTCCGAGGGAAGAAGAGGTCGTATCTCCTTCCAGCAGTGTGTTCCCTGCCCGTGTTTGCCCTTTAGAGCATTAACCTTCCCTTCTATTCTCTATTTATGGTTCTCCCCTTCCTTCTTGTCCTCAATCTGGGGTGTTCTCAGGGGGTGGGGGTGGGGTGCACCTGAACAGAGTGTATTTTCTTATTGAGACCCTGTACCTTGCGCTTGTGTATATATAAAAGTGCCAGTGTGTTCCTTGGCATTGTGGGGTTTTTTTCCCCACACCCTTAACCAAGCACCAATATTGTGCCTGTGTGCATAGTGAATGCCAGGTGTGTGATGGCTGCTGCTCTTGAGTGCTCATTGAGCACCATCTGTGTGCCAGATCCTATTCTAAGTGCTTGTGAAGTGCCATCTGTGTGCCAGACACAATTCTCAGCACCAACTGCATGCCCAGTGTTTTCCAAAGCATTTTGCAAATATTGACTCAGTCCTCACAGGAGTCTCACGCAGGAGTTGTCATCGCCAATTTCAGATGGGGAAACAGATGCAGAGGTCAAGTAATTGCTCTAGTTATGTCCAGAGGTCCAGGCACCTCATCACTTACACTGGAGGTAGTAGTCCCCAAAGGGGATATTTGACCTCTGTGGACCCAGGATGGAAGTGGTAGTGGACATGACTTGTGCTCAGCTACTGTGGGAAATGTGTGCCTGGAACAGACAGGCATGTGTGGGGGCAAGTGACTGGGTTCTGGATATAAAGATACTAACCAGACCACCTCACAGGCCACCAGTAGTGTCCTCTGAGGAGCGGGTACATCTGGCCCAAGCCACCCACAGTGACAGGACAGATGGGCTGTGTCTGTGTTGCCCCTATGCTTAGCCTCCCACCATGACCGCAGCTTCCCCACCAGGCAGGGTCCCTCCAGCCTCATCCCACAGAAGAGCGAGATGGAACACCTCCTGTAGAATGGGTGCAGTATTGTGTGAGCAGAAAATGCCACCTAAGCACTGCACAGCACCCCCCCACCGGCCTGAGCTCTCCTGTGGGTGCCAGCTCTCACCTCAGAGAAACAGAGCTCCAGTGGGGACAACTGTGGGGCAGAATGGAGTGGACCAGTGTGCAGTATCTGGACATAGACAAACATCCCAGCCCTTCACACTGAAGAATGGAATCCTGATCAGGGTGGCTGAGAAATCATTCCCCTGCCAAGCCTGCTGCCTTTGCACTGGGCCTGTGATGCCCCCTCTGAGGGGCACTCAGCCCAGCCTTATCACCCACAAACCTCCAGTCAGTCGTGCTGTAGATACAGGCGAAATCAAGATAGTTGCTGTGAGGAACTCGGCTCAAACTAACTTAAGCAAAAAATAAAAATATTGGATCCAGGGGCTCATAAGCTGTCATTTAGTCCTCACAACTGAAACTCCAGTACTTCACCTGATGTGAAGAACTGACTTGAAAAGACCCTGATGCTGGGAAAGATTGAAGGCGGGAGGAGAAGGGGATGAGAGAGGATGAGATGATTGGATGGCATCGCTGATTCAATGGACATGAGTTTGAGTAAACTCCGGGAGTTGGTGATGGACGGGGAGGCCTGGCGTGCTGCAGTCCATGGGGTCACAAAGAGTCGGACACGACTGAGTGAACTGACTGAAGTCCTCAAGACTATATGGTTTAAGCACTATTACCCCATTTTGCAGATGAAGCAGGCATGAAGAGCTGGTTCAAAATAAGTCCTCATTAGCTATGAATAATTAGTCCTGGACAAATATCCACCTAAAAGGAATTAACTCAAAATAACTTCCCTGGTTTAACCAAAGACATCTTGAAAAGACAACATGCCTAAGAATCAGAAATAAAATACAACACAGTAACACAGAGACACAATAGAATCCTCAGACATCAGTGTAAAACATGCTTATTCTGGTCATGGAAATAGAGATACATGTGAAAAAGAAATTCAAAGCCTTTAAAAGTGAAAATGAAAACAAGTAAAAATAAGTTGAGAAAGAACCAAACAAGTGATAGATCTGAGCTAGATAATAGCAAAACTTAAGAATTATCTTTTATTTTTTGTCTGGCTACTTACTGTGAAACTGATAAACATCTTTTACTATTGTGATTATGTAACTAACATTTGCTTAATACCATTGTATTATGGTTGGTCAACAGAAAATAATAGAATTCTATATCACTAAAACTAGCATTTAGTAGGAAAAAGTCAGTGGATGAGTTTAGCAACAAATCAGACCTAGGCAAGGAAGGATTTTGTGAATTGAATACAGTTTAGGGCATACTAAGAAATGCATCTTCTAGAAGATTTTAAGTTAGACTAATACTGTATTTTAATAAGGGTATAAAAACTGAAAAACGTCATAGCAAACACCCTCTTCCAACAACACAAGAGAAGACTCTACACATGGACATCACCAGATGGTTAACACCGAAATCAGATTGATTATATTCTTTGCTGCCAAAGATAGAGAAGCTCTATAAAGTCAACAAAAACAAAACCAGGAGCTGACTGTGGCTCAGATCATGATATCCTTATTACCAAATTCAGACTTAAATTGAAGAAAGTAGGGAAAACTGCTAGACCATCCATTTGACCTAAATCAAATCCCTATGACTATACAGTGGAAGTGAGAAATAGATTTAAGGGCCTAGATCTGATAGATAAGAGTGCCTGATGAACTATGGAATGAGGTTCGTGACATTGTACAGGAGACAGGGATCAAGACCATCCCCATGGAAAAGAAATGCAAAACAGCAGAATGGCTGTCTGGGGAGGCCTTACAAATAGCTGTGAAAAGAAGAGAGGCGAAAAACAAAGGAGAAAAGGAAAAATATAAGCATCTGAATGCAGAGTTCCAAAGAATAGCAAGAAGAGATAAGAAAGCCTTCTTCAGTGATCAATGCAAAGAAATAGAGGAAAAGAACAGAATGGGAAAGACTAGAGCTCTCTTTAGAAAATTAGAGATACCAAGGGAACATTTCATGCAAAGATGGGCTTGATAAAGGACAGAAATGATATGGACCTAACAGAAGCAGAAGATAAGAAGAGGTGGCAAGAATACACAGAAGAACTGTACAAAAAAGATCTTCACGACCCAGATAATCATGATGGTGTGATCACTCATCAAGAGCCAGACATCCTGGAATGTGAAGTCAGGTGGGAGCCCATAGCCTTGCTATGACGTTTTTCAGTTTTTATACCCTTATTAATATACAGTATTAGTCTAACTTAAAATCTTCTAGAAGATGCATTTCTTAGTATGCCCTTAGTATGCCCACGAACAAAGCTAGCGGAGGTGATGGAATTCCTATTGAGCTATTTCAAATCCTGAAAGATGATGCTGTGAAAGTGCTGCACTCAATATGCCAACAAATTTGGAAAACTCAGCAGTGGCCACAGGACTGGAAAAGGTCAGTTTTCATTCCAATCCCAAAGAAAGGCAATGCCAAAGAATACTCAAACTACCACACAATTGCACTCATCTCACATGGTAGTAAGGTAATGCTCAAAATTCTCCAAGCCAGGCTTCAGCAATACATGAACCATAAACTCCCTGATGTTCAAGCTGGTTTTAGAAAAGGCAGAGGAACCAGAGATCAAATTGCCAACATCCGCTGGATCATGGAAAAAGCAAGAGAGTTCCAGAAAAACATCTATTTCTGCTTTATTGACTATGCCAAAGCCTTTGACTGTGTGGATCACAATAAACTGTGGAAAATTCTGAGAGAGATGGGAATACCAGACCACCTGACCTGCCTCTTGAGAAATCTGTATGCAGGTCAGGAAGCAACAGTTAGAACTGGACATGGAACAATAGACTGGTTCCAAATAGGAAAAGGAGTACGTCAAGGCTGTATATTGTCACCCTGCTTATTTAACTTCTATGCAGAGTACATCATGAGAAACGCTGGACTGGAAGAAACACAAGCTGGAATCAAGATTGCCGGGAGAAATATCAATAACCTCAGATATGAAGATGATACCACCCTTATGGCAGAAAGTGAAGAAGAACTGAAGAGCCTCTTGATGAAAGTGAAAGAGGAGAGTGAAAAAGTTGGCTTAAAGCTCAAGATTCAGAAAACGAAGATCATGGCATCTGGTCCCATCACTTCATGGGAAATAGATGGGGAAACAGTGGAAACAGTGTCAGACTTTATTTTTCTGGGCTCCAAAATCACTGCAGATGGTGACTGCAGCCATGAAATTAAAAGACGCTTACTCCTTGGAAGAAAAATTATGACCAACCTGGATAGCATATCAAAAAGTAGAGACATTACTTTGCCGACTAAGGTCTGTCTAGTCAAGGCTATGGTTTTTCCTGTGGTCATGTATGGATGTGAGAGTTGGACTGTGAAGAAGGCTGAGCGCCAAAGAATTGATGCTTTTGAACTGTGGTGTTGGAGAAGACTCTTGAGAGTCCCTTGGACTGCAAGGAGATCCAACCAGTCCATTCTGAAGGAGATCAGCCCTGGGATTTCTTTGGAAGGAATGATGCTAAAGCTGAAACTCCAGTACTTTGGCCACCTCATGCGAAGAGTTGACTCATTGGAAAAGACTTTAATGCTGGGAGGGATTGGGGGCAGGAGGAAAAGGGGACGACCGCGGATGAGATGGCTGGATGGCATCACTGACTCGATGAACGTGAATCTGAGTGAACTCTGGGAGTTGGTGATGGACAGGGAGGCCTGGCGTGCTGCGATTCATGGGGTCGCAAAGAGTCAGACACGACTGAGTGACTGAACTGAACTGAACTGACACATTTCAAACAAGAGAGAGGGAAATAGATGAATAATCCAAAAGAAGGCAAGAAGAAAGGAACATGGAACATGGTGGATGGGTAGAAAGCACATAGGCAACCACTTGCAAATAATCTGCTGTGTTTCCTCCAGTTCAAGGGAGGGGACTGGGAACCAGGCAGCTGCTTTCAGACCACAACTACCACCGTCCTAGGGAGAAGCTGGGATGAGGGTGAGTAAGAATGCTGCAAAACTTTCCCATGATTTTGAAAATGACTTTTTCTTTATTGGACACTTGTTTTGTTGCTGTAAACCTGTGACTTTTTCAGAAGTGCTGACAGTTGGTTCTGACAATTTGGCTTGCTTGCTTTTTTCTTTTCAAATTTAGTTTTAGGTTTTTGTTGGGGAACATAAGCTTGGAGCTTCCTAGTCTGCCACGTTGCTAATGTCACTCCCCTTGTGTATTATAAGTGTGTTTTTAACACACTTAGGAAGCAATGCAATTGGGATCTTTTTACATTATCTTACATTGTCTGAGTTTTAATTGCGATGCTTAGATCACTTAGTTAATGTGATTATCGATATGTTTAAGTTTTAGTATTTTATCTAGCTATCTGATTAATTTTTTTGAGGGAGATGCTTTCATTTTTTATTTTGTATCATGTATTATTTTACAATGAATTGTATTACTTTTGTAATTGAAAAAAATACATAGGAAAACAGTAACAACAGCAAATATTTGGCCTGGATTCTTAGGGCTAGAAATTCATGTTGGGTTCAAGTTTTTGTTGATCACAACTTATTTTTTGGTTCATATGCAAAAACCATTTCTTGAATGCTTCCTGGTTAGCTGGCACTGCCCTTGGCACTTCCATAGGCTTTTCATCCTCATCCTCACAATAGCCCTGTGAGGTAGGAATTGATCCCGCTTTATAGATAGGAGATTATTGCTTGAAATGCTTCTATTTGCCACATGTTTTCATGGGCTAGAGGTTCTTACCAGCTGGTAAGTCATTGGTCAAGAACTCTCACTGGTTCCTAGAGGTTGCTCTAAGATTCAAATAATCAAACTACTAGAATTTTCCCCTGACTGGAGGGATGGGTTAGGTATCAGGATAAGAGTAGAGGAGAGTCTGTGGTCTCTTTGTAGCACCATCTGAGTTTGCTCTGGTCACTCATGCATGGTGGGGGGAGGGGATGGGGGAGAGGAAGGAAAGTGGTTATAAGTCTTCTTGCTTCTTCAGGATAAGCTTCATCACCAGCGCTGTAACCTGGGGCCTGATCTCTTCCACCGTCATGCTTGGGTCCCAAGCTCCTACCACCTTTCCATCTGGGGCCACTAGGTATTTCCAGAAGTTCCAGCTGGGCTCCTTGCCAGAAGTCTCCGTCAGGTACTTGAAGGCCGGGTGGACGCCAGTGCTGGCGACTGCAATCTTGCTAAACATGGGGAAAGTGACACTGTAGGTGTGGCGGGGCAAAGCTCTCAATCTTGCTGCTGTCGGGCTCCTGCTGGCCACACTGGTTGCAGGGGAAGGCAAGCACATTGTAGTGCTGGGGCCCCAGGTCCTGCTGTGCTGGTCTATGAAGCTGCATTTGCTAGCTGCATTCACCACCTGGGACACCTAGCCGTCGTACTTCTTCAGCAACACCAGCTTGCCCCGAATGTTGACGGCCTTGAGGTTATTGGAGTCCTGCTGCTGCTGCATGCCAGCCATGGATGCCAGGAGCAACCAGGCCACCAGTGCCACCACCATGACTCGCTCTAGAGCAGGTGGCGTGGTGAGGCAGCTATCTGATTCTGTTTGTCCCCTTCCCTCTTGTCATTTTCCCTTTTTTATTGCTTTATTTTGAATTAGGTTTTTTAAAATGATTTCACTTCATTTCTTTTTTTGGCTTATTAGCTCTAGCTCTTGGTTTTATTCACTGATTGCTTTATGGTTTATAGTGTACATTATTTTTTTGGCTGTGCCAGATCTTTGTTGCTGCATGCGGGCTTTCCCTCTTTGTGGGTGATCAGGGGCTACTCTAGTTGCATTGCGTGGAGGGTGAATCTTGTCCATGTGGCTGGAAGCAGAACTGCTGTCCTTCAACTTTATAAAATTTACTGTTTCAGTGTTCTTTTTCTCACTTCTTGAGATGAAGACTTAGTTCATTAATTATTATAACTTTTTGCCTTAATATATTTATAGAAAAGAAAGAAATTGAAGTCGCTCAGTCATGTCCAACTCTTTGTGACCCCATGGACTGTAGCCTGCCAGACTCCTCCATCCATGGGATTTTCCAGGCAAGAATACTGGAGTGGGTTGCCATTTCCTTCTCTAAGGGATCTTCCCGACCCAGGGTCGAACCTGGGTCTCCTGCATTGTGGACAGACTCTTTACTGTCTGAGCCACCAGGGAAGCCCTGTTATGTTTATAATCCTAGATAATAAAAGACAGAGAAACATGGATTGTGAAAACCCCATGTAAATAGATTACTTTTGACACTATTGAATTCTTTAAATAAAAAGTAACACATTTGTAAAATGCTTAACAGTTTTTTGGTGCCATCATAGACTCAATCTTGAAAAAAGTTTCCTTAACAACTGGACAAAATGTATATAAATATGGGTATCTCTGTATTTTGAAAACTTATCGTACCTTTAAAAACTTGTACACTCTTTCTGTGTGGAAAGGAGATAGAAGAGAGAGCAATTTGTAAGTTACAAAAGAAATATGGATGGTAGAAGAAAGCAAGGAGAAGAGGGAACAGAAAATTAGAAAAAAGTAGCACATGGATGAGGTTTACAGAAATGGCATATAACCCTTATGGTTTCTATATCTTCAGTTATAGTTTCCATAGAATGTGACGCATGACTGGTCATGGTCCATGTGCATTCACCAGCCACCCCAATGAGCTGACCACTGCCTGTGTTAGCTACTCTATAAAATGGTAAAATAAAATAAAATTTAAAAACACCAGTATATAAATACACTATAGAAGAAAACTTAATTGAGAATATAGCTTTCTGTATTTTTAAGAATGAACAATGTCTGAAATCAGGGTTCCAAGGAATCTTCCTTTCTTTTCTTCTATTTCTGTGTAAGATTCCTGTCCTATTCTCTGAGCAGCTCTAAAATCTTTTTCTTTCCATATTAGAACCTAACAAATTCTTAGGTTTGGTGTGTGCTAGTAGTTGCGGTCACTAAAGTGCTTTTCTCTTTCTCCTTCCCTCAGTTAATAGGTTTCCTGTGCCCAGTTGGAGATGGGGCAGGTTGGGGAGGACGTTTCCTCTTTCCAAAAGGACGCTGTACTGAAAGCAGCAGACTTTGTGTCTATTTGGTAACACTGCTGCCTTTTCCTCAGCTCTTGTCCCTGTCTCTAGCTTTCAGCTGACCCTTTCTTTTTGTCATGTATGAATAGGGGTATGAGTTTCAGTGAAGGTAAAATATGTGTTTTCACATAAAATTTGTTTTTTAATCTATCCTGCAGACAAAAATACTTTAATAATTATTATAAACTGTGTACTATTCTAATGTCATAAAAACAATGTATATGAGACTTCAGGAATTACCAAAACGTTTGTAGATACATTCTCACTTGCTCTCTGTGTGAGACTGTGGAATATGGTGTTATAGTTGTGATGGAGCTGCCACTGAGGCAGGTATGCATTTTGCCCTTGCCCAAGGTCATATAGCAAATAAGTGGTATCTTTTAGCTAGGTCTTGTTTTTACAGCCCCACCCTTTCTACTACTCTATTCCTTCTAACATGTGCTGAAAGCAATTTTGTTTGTTTGAAGAAAAAGATAGTACTTTCAGTCCTCCTAATGAATTTAATCATGTGTAAGCTTTTTAAAAAATGGAAATGTATTGGGAATTCCCCAGTGGCCCAGTGGTTAGGACTGTGAGCTGCCACTGCAGGGGGCATGGGTTCAGTCTCTGTTTGGGGCGCTAAGATCCCACATGCTGCATGGCAGGGCCAAAAAAAAAAAAAAACCCAAGGAAATGTATTCCTATAATTGCAAAGAATAAGCCATGTTAGTAGGGCCAACTCTTTAGAGAGCTGTTAATTATTTTAGACCATCCTGTTCCCTAGTTTTATCTCTTTGCACCCTGCCATGGTGGGGTTAATGCCTCCTGGTTACTAAAGGAGTTTCCATCATCACAGGGTGGGCAAGGGTGAAATGTCTCAAGTTCAGGGGATTTCTTACTTTCTTAGTGGTTCTGGCATGAGGTTTGATAGATAGCACTTTAACAAAGCTGACTTTCTCTAGGAATCCCCCACCACCAAATTTCAGCTATTTGTGGTAGCTCTTTGTTTTAACCTAGGATCAAAAAATGAAGAGATTTGTTGTTTTGTTGCCCAAGCAGAGACTGAAAATTGCCTGCTTTGACTGCTACAGTGTAATTCATCCATATCTCCATCTCTATCTTTGGCATGTTTTGAGGACTCCCATCATGGAACCACACAGGGCTGCTTCTCCATTGTCACAGGATACAGAAATACTGGAAGCTTCAGATTGTGCTGTTGTAGTCAGTGGAGTAATTTTATTTATAAGAAAACAAGTTAATTTTGTGCTTTTGGAGAATGAAGAGGGTTTATAATAACTATAGTCCAAAGCTTGGGCTTCCCCGGTGGCTCAGTGGTAAAGAAGCCACCTGCCAATGCAGGAGATGTGGGTTCGATCCCTGAGTTGGGACAATTCCCTGGAGAAACAAATGGCAACCCACTCTAGTATTCTTTTTTTTTTTTTCCACTCCAGTATTCTTGCCTGGGAAATCCCATGGGCAGAGGTGCCTTGTGGGCTACAGTCCATGGGATCGCAAAATAGTTGGACATGACTTAGGAACTAAACAACAATAGTCCAAAGCTTTCATCTTTTCTGATGTTAAAACTCAGAGGAAAACTCCAAATGAAATTGTTTTGTAGGAGATAGAACTGGGAACCGCCCAAGAGAGTTAGACATATGCAGCAGGCTACTTTTACTAAATATATTGAAATAAATGACAAGAAAATGTATTAAATGTATATGTATTACCTGACTACATCTAAGCCCTAAATCTCTTAGCAAAGAGATCTGAGCATTCAGGGAAAGTGAGTGCTGAATACAAGTTGGCATGTATGTGGTGGTATGTTTTCTGAGGTCTTTTTAAAAAAGTTTATTATTTTTTTTTTCTTTTCCCGGCTTTATTAGGATATAATTGACATAGAACATTGTATTAGTTTTAGATGTACAACATAATGATTTGACATATGTATATATTGTGCTATATATTGGGCTTCCCAGGTGGCACTTGTGGTAAAGAACCTGCTTGCCAATGCAGGAGATGTAACAGATGCAGGTTCAATCACTGGGTTGGGAAGATGCTCTGGAGAAGGAAATGGCAACCCACTCCAGTGTCCTTGCCTAGAGAATCCCACGGACAGAGAAGCCTAGAGGACTAAAGTCCATGGGGTCGCAAAGAGTTGGACATGATGGAAGTGACTTAGCATGTGTATATGCACATGCCCTGAACAGTAGAACAGAACAGTAGAATATACTGTGACATGATCATCATGGTAAGTCTAGTTACCATCCATGACCAGACAAATATGCTACAATATTGTTGACTATATTCCCTATGTGTACATTATATATATGGGAGTTATTTATCTTATAGCTGGAAGTTTGTGCTTCTTAATCCTCTTCACTTATTTCATCAGCACCCCCAACCCTTTCTCTCTGGCAGCCTCCAGTTTGTTCTGAGATCTTTTTGAAAGAAGGATGTTTGTGCTCAGTCGTGTCCGACTCTTTGCGACCCCATGGACTTTAGTCCTCTAGGCTTCTCTGTCCGTGGGATTCTCTAGGCAAGGACACTGGAGTGGGGTGCCATTTCCTTCTCCAAGGCATCTTCCCCATCCAAGGATCAAACCTGCATCTCCTGTGTTGGCAGGCAGATTTCTTTACCACTGAGCCACCTAGGAAGCCCCTGAAGGAAGGACTGTACTTCCAAAATAGACACATAACTCCTGATTTGGGGGGAATGCAATCACTGAAGGGTCTGGCTTATCAAATTCCAACTTAAAAACAAAATAGGTTTTCCACAAATTCTACTTTAAGAAAGTGTTATGGGAAAAGTGGGGGAGGGGATGAGGATTCCTCTTTAACATTTTTTGGAATGCTGTGATATTTCTTAATTTCCCTATGGTATCCTTCTAACATCCCCTCCCCCACTTTTCCTCCAACACTTTCCTAAACTAGAATTAGGGAGACCTGGCTTTGATCCCTGGGTCGGGAAACCTACTCCAGTATTCTTGCCTGGAGAATTCCATGAACAGAGGAGCCTTGTGGGCCATCGTCCATGGGGTCATAAAGAGTCAGACACGACTGAGCAGCTAACACCTTTCACACCTATCCTGTTTTTAAGTTGGAATTTTATAATCCAGCCCCTTAGGTGACAACATTCCTCCCAAATCACAAGTTATATGTCTATTTTGGAAGTACAGTGTTTAAAACTGCAGTGATCACTTCTTAATTTCCCTGAAGGCATAGCATCAAAAAATGATATTTGTACTTTCAAAGCATTATTAGATGATAAAATTAAAGATAAAAGAATAATTCACACTCCAGAGCTCAGTAATGTCCTCACAATAGTGCTTTATGTATGATAGATGTTGTCACTCTCCAATGTAAAAGGGGGCCTCTTTGATGGGAAGTTAGCATTTTCTGGGAGTCTCTTTCATGCCATCTTAATCTTGGGACAAGGAGCACACTCAGAATCTAGTCAGAAGCCTGCTCCTAACTCCCATCTCAGGCTTTGACCTAATTTTCTACAGCTGCAACCGTAGTATGTTGGATAAGACTCTGGATACAGAGCCTCTTGTTGCTCTGAATTTCCATGGTTCCAAGAGCACAGATGAAATAACAACATAAACTAAATTTTGTGGGAATATGTTGCTTGACTGTGTTTAGCCTGCATGTGTGTGTGTGTGTGCACATGAACATGTGTATCTGAGTATTCTAGGAAGAATATAATTATAGTAGATGCATTCTGAGCAATGAAGAGCAGTAACTGGGAACAGTACGGCTGGCTGTCTCTAGGCTAACCTTCGTTAACTGAGTGTATGCATATATTTCCTCATTTTGGTAATTTGTATTTTAAAGTAGAAATAATTTTATGTACATGATCATGCATTTGTGACCATCAGTTACTTGTGACCACAGTGATTATTGGCTATTATTTCCTCTCTGGAATCATAAGAGTGGTGGAGGAGGTGGGTAGAGGAGACACAGGGAGAGAGATGACTCATTTTAAGCTTTTTCTGGAAAAAACAGGTGATTACATCGATGATTTTTGTATTTACTTCCTCTCTCCCTCACCCCAAACACCTTTCTCAGTGATGCCTTTCTGCATTGACCTTGTTTTTTTTTTAATAATTTTATTTGTTGGATTATTTATTGGCTGTGCTGGGTCTTTATTGCTGCCCAAGGGCCTTTCTCTAGTTGTGGCAAGCAGGGGCTATTCTCTAGTTGTGGTGCTTGGGCTTCTCACTGTGGTGGCTTCTCTTGCTGCAGAGCGTGGGCTCTAGGGCACAACCTCAGTAGTTATGGCACTGGGGCTAAGTTGCTCCTCTGCATGTGGGATCTTCCCAGACCAGGGATTGAACCCATGTCTCCTGCATTGACAGGTGGATTCTTTACCATTGAGCCACCAGGGAAGCACCCCCAAAATGATACATATGAATTTATTTACAAAACAGAAACAGACTCACAGACATAGAAAATAAACTTATGGTTACCAAAGGGGAAGGGAGGGAGAGGAGGGATAGGTTAAGATGGAGGAGCCTGGTAGGCTACAGTCCATGGGGTCACAAAGAGTCAGACATGACTGAGTGACTTCACTAATAGGGAACGACAGGGCTTCCCAGGTGGCACTAGTGGTAAAGAACCTGCCTGTGAATGCAGGAGACAGAAGAGACCCAGGTTCAATCCCTGGGTTGGGAAGATCCCCTGGAAGAGGAAATGGCATATAATACTGGAGGAACCTACTCCAGTATTCTTGCTGGAGAATCCCATGGATGGAGGAGCATGGCGGGTTACAGTCCATAAGGTTGCAAAGACTCGGAAACAACTGAAGTGACTTAGCACACACACGCACAGGGAACTACAGTCAATATCTTGTAATAACCTGTAATGGAAGATAACCTGAAAAAATACATAACTGAATCACTTTGCTGTACATGTGAGACTAACTCAATATTGCAAATCATCAATACTTCGATTTTTAAAAATGCTGCTTTGGGTTTGAATGCCCCATCATAGATTTGTTTTCATCAAGAAACCTTAGGCTTTTTCAGTTTAAACCTCCCATATTTCCCAATGCAAGACGTCTTAAAGGCTAGCAGAACTTTCCTCACAGAAAGTTATGGGCACTGAATGTTCAAAAGCAATGATAACATATTTGAAACTCTCTTCCCTATGGTTTCAGCAAGTGTCTCTGCCATCTGTCTACTTGCTTTTTCTGTCATTCTTGAAATTCTGACGCCATGCTCATGGTCAAAGCCACTCTCCTGGCTATTCAAGTTTGCTTCCTACTTTTCTCATTCCCTTTCTGTTCCTTATGCTGCTACCAAACTCACCTAGTTATTCACAGTAATTCTCTCAGTGAGAATAAATAAGAGGTTTTGATTCTCGAGGTATATGACCCAATTTTTCTGCTTGTTCTGACATATTTCTCCTTGTCCTTGGTACTCTGTACTTAGACCCAGAGAAGTAACATTTTCTTCTACATTTGTAAAAGGCTCTACTTTTTCCCTCAGATATTTCATCACAGTTGGCTATTTTAACTGATAACATGTAGCATGCATGACAAAGCATTTGTTTTCTTTAGTCCTTGAAAATAATTTTCAGCTTTTTTTATTGTTATAGTTATTCCCAGATACTTTTTCATAAATACAGGGCAGAAACTTGCTACTCTTTTAAGTCCATAGTAATTTAAAAGATTCAAAACTTTCTTTTTACCACCTAGAAAATTCTAACTCATCCAACAAAGTTTGTGAAATGGCCAGGGAATAGTCTGCGATTCCCTGAATCACAAGGATGATTCAGAAAAGGTATCTGGTTTTTTTTTTTTTTTTTTAAGAAAGAAAATTATTTTTCTTTATTTGGCTGCTCCTGGTCTTAGTTGCAGCACATGGGATTTTTAGTTGCTGCATGTGGAATCTAGTTCCCTGACCAGGGATCAAACCCAGGCCTCCCACATTGGGAGCTCTGAATATCAACCACTGGACCACCAGGGAAGCGCCAGGTATCTGTTTCTTAGCAATGTAATAAAACATAAAAACTTGCAACTGAACAGACTTGTGAGATACTTTCTTAATTGTAAGATGACATTTTAATTATATTGATTGTTACTTTTTGCATTCAAATTCTCTGAAAAATTAATAGTTCAAGTGTGATATGAAAAGTGATTGTTGTTGTTTAGTTGCTAAGTCATGTCTGACTCTTTGCGACCCCATAGACTATATGTAGCCCACCACTCTCCTCTGTCCATGGGATTTCCCAGGCAAGAAGATTGGAGTGGGTTGACATTTCCTGGTACGAAGGGTACCATTTTATTAATTAGATTAGTGGGCTGCCAGAGCCCAGTATCCCTTACTACACCAAACACGACTTTTCTATAGAATTCTACCAGACCAGGACAGGCCTTTCCTCTGAGCAATAGTGATAAGGTTGTCTAAATATGTGAATTGCAGTGTTTTTGTCTTCTTCAAGTAAAAAATTAAACAATGAGTTGGAGGATTTTGCAAGTGTACTTTTTGTTTCTTAATGACTATTTTGCCTCACAGAGACATTGACTGACTTGGCTTCTCTCAGACATGGCATCAGAAAGGAGGCAGAGGCCCACCTGGGGGCTGTTGGGCTTAGAGCAAATATTCCATGAATATTACTTAGTAATGAGTGTTAGTACAGTTGCAACATTTTTTTCTACATTTTAAGGTTGGCCTTTAGAACATTTGGATTTCATAGAATATATTAAAATAGTTTAATGTAATACTCTATGGAGTAAATATCTACTCCTCTCCCACTCCATTTTTGACACTATAAAGGAAAAGGAAAGTGAAGTCGCTCAGTTGTGTCCAACTCTTTGCGACCCCGTGGACTGTAGCCCTCCAGGCTCCTCCATCCATAGGATTCTCCAGGCAAGAATACTGGAGTGGGTTGCCATTTCCTTCTCCAGGGGATCTTCCCGACCCAGGGATTGAACCCACGTCTCCCACATTGCAGGCAGATGCTTTAACCTCTGAGCCACCAGGGAAGCCCCTTTTGACACTATAGGGAGATTTTTTTGCAAATGATGCAAATTTTATTTAGATAAGCATCAAATGGTGGTACTCATGAAGACTATTTTTTTTTAGTTCCTTATATTACATATATCCTATGATAAATTCTAAGTAACTTACCTGACTTTCTTATTGATTTAGCTACAGACAATCATACAAAGCACTATTTGAAAGGGCTCTCTTCCACCTAGCAACTTGGATTTTCCTGCCTCCACCTTTCCTGCATTTTTTAAAATTGGAGGTATAGTTGCTTTACAGTATTGTGTTTCTGCTGTATAGCAAATGGAGATATTTTGAATTCAAAAGTCTCCGAGTGGTCTTTCTTTTTATTCAGAACATTGTATAGTTATTTAATAGTGGAAAACTGTTCAGAATAAACCCTTCCTTTTATGTTTTTATGTTGTGTGAAAACTATGGAATATATCAATTTCTCTTGTCATCACCATAGGTTTTTCTTATCACATGTGGTTTCCCAGTTACTAGCTCACATAGCATAGTGTAAACCACTCAAGCACTGGAGTCAGGAGAACTGCTTTGAGTTTCAGCTTACTAACAAGGTGGTGCTCAAAACACAGCCATGGGCAAAGGGCCAATGAAGTCCATTCTTTGAAGTTGGTGTATGATGTATTCATTTGAGCTTAATTCTCCTGTTGACTTCTCCTCAATTCACTGCATCACAAAAATTCTAGCTACAGCTAAAAATGAAAAAAGAAATCCAGAGGCTGTGATACTTTCCTTATAATTTCTGGAGTTTTAATATGTAGAGTGTATTATATATTTGTGTGTGTATGTGTGTGTGTATACACATATGGATTTTATATTATATCTATTCCATATGATACATATACATATGTGACGTACATATGTAGAAAACATATTCATATAACAAAACAGTGCTGTAAAGAATTTAGTAATTTTAGTACAATCACTACTTTGGCCATATCCATATACTAAATGAATACTGTTATCTAATATTATTTTTCTTTTTGTAAAAAAATTTATTTATTTTAATTGGAGGCTAATTATTTTACAATATTGTAGTGTTTTTGACATATATTGACATGAATCAGCCATGAGTGTACATGTGTTCCCCATCCTGAACCCCCTCCCACCTCCCTCTCCATCCCATCCCTCAGGGTCATCCCAGTGCACCAGCCCTGAGCACCCTGTCTCATGCATCGAACCTGGACTGGTGATCTGTTTCACATATGATAATATACATGATTCAATGTTATTCTCTCAAATTATCCCACCCTCGCCTGTCGGGAGCCAGCATGAGGAATCCCACCCGTGACAAGGTCATGAGGGAGGAAGCTGACATACGCAAGGCCGTGATCAGACTTCAGGAGTTCCCCCTGGCATTTCCTGAGCATCCACCCCTCCCAAAAATAAGAATCTGCCTGCTTTTCCACTCTTCTGACATTCTCTGGAAAAAGTCAATTCAGGGCTTTAGTCTTCTGCATTTGAAAGAGTGTTTCAATCCAAAAACCCCTCTGATGGCTTTCTAGCCTGCCTGCAGGACTCTTACAGCTGCGCATGTGATTGTTTGAGGCCTCTTGACCGCAGGAGGCACAGGAAGCTTAAAACATCCCAGGAATGTAAGGGCTTCCGAGGAGTCAAAGTCATTAGAATAGGACTGATTAAAAGTTTCATTTGTTGAGCCAATACTTGCTGCCAAATTTTCATATCCTTTATTTTTAGATATAGTTGGTATATAGAAAAATAAGTAGTAGATCTGGTATTAGCAACATTAGATCTTTAAGTTAAGTACCTTCTTTGTTATAACCCACTGTGCCTTTGTTCTATAGAGATGTAACTTTAGCGCTTTAAGGAGATGCAGATTAAAGAAAAACACTTAGGGGAAATGAAATTAACATTCATTAAGAAAGAGAGCCAAAAAGTGTTAACAAGCCTCTTGGCCAAAAGATAATGTAAATCACCTGAGACCTTTTGTATACAAAAAGATATACAGAAAGAGTCTGGGCTGCTAACACTACATAATTTTGTATTACCCATTGATCTCTGTATAATCAAAAGTATAAAAGGCCTTGAAGGACAATAGGAGAGCCAGTCGCTGGACTGGTTTCCCCCGTGTCTCTTTACTTTAATTTCAGGCTGAATTTCCATCTGGGGCGCGGAGGCTCGCCAAGTCTACTTACTTGCCCTGGCTGTTAAGACCCTCGTGAAAGGGAGCCTAAGGCGAGGCACCCTTAGATATTCAAGCGAGCGCCGGTGGCCCAACGTAGATGGTGCAAATTCCTTGTCTGGAATTTTATTGGTCTTCCGCGTAATCCAAGCTATTCAGCCCTCTTCCTCCATTTAATCTTTCTACTACACTATTGTTTCCTAATCTAATCTTATATCAATCAATAAATAAGTCTTTCCTCGCCCGACTCCGTCCACCCTTCGAATTCCCTGGATCCACCGGGGCTGGACCCCGGCACTCGCCTTCTTCCACAGAGTCCAAAAGTCTGTTCTTGACATCTGTCTCTTTTGCTCTCTCACATATAGGGTCATCGTTACCTTCTTTCTAAATTCCATATATATGCGTTAGTATACTGTATTGGTGTTTTTCCTTCTGACTTACTTCACTCTGTATAATAGGTTCCAGTTTCATCCACCTCATTAGAACTGACTCAAATGCATTCTTTTTAATAGCTGAGTAATATTCCATTGTGTATATCTACCACAGCTTTCTTATCCATTCGTCTGCTGATGGACATCTAGGTTGCTTCCATGTCCTGGCTATTATAAACAGTGCTGCGATGAACACTGGGGTACATGTGTCTCTTTCAATTCTGGTTTCCTCAGTGTGTATGCCCAGCAGTGGGATTGCTGGGTCACATGGCAGTTCTATTTCCAGTTTTTTAAGGAATCTCCACACTGTTCTCCATAGTGGCTGTACTAATTTGCATTCCCACCAACAGTGTAAGAGGGTTCCCTTTGCTCCATACCCTCTCCAGCATTTATTGTTTGTCAACTTTTGGATAGCAGCCATTTTGACCGGCTTGAGATGGTACCTCATTGTGGTTTTGATTTGCATTCTCTGATAATGAGTGATGTTGAGCATCTTTTCATGTGTTTGTTAGCCATCTGTATGTCTTCTTTGGAGAAATGTCTGTTTAGTTCTTTGGCCCATTTTTTGATTGGGTTATTTATTTTTCTGGAATTGAGCTGCAGGAGTTGCTTGTATATTTTTGAGATTAATTCTTTGTCAGTTGCTTCATTTGCTGTTATTTTCTCCCATTCTGCAGGCTGTCTTTTCACCTTGCTTATAGTTTCCTTTGTTGTGCAAAAGCTTTTAAGTTTAATTAGGTCCCATTTGTTTATTTTGCATTTATTTCCATTACTCTGGGAGGTGGGTCATAGAGGATCCTGCTGTGATTTATGTCAGAGAGTGTTTTGCCTATGTTTTCCTCTAGGAGTTTTATAGTTTCTGCTCTTACATTTAGATCTTTAATCCATTTTGAGTTTATTTTTGTGTATGGTGTTAGAAAGTGTTCTAGTTTCATTCTTTTACACGTGGTTGACCAGTTTTCCCAGTACCACTTGTTAAAGAGATTGTCTTTTCTCCATTGTATATTCTTGCCTCCTTTGTCAAAGATAAGGTGTCCATAGGTGCGTGGATTTATCTCTGGGCTTTCTGTTTTGTTCCATTGATCTATATTTCTGTCTTTGTGCCAGTATCATACTGTCTTGATGACTGTAGCTTTGTAGTAGAGCCTGAAGTCAGGCAGGTTGATTCCTCCAGTTCCATTCTTCTTTCTCAAGATTGCTTTGGCTATTTGAGGTTTTCTGTATTTCCATACAAATTGTGAAATTATTTGTTCTAGTTCTCTGAAAAATACCATTGGTAGCTTGATAGGGATTGCATTGAATCTATAAATTCTTTTGGGTAGTATACTCACTCTCACTATATTGATTCTTCTAATCCATGAACATGGTATATTTCTCCATCTATTTGTGTCATCTTTGATTTCTTTCATTAGTCTTTTATAGTTTTCTACATATAGGTCTTTTGTTTCTTTAGGTAGATTTATTCCTAAGTATTTTATTTTCGCTGCAATGGTGAAAGGAATTGTTTCCTTAATTTCTCTTTCTGTTCTCTCATTGTTAGTGTATATGAATGCAAGGGATTTCTGTGTGTTGATTTTATATCCTGCAACTTTACTATATTCATTGATTAGCTCTAGCAATTTTCTGGTGGAGTCTTTAGGGTTTTCTGTGTAGAGGATCATGTCATCTGCAAACACGGAGAGTTTTGCTTCTTCTTTTCCAATCTGAATTCCTTTTATTTCTTTTTCTTCTCTAATTGCTGTGGCTAAAACTTCCAAAACTATGTTGAATAGTAGTGGTAAGAGTGGGCACCCTTGTCTTGCTCCTGGCTTTAGGGGAAATGATTTCAGTTTTTCACCATTGAGGATAATGTTTGCTGTGGGTTTATCATATATGGCTTTTATTATATTGAGGGTTCCTTCTATGCCTGCTTTCTGGAGGATTTTTTTTTTTTATCATAAATGGATGTTGAATTTTGTCAAAGGCTTTCTGTGCATCTATTGAGATAATCATATGGTTTTTATCTTTCAATTTGTTAATATGGTGTATTACATTGATTGACTTGTGAATGTTGAAGAATCGTTGCATCCCTGGGATAAAGCGCAATTGGTCATGATGTATGATCTTTTTATTATGTTGTTGGATTCTGTTTGCTAGAATTCTGTTAAGGATTTTTACATCTATGTTCATCGGTGATATTGGCCTGTAGTTTTCTTTTTTTGTGGCATCTTTGTCAGGTTTTGGTATTAGGGTGATGGTGGCCTCATAAATGAGTTCGGAAGTTTACCTTCCTCTGAAATTTTCTGAAGTGTTTGAGTAGGATAGGTGTTAGCTCTTCTCTAAATTTTTGGTAGAATTCAGCTGTGAAGCCGTCTGGTCCTGGGCTTTTGTTTGCTGGAAGATTTCTGATTACAGTTTTGATTTCTGTGCTTGTGATGGGTCTGTTAAGATTTTCTATTTCTTCCTCGTTCAGTTTTGGAAAGTTATACTTTTCTAAGAATTTGTCTGTTTCTTCCAAGTTGTCCATTTTATTGGCATATAATTGCTGATAGTAGTCTCTTATGATCCTTTGTATTTCTGTGTTGTCTGCTGTGATTTCTCCATTTTCATTTCTAATTTTGTTGATTTGACTCTTCTCCCTTTTTTTCTTGATGAGTCTGGCTAATGGTTTGTCTGTTTTATTTATCTTCTCAAAGAACCATCTTTTACCTTTGTTGATTTTTGCTATGGTCTCCTTTGTTTCTTTTTTTTTTAATTTGAAGTTATTTATTTTAATTGGAGGCTAATTACTTTACAATATTGTATTGGTTCTGCCACACATCAACATGAATCCGCCACGGGTGTACACGTGTTCCCCATCCTGAACCCTCCTCCCACCTCCCTCCCAGGATGCTTGGGGCTGGTGCACTGGGATGATCCTTTGTTTCTTTTTAGTTTATTTCTGCCCTAATTTTTTATGATTTCTTTCCTTCTATTAACCCTGGGGTTCTTCATTTCTTCTTTTTGGAATTGCTTTAGGTGTAGAGTTAGGCTATTTATATGATTTCTCCCCAGTTTCTTGAGGTAAGCTTGTATTGCTATGAACCTTCCCCTTAGCACTGATTTTACTGAATCCCATAGCTTTGGGGTTGTTATGTTTTCATTTTCATTCATTTTAATGCATATTTTTATTTCTTTTTTGATTTCTTCTGTGATTTGTTGGTTATTCAGCAGTGTGTTGTTTAGCCTCCATATGTTTGTATTTTTAATAGTTTTTTTCCTGTAGTTGCCATCTAATCTTACTGCATTGTGATCAGAAAAGATGCTTGGAATGATTTCAATTTTTTGAATTTACCGAGGCTAGATTTATGGCCCAGGATGTGGTCTATCCTGGAGAAGGTTCTGTGTGCACTTGAGAAAAAGGTGAAATTCATTGTTTAGGGGTGAAATGTCCTATAGATATCAATTAGGTCTAACTGGTCTATTGTATCATTTAAAGTTTGTGTTTCCTGGCTAATTTTCTGTTTAGTTGACCTATCCATAGGTGTGAGTGGGGTATTAATGTCTCCCACTCTTATTGTGTTACTGTTAATTTCCCCTTTCATACTTGTTAGCATTTGCCTTCCATATTGTGGTGCTCCTATGTTGGGTGAATGCTGCTGCTGCTGCTAACTCACTTCAGTCGTGTCCAACTCTGTGTGACCCTATAGACTGCAGCCCACCAGACTCTGCCATCCCTGGGATTCTCCAGGCAAGAACACTGGAGTGGGTTGCCATTTCCTTCTCCAATGCAAGAAAGTGAAAAGTGAAAGGGAAGTTGCTCAGTCATGTCCAACTCTTCACGACCCCATGGACTGTAGCCTACCAGGCTCCTCTGTCCATGGGATTTTCCAGGCAAGAGTACTGGAGTGGGGTGCCATCGCCTTTTCTGATGTTGGGTGAATATATATTTATAATTGTTATATCTTCTTCTTGGATGGATCCTTTGATCATTATGTAGTGTCCTTCTTTGTCTCTTTTCACGGCCTTTATTTCAAAGTCTATTTTATCAGATATGAGTATTGCTACTTCTGTTTTCTTTTGGTCTCCATTTGTGTGAAATATCTTTTCCAGCCCTTCACTTTCAGTCTGTATGTGTCCCTTGTTTTGAGGTGGGTCTCTTGTAGACAGCATATATATGGGTCTTGTTTTTGTATCCATTCAGCCAGTCTTTGTCTTTCAGTTGGGGCATTCAATCCATTTACATTTAAGGTAATTATTGATAAGTATGATCCTGTTGTCATTTACTTTGTTGTTTTGGGTTCGAGTTTATAAACCTTTTCTGTGTTTCCTGTCTAGAGAAGATCCTTCAGCATTTGTTGAAGAGCTGGTTTGGTGGTGCTGAATTCTCTCAGCTTTTGCTTGTCTGTAAAGCTTTTGATTTCTCCTTTATATCTGAATGAGATCCTTGCTGGGTACAGTCATCTGGGATGTAGGTTTTTCTCTTTCATCACTTTAAGTATCTCCTGCCATTCCCTCCTGGCCTGAAAAGTTGCTATTGAAAGATCAGCTGTTATCCTTATGGGAATCCCCTTGTGTGTTATTTGTTGTTTTTCCCTTGCTACTTTTAATATTTGTTCTTTGTGTTTGATCTTTGTTAATTTGATTAATATGTGTCTTTTGGTGTTTCACCTTGGGTTTATCCTGTTTGGGACTCTCTGGGTTTCTTGGACTTGGGTGGCTATTTCCTTCCCCATTTTAGGGAAGTTTTCAACTATTATCTCCTCAAGTATTTTTTCATGGCCTTTCTTTTTGTCTTCTTCTTCTGAGACTCCTATGATTTGAATGTTGGAGCATTTGACATTGTCCCAGAGGTCTCTGAGGTTGTCCTCATTTCTTTTAATTCTTTTTTCTTTTTTCCTCTCTGCTTCATTTATTTCCACCATTCTATCTTCTGCCTCACTTATCCTATCTTCTGCCTCAGTTATTCTGTTGGTTCCCTCCAGAGTATTTTTTTTATCTCATTTATTGCATGATTCATTATCTATTGACTCTTTTTTATTTCTTCTAGGTACTTGTTAAAACAGTTCTTGCATCTTCTCAAGACTATTTATCTGTAACTCCATTTTCATTTCAAGATTTTGGATCATTTTTACTATCATTATTCTGAATTTTTTTTCAGGTAGACTCCCTATCTCTTCCTCTTTTGTTTGGTTTGGTGGGCATTTATCATGTTCCTTTATTTCTCTGGCTTTTCATCTTGTTTAGATTATTGTGTTTGGGGCGGCCTTTCTGTATGCTGGTAGTTTGTCTTGCTTCACTGCTTAGACTGGTTCATGTGTGGCAGACAAGTATAGGCTTGATGTCCATGTCAGAAGTGGAACCCCACTGGGTCACAAACTGTTGCAGAAGTGTATCATTTCTTATGACAAGAATAAACCAATTTTCTGTGCCTTATGGTAAACAAACTCAGCTGAATTAAATAGCTCCTGTGAAAAGTGAAAGTGAAGTTGCTCAGTCATGTCCAACTCTTTGCAATCCTGTGGACTGTAATCTGCAAGGCTCCTCCATCCATGGGATTTTCCAGGCAAGAATACTGGAGTGGGTTGCCATTTCCTTCTCCAGGGGATCTTCCTGACCCAAGGATTGAACTTGGTTCTCCCACATTGCAGACAGACTCTTTACCATCTGAGCCATCAGGGAATCTTAAATCTTTCTGTAAAAGCAAGCAGAAGTGTTTCTGAAGAGAATGATTAGGCAACCCCAGTCAACTCAGCCCCCTGCCATAGCCTGATCTGGTGTAACTGCTACTTAGTTGCTTCAGTCATTTCTGACTCTGTGCAACCCTATGGACTGCCACTTGCCAGGCTCCTCTGTCCATGGGATTCTCTAGGCAAGAGTACTAGAGTGGGTTGCCATGCCCTCCTTCAGGGGATCTTCCTGACCCAAGGATTGAACCTGAGTCACCTGCATTGCAGGCAGATTCTTTACCCCTGAGCCACCTGGGAAGCCCCATCTGGGGTAACCAGATTCTGCTAATAGGTTTATTGCAACCTTAGCAACAATGATCTGTTGCCTTGGGACAAGGTTACCACAGCTTTCTGAGATGACAGGACAGGTCAGGGGTCCTGCAGGCAAGAGCCAAGAGAGCCTAATGTTCCCCCATCTGTGCCAATCCCTGGGTCTAAGGTGTTTTTTTCCCTACCAGCCCAGGTTTTCACTCTCATTTTGTGATGGGTATGCCCAGTCTCCAAAGCACTCCCATCTTCTAAGCTCCCCATGTGTTTCTCGTACCTTTTGTCTACGCTCATCCTAAGATGGCTCAGTGGTTTCTTCTTTGTATACCTTGTGCCCTTCTAGACTGTCTCCCACCCCCAGATGTGTGCACCCCTCCAGGACCAACTTAGAAGTTGTCACTTCATACCTATGATTATCATTAACCTGGAGGAAGGAGAAACACTAAGTTAGTGATGCCAGCCTCCCATCTCTTCTCACCTAGTTGCCAAGTCCTGGCTTTGTGCAGGTCAGAGTGGAAGGGAAGAGGCAGAGTGAAAAGGACTACTTGGGTGATTTGGGTCTCTTACAGTCAGTTTGGGCCTCTTCCCTTACCCCTCAACTTCATAATTAAAACATTTTCTCCAAATGGGAGATTCTTTCATGAAGAAGCCTTTGTGTACTGCAATCACCAGGTCTTATTCTGGGGCCCAGTCCTGAACTGTAGCAGTAGGAGCCCACAGTCCTTACCTGGGTAGCATGGTGCTTACCATCTTGTTGATTTATTGATGCAAATCCCGAAAGGGTCTTATTCCTTAGGCATCCACTGCATGGGTCACAAGCAGAACTGTGAGTCTAAAATGATCTGCTGCCATACTGTTGTCCCCATGGAGGCTGATGATCCAGTCACCTTGATGCCAGGCTACATATGTCCAGGGCAAGCTTCACAGTCTGCAGCTCTGCCTATTGAGTGTGAGTCCCTTCTCCATGCACAATTTTTCTTCTTTAATTCTGAAATAATAAATTCACATGAACTTGCAAAAAATAAAAAAGGTACAAAGGGTTTCCTGCAAAGAAAAATGTACAAAGGGGCTTTCTCATAACTATAGTACAATATCAAATGAGGAAATTGGGACCTCCCTGGTGTTTCAGTGGTTGAGAATCCACCTTCCAATGCAGAGGGCACAGGTTTGATCTCTGGTCAGGGAACTAAGATCCCACATACTGCACGGCAACTAAGCTTTATCACAACTTGATATCTTGGCTAATTCCAGTTTCAGGTATTATGAATAAAACTGTTAAGACTGTTTTGTTATATAGATTTTGGGGTGAACATAAGTTTTCATTTCTTTGGGATAAATACTGAGGAATGCAACGGTGGGTCATATACTAGTTGCTTGTTTAAGAAACTGCCAAACTCAAGTTATTTTCCAAAGTAGCTTTACCATTTAAAACTCTCTCTAGCAATGTGTAGGTGATCTCTGCATCCTCTCCAGTATTTAGTGTTGTTACAGTTTTTCATTTTAGCCATTTTGATAGTTGCATAAGGATATCTGTCTATAGTTTTCATTTATTTCCCTGATGGTTAATGATGCCTAATATCATTATTGGCCATCTGTATATCTTCTCTGGTAAAATGTCTCTTCATGACTTCTGCCCATTTTCTAATTAGATTTTTTGGTTTTCACTGTTGAATTTTGAGAGTTCTTTACGTATTTTAGATACAAGTCTTTTGTCGGGTATACATTTTGCAATTATTTTCTCCCAGTCTGTAGCTTGTCTTTTCATTTTCTTAACAGAGTTCCTCCTAGAGCAAAAACTTTTAATTTTGCTGACACCCAGTTAGTCATATTTCCCTTTTATGGATTGTGTTTTTGGCATCATGTATAAGAATTCTTTGTCTAGCCTGATATCTGAAGATTTTCTCTTATATTTTCTTTTCAAAGTTTTTAAAGTTGTACGTTTTATATTTAAGTCTGTGATCCATTTTGAGTTAATTTTGTGTAAGATGTGAGGTTCCAGGTTCTAGGTTTTTTTCCCTTTGATGTCCATTTGCTCTAGCACCATTTGTTGAATAGCCTGTCCTTCTCCCATTGGCGTGCTTTCACTCCCTTGACAAAAATTAGTTGGGTGTCTTTGTGTGGGTCTATGTCAGACTCTCCATTCTTTTCCTTTGATCCATATGCCTCTGCAAACACCACACTGTCTTAATTCCTATAGCTCTATAGTAAACCTTAATACCATGTGGAATGGTTCCTCCTTTTTTTTTTTCCAAGATTGTTTAAGCTATTTTAGCCTTTGCTTTTCCATATAAATCTTAGAAAATCTTTGTATATATCTATGACATCTTCATAGTAATTGCATTAACTTATAGATCTGTTTGGTAAGAACTGACATTTCTTACCACATTGAGTCTTCCAATCCATAACACAAGAAATCTCTTCAGTTATTTAGAGCTCCTCTGGTTTCCATCATCAGTATTTTGTAATTTTTAGCATACAGACTCTGTACATGTTTGTTAACTATATACCTAAGTATTTCATTTTCTTTGGAGCAATTATAAATGGCATTGTGTTTTTACCTATATTAATATAAATAGTATACAGAAATGCCATTTGTGTGTGCATGTGTGTGTATTTCAATAAAACTTATTTACCAAAAGAGACAGTGGCCTGTATTTGATCATGGGCCATAGGCTTCCTTGGTGGCTCAGTGATTAACAATCCACCTACAATGCAGGAGACCCGGGTTTGATCCCTGGGTCGGGAAGATCCCCTGGAGAAGGAAATGGTAACCCACTCCAGTGTTCTTGCTTGGAAAATTCCATGGACAGAGGAGCCTGGTGGGCTACAATCCACTGGGTCACAAAGAGTCAGACTAACACTCTTAAGATTTATTCAAGTTCCTTCTCAAAGGCAGATTTCCATTATTACTAAACAAACAAATCAAAAAAACACAATCAGTTGTCATTTACACTTAAAAAGCTTTCTAATGTTTAATTCTCACTAGTAATATTACAGTTATTTTTAGGCCACAGGCACATATCTCCATGGCTAAGCCACATACATTTTGAATTTCTTCTTTTGAATCCCTTTTATATATTAATATCTCCTAATCAAGTGAGAAAATCTCTTTGATTTATTTTCCTTGGATGAAATATTTAGACAGATCATGCATGCCCAGAAATGTAAGTAGCTTCTCTGTCTTTGTTACTGTGATATAGTGATTTATAATAAAAAATATATATTTGGTCTTTACCCCCTCTTTCTGGCACAGAGCTCCCAAAACTCCTGTAATTTCTTAAATGATAAGAACACAGGAGAATCTTTTCTTCTAATATTTGGTCTTTCACCCTGTTTCTTGATACTGAGCTCCTAAATCCTTTGGAATTTCTAATGAGGTGACTCTACATAGGCTCCTGGATGGGGGCTGGTCTCCAGTAAGACTAAGCAGTGATTGAAACTTGGAATTTTCAGCCCTGCTTCCTCACCCTCCAGAAAGGGACAAGGGCTGGAAGTGGAGTTAATAATTGATTGTGCCTACATGAGGAAGCCTCCATAAAATCCCAATAGCATGGAGTTCCAGGAGCTTCTGCATGGGTGAACTGTCCACATGCCAGGAGGTGATGTACCCCAACTCCATGGGGATAAAACACCTGTGCTCAAGACTCTCTCAGATCTCACCTTGTGTGTCTCTTCAGCTGACTGTTCATCTGTATCTTCTATCATATCCTTTAATAAACTGATAAATGTGGATGTTTCCCTGAGTTCTGTGAGCTTTTTTCAGCGAATCCAAGGGACAAGAGGTCATGGGAATCTCCAGTGTGTAGCTGAGTCAGACAGAAGTGGTGGGTAACCTGAGGACCTACTACTTTCGATTGGCATCCAAAGTTGTGGGAGCAGTCTCGTGGGACTGAGCCCTTAACCTGACAGATCACATGCAATCTCCAGGGAGAGAAGTGTGTCAGAGCTGAGTAGTAGGACATGCAACTGGTGTCACGGGGAATTGCTTGGTAGGGGACAAACCTCCACACATTTAATGACCAGAATTATCAGAAGTGGGAATTCCCTGACAGCCCACTGGTTAGTACTCTGTGCTTTCACTGCTGAGGGCCCAGTTTCAATCCTTGGTCTGAGAATTAAGATCCTGTAAGCCATGTGGGGTCGCGAAGAGTCAGACACGACTGAGTGACTTCACTTTCACTTTTCACTTTAATGCACTGGAGAAGGAAATGGCAACCCACTCCAGTGTTCTTGCCTGGAGAATCCCAGGGACGGGGGAGCCTGGTGGGCTGCCATCTGTGGGGTCACACAGAGTTGGACACGACTGAAGTGACTTAACGGTAACAGTAACTTTTTTTTTTCAGAAATGGTGTTCTATGTGAAAGTAAAGGAGAAAGGTAGGAGGAGAATTGAGATTTTTCTTAATGCAGTTGCACATAGCAAGTTTGTTTCCAAGCCTTTTCCATGTATAATCTTCATGTCCCAACATTCACCTTCTTTCTCGTGCAGGCTGCCTGTTGCCTGCTTCTTTGGCTAGGGAGAAAAGGGTTTCTTGGATCTTTTCTTGTCTGCACTACTTCGTGTTTTGAAGTTGCTGGTTTTGCCAGTACCTCGTCTTGGATCTATCATGCAGAAATAAAACCCAGGGAACTAACTGCCATGTCATTCCCTCCTTGAGTCTCTAGCCAGTCTGCTGTCTTTTCTCCACCTTTCAGAGTCTTCTAGAGTCTTGTTTATATACAATATCTAGGTTTTTAAGTGTACTTAGAGGTAGAAATAGGGAAAAGTATGTCTACTCCATCATCTCCAGAAACCAGAAATCTGGCTGTTAGAGTTTGTCAAATGGGGTTTTGGTGTTTTGTTTTTTTTTTTTTCATCAATTTGATCATCTGATTTTTCTTGGTATAGTGGTTGACATTGGCTGATTTTTGTATATTGAACCAGCCTTTCATACTTGGACTACATTTCACTTAATTTGTATGTTGAACCAGCCTTTCATACCTGGGATACATTTCACTTGGTTGTGGTGTATAACTCTTTATAAACCTTGGTAATGTTTTGATTTGTTTTTGTTTTAATGTTTTTGATTTGCTAACATTTTGTTGAATTTCTGTGGATAAGTTCAAGAGAGATAACAATGTGTAATTTTCTCCTTTTTTTCCTGGTTTTGATAGCAAAGTAAAATTGGCCTTATAAAATGAGTTGGGAAGTGTTCTCTTACCTGGAAGAGATTCTATAAAATTGGTGCTAATTTCTCTTTAAATGTCTGGTAGAATTCTTCAGTGAAAACATCTGGGCCTAGAGAGTTCCTTTTCAGGGGCTAAATATCAATAAAAAATTCGATCTCTTTGATGGCTATAGGACTATTTAGATGAGTTTGGTAGTTTGTGATTTTGCAGTATTCAGTCTATTTCCTCTGGGTTGTTGAATTTATGAGCCTAAAGTCATTCATAGTTTTATTATATCTTATAATCCTTCTAACTGTTGCAGTATCTGTGGAGCTATCCTATTTTTTATTCCTGATATTGGTGATGTGTATCTTCTCTCTTTTTTTTAATCTTTCTCAATCTTTCTAGAGGTTTTTCAATTTTATTGATCTTTTTAAAGATCTAAATTTCTGTTTCATTGACTTTTACAGTTAATCTGTTTTCAATTTTCTTGATTTTAAAAAATATCTATTTATTTATTTTCTTGGCTGCATTGGGTCTTAATTGTGGCACACAGGTTCTCTAGTTGTGTCACATAGGCATGGGTTCAGTTACCCTGCAGCATGTGGGATCTTGGTTCCCTGACCAGGGTTCAAACCTGCATCCCCTGCATTATAAGGTGGATTCTTAACTGCCAGACCACCAGGGAAGTCCCAGATTTTTGCTCTTATTTTCATTATTTCCTTCCTGCTGCTTACTTTGGATCTATTTTGCTCTTCTTTTTCTAGTTTCTTGGGGTAGGAAGTTTGATTATTGATTTGAGAACTTTCCTCCTTTTTAATGTAAGCATCTAGTGCTGTGGATATCCCTCTCAGCACTGCTTTAGTGCAAATATTGATATGTTTTATTTTCTCTTTTCTTTCAGTTCTATGTATTTGTAATAGTTTCCTTTTGACTTCCATTTTGACCGATAGATGATTAAGAATCTTTTTTTTTATGTTTATTTATTTGGCTGCACTTGGTCTTAGTTGTGGCACACAGCAGTTTCGATCTTTGTGGCACATTAGTTCTTTAGTTGTGGCATGCAGGAACTTTTCTTTTGTTGTTGTCGTGGCATGTGGGATCTAGTTCCCTGACTAGGGATTGAACCTGGGCTCCTTGTGTTGGGAGCATGGAGTCTTAGCCACTGGACCACCAAGGAAGTCCCCAGAAGCATGCTTTTAAATAAGCGTTTTAGATGTTTTCCTGTTGTCTCTGTTATTGACTTCTAGTTTGATTCCACCTTTTTTTTTTTTGGCTGTGGAGCTTGTGGGATCTTAATTTCCTGACCAAGTACTGAACCGCGGGCCCTTTTTAAAATTTGTTGAGATTTGGTTTATGGGTCAGGTAATGGTCCATCTTGGTGAATCTATTCCATGGGTACTTGAAAAGAATGTGCTTTCTGTTACTGTTGGGTAGAATGTTTTATAAATATGTTAGATCCTGTTAATCAGTGGTGGTGTTCAGTTCTTCTTTATCACTGCTGGAATTTCTCTCCACTAGTTCTATTAATTGCTAATGTCCTCAATTATAATTGTGGATGTATCTATTTCTCCTTTCAGCCCCATCAGTTTTTGCTGTTCATATATCCTGAAGCTATTGTGTTTAGTGCATACACATTTAGGATTGCTATGTCTTTTTGGTGAATTGATTCTTTAATCATTATATAATGTTTCTCTTTGTCCCTATAAATTTATTTGCTCTCAAGTCTACTTTTTTTTTAAAAAAAGAGATTGACTGGCTTATTAATTTTTAACTCTGCTGAGTCTTCGCTGTTGCACGCAGGCTTTCTCTAGTTGTGGTGCCCAGATTTCTCACTGTGGTGGCTTCTTCTGCTGCAGAGCACAGGCTCTAGGCGCATAGGCTTCAGTAGTTGTGGTGCATGGGCCCAGTTGGTCTGCAGCATGTGAGATCCTCTTGGACCAGGAATCAAACCTGTGTCAGCTGCACTGGCGGGTGGACTTAAACCACTAGACCACCAGGGTAGCCCTCAAGTCTACTTTTTAAAAATGTATGTTTGCATTGCTTATCTTTTTCCTTTATTTTTTTGGCTACTCCACAAAGCATGTGGAATGTGAGTTCCCCAACATGCCTCCTGCAGTGTAAGCACAGAGTCTTAACCACTGAACCACCAGGGAAGTCCCTGAAGTTGAGTTTCTTGTAGGCAGTATATATTTGGTTTGTATTTTCTATCCACTCTGCCAATCTCTGTTTTTAGTTGGTATAGTTGGACCATTTAAACTTAAAGTAATTAGTGAGATATATCTGGACTTATTTCTGCCATTTTATTATTTGTTTCCTCTGATTCTTATTCTTCTGCTTCTCTCCTCTTGCTTTGCTTTGGGTACATGAGCATACTATAGAATTTTTTTTCTTACATCTGTTGAATCTTTTTAAAAAAACACATCCATCTCTATTAGGTTTCTGTTTTAATACCATGATCAGCTCCCCTTTCCCCATCTTGTATTGTTTCAGTGATACCATATGGGTGTAGAAGCCAGGTGGGCTCCTGATTGTGTCTTATTCTACTGCTACTGTTTTAGTTGTGGCATTTCTCCACTGGAAACATTCCATACAATCAAGAGAACTATTATGCATAGTTAAAACATCTATTATTCCAGTACTTTTAGCAGCATCCATTAGAACCATTTGGGTGTATGTCCATCAAGTAAAATGTAACAAAATTTGAACAAACATCAACTGTGATGCACCACTGATAACCAGAAAGAGTGTCACAGGTATGATGTTAATCTATTAGGAGCAGGTGGGCCAATGCCCAGTGTAATGGGGGCTCTTTAATCACAGAACTTTGCCAGAAGTTACAAGTCTGACAAGCATTCCCTGTTTTGTAAAAGATAGTAGGTTTCTAAACTTGGCTTCCAGAGGGAACGAGTGTTGTAAATCCACTTCATGCTCCCAATGCAGGGGGCCCAGGTCTGATCCCTGTCAGGGAACTAGATCTCACATGCCACAACTAAGACCCAGTGTGGCCAAGAAAATAAATAAATATTTAAAAAAGAAAAGAAAATGAATGTTTTCTTATTATTCGTGTGCCATTCATTATTATGACTTTGGAATTCCCCTAATAAAAACATAGAGGCAAATAGGTAAAATAAGAATTAAAAGCTAGGACTTCCCTGGTGGTGAAATGGATAAGAATCGGCCTGCCAATGCAGGGAACACAGGTGTTTCCCCTGGTCTGGGAAGATTCCACATGCCATGGAGCATCTAAGCTTTTGAGCCACAACTACTGAGCCCACACTCTAGATCCATTGAGCTGCCAAAGCTGAGCCTGTGTGCCGCAACTACTGAAGCCCACGTACCTAGAGCCTGTGCTCTGCAAGAAGAGAAGCCACCACAGTGAGAAGCCTGCACGTTACAACAAAGAGTAACCCCTGCTCACCGCAACTAGAGAAAGCCCTTGTACAGCAAGGAAGACGCCGGGCAACCGAAAACAGAAGAATTAAAGCTAAGGACTTTAGTATTATGATAAAAGGATAAGTGTAAGGCAAAGTCTTTATGCTTTTGGGTAGAATTATTTTATACATTTAAATGTAAGCAAAGTGAAAAGACAGCCTTCAGAATGGGAGAAAATAATAGCACATGACGCAACTGGCAAAGAATTCATCTCAAAAATATACAAGCAGCTCCTGCAGCTCAATTCCAGAAAAATAAACAACCCAATCAAAAATGGGCCAAAGAACTAAACAGACATTTCTCCAAAGAAGACATACAGATGGCTAGCAAACACATGAAAAGATGCTCAACATCACTCATTATCAGAGAAATGCAAATCAAAACCACAATGAGGTACCATCTCACGCCAGTCAAAATGGCTGCGATCCAAAAGTCTACAAGCAATAAATGCGGGACAGGGTGTGGAGAAAAGGGAACCCTCTTCCACTGTTGGTGGGAATGGAAACTAGTACAGTCACTATGGAGAACAGTGTGGAGATTCCTTAAAAAACTGGAAATAGAACTGCCATATGACCCAGCAATCCCACTGCTGGGCATATACACTGAGAAAACTGGAATTGAGACACATGTACCCCAATGTTCATCACAGCACTGTTTATAATAGCCAGGACATGGAAACAACCTAGATGTCCATCTGCAGACAAATAGATAAGAAAGCTGTGGTACATACACACAATGGAATATCTCTCAGCCATTAGAAAGAATACATTTGAGTCAGTTCTAATGAGGTGGATGAAACTGGAGCTGATTATACAGAGTGAAGTAAGCCAGAAAGAAAAACACCAATACAGTATACTAACGCATATATATGGAATTTAGAAAGATAGTAACGATGACCCTATATGCGAGACAGCAAAAGAGACACAGATGTATAGAACAGTCTTTTGGACTCTGTGGGAGAAGGCGAGGGTGGGATGATTTGAGAGAATAACATTGAAACGTATATTATCATGTGTGAAACAGATCGCCAGTCCAGGTTCAATGCATGAGACAGGATGCTCAGGGCTGGTGCACTGGGATGATCCAGAGGGATGGGATGGGGAGGGAGGTGGGAGGGGGGTTCAGGATGGGGAACACATGCACACCCATGGCTGATTCCTGTCAATGTATGGCAAAACCAATACAATATTGTAAAGTAATTAACCTCCAATTAAGAAAAAGTAAAACAAACAAAGGAAAAAAAGATGTGAGACTACCAAGGCTTCTCAAGGTAAACTGAGTAGCCCAATATCACAGAGATTTGTACATGAGAAACTAGGCCTTCAAAGCACACCCCAGATTCCATAGTGCATGGTGTTCCTATCTCTACCTGAATTACAGGAACCAGGTCATAGAGGAATGCTATGATCTTGTAACTCCTGTTTGGTTTGCATGTTTGGATTATCAAGTTGATGGTTCTGCTTTTGGTTGATTATTTTTTTCTTTCTGGGTTTCATAATCTGGAGGTTTTCTAACAGATAAAACTTGAAGAGATGACAATAAAGTAAAGATCATTGTTTTGCAAAAAATAAATAAATAAATAAATAAATGTAAAGGTCCTTTGACATTTGTCTTTTGTAAAGTTGCTGCATATTCATAGTCACTTTTAGTAAACCCTTGAGTAGTGTAAATAAAACAGCTTTCTGTTTCCAGAGATATATTTAAATCAATATTACTATCAAACATCTACATTTCTTCTAACACATGGTTACCTGTTTATTTCTCATATTCTATGTTGGGTAAATTCTGTGTCCCCTCAGGCTTTTAAAGTGAATTAAAAAAAAAAAACCTTTGTGCTGCTGGTAATATTTTCATAAAGTAAAATTTTCTTATAAGGATACATTGAAAAGTAGAGGAAAGATAAAAGATAAGGGAGTAACTGGAAGTATAAAAGAAGAAAAAAGGTAAAAGGAAAAAAAGGAAGAGGAAAGATGTTTCATTTTTTTATATAGTAGGGAGGAATATGCCAATTTTTTAGGCTTTACTATTTCTGAAAATTGTTAGAATAATCTCTAAGAATCTTAACCTTTGCAACTGCCAGTAATTGAAATCACCTTTAAAAAATTACAAGATTCATGAAGGAAAATTATACTTCTTTATTGAAATTTTCATTCCCAGCTAATAGAGTTTCTTATTAAAAAACCTTATAAAACACTGGAGACCTTTCAAGAGATAATATGCTTGATGTGCATTCACTATAGACATTTTTCTTTTGGCTCTTAGATGCTATTAATATAGCATTCCAAACATTTTTTAAACATTTTAAATGCACCTTGTGCATGCAATGGAGTTATAAAAATTATATAAAGAAAGAATAATGTAGATGCAAACTATTATATACAGAATGAATAAACAGCAAGGTCCTATTGTATAGCCCAGGGGACTATATTTAATATCCTGTGATTAAACCATAATGGAAAGGAATGTATACATATATTTAACTGAATCACTTTGCAGTATAAGCAGAAATTAACACAACATTGTAAATCAACTATACTTCAATTAGAGCAAAAAAAAAAGAAGCAATAACAATACTTACTTAAGTTTAAACTTGGTGTATAATACTATAGGGGACACAATGTCAACCATGTTTCAAAAACTAAAGGAAATAGAGGCAGATGAGAGTGGGCACTTATTTGGGTTGTGGCCCAACTCAGAGGCAAAAGGCAATGCTACATTCCACCAACTGTAGGCCCTGGCATCACACAGCCTCAGCTCTCACTGCTGTTCCAGAGAAGCTGGAACACTGTTAGCACAGAACCCATGTGCTTCTGTTGCAGAGAAGCCAATCCTGACTCTATGTTGGAATTATTTCTTTGACTTGCTTTTTGTTGCTGTGGTTATTATAATCATACATAATGACCTGCCTCAGAGAATCCTGCCCCTTGGCCTGACTGTTAAACTACAGTGCCTTTGTTCAGAACCCTGTCCACATGTGGATGGCAGGAAGGAAGACATTAACACATCCCCTGCCTGAGACTTGCCATTCTAGATGTTTGCAAGATTAATGGCCTTTTTACTTTGCTTCCTCACCTGCCCCCATCTCTGATCTATAAAAGAACCTGGCATCCAGACCCCGGTAAGGTGGTTATTTTGAGGCATTAGCTTGCCATCTTCTCAGTCAGCTGGCTCCCTGATTAAAGTCTCTTCCTTGCCTCAACCCCTTGTCTCTTGGGTTCATTGGCTTCTCTCATTGGCTTCTCATGTGGCGAGCAAGCTTGGACTCGGTAATACTTTCTTCTCTTGCTCCAGGAAGATGGTTGTTGAAAGCCCTTCCCTGATGCTGTCAGCCAGGATACTATTTGTTTGAATGACCATCAGATACTCATAGTGATGTTTGGGACCAAAGCAGTCAAAATCTTAAGAGTAAGATAATTTCAGCCAAATAGTGTTTTAGCTGGCTTGCTAAGTTGCTTCAGTTTTGTCTGACTCTTTGCGACCCCATGGACTGTAGCCCACCAGGCTCCTCTGTCCACAGGATTCTCCAGGCAAGAATACTGGAGTGGGTTGCCATTCCCTTCTCCAGGGGATCTTCCCAACCCAGGAATCGAACCCAAGTCTCTTATGTCACCTACATTGACAGCCAGGTTCTTTACCATGAGCACCACCTAGGAAACCCAGTGTTTTACAGAACCATGTACATGAAAGTTTCAGTTAAGGAGGGGATAGGAGAGTCATATCCTTTAAATGCATGTGAATGCATATAATGTATACAAATTAATGCATGCAAATGTCTCATACTATGATATAAAATCCAAAATATAAGGAGGGGTCCCTACTCCTGGGACCAGCCTTAGGTACAGGAATCTATGATAATTATAAATATAATGAACCCTATTACTGAGGAAATCCTGTAAGGAAAACCGAGCCCATCTAAACCTGCAGAATTAGAGTGATTTGGGTAAGGTCACTATTTTTACTTTTTGCTTTTACAATAACCCAGTGTCATTAAAGTGTCATGCCTGTTGCCGGCCAAAAGCTTGGCGTTCTCTGCCCACCGAGGCTGAATGAAAAATACGGAGACAGAGTTTAGAGGAAATAGAAAGGTGGCTTTTATTCTCAGCCAGCGGAGAGGGGAACACAGTAGTCTCATGCCTCAAGAACTTAGCCCTCCCTCCTTGAGGAGTCTAGGAGCTTATATAAGGCAAGGGGACCAGGTCAGGAGTCGGTGATGAGGAAAAAAGATGATAGGATTTTGATTTCTTCCTCTTGCATTGTTTCAAAGGTAGTCATAAACTGGTGTCAGTAACCCTGTAGTTTGGCAGTTCGGTGGCTCTGAGGGCCTTCTCTCTGTTATGTAACTACAAGAGGAAGAGTTTTGTAAGAATAAACACCAGATAGGAGATGTACTTAGCGTTGAGTCAAAGGAGAAAATGTGAATTGTAGCTCCTGCAGAGTTAGGGGGGCAGAAAAGTTAACTTACAGACATGCAGAGTTAAGAGAAGTTAAAGTAAAAAAAATACAGGAATGTTCAGGCCTGCTCACTATTTTCTTTGTTCTTAGGAAAAGGAAAGAGAAACACTCATTCTTCTTTTTTCCTTTTCAATGTAACAAATTCCACCTGTCAGTTTATTCTCTCCATATCAATTGAGGAAGGGAAATAGATGTCATTCTTGTCTGGCTGAGGATAAACATCAGTTTTGTTCTGTTTGACAATCACCAGCTGTTCAGCCCAGGGGCCCATTTATCTCCTACTTTAAATTTACCTTGAGAGATGTGAACTCCAAAAAATCTTTATTGGGGTGATGAGGGACAGGTGGTCAGTCTTCTGTAACTTCTTTAATGCTGACCTGGGATTCATAGACCCTATGTAGATGGAGGTCACAGAGTTTGCTCCCTGTTTTATTAAGGGGCCCCAGGGTGACTTTTGTGGTTATTTCCACAGGATCTGTTCAGAGGAGTGGTTGTAATGTCTTTGGGGGTGTGGGTTTTCTCTCCATATCATCATTATCTTGACCTAAATCTGTTGTCATCTGGAGGAGACAAAATATAACAGATTTTTTTTTAATAGAGACCTTGGATCAGTAAGAGTTAATGTAATTAAGGATCAAAGAAGGAGTAAGAATCAAGTCATGTTTAATGACAATTTTGATTGTGGTCCAGGTAGAGTCAGTGGATGGGTCATCCTGTCCAAAGGAATGGAGCCATTTGGACTCAGAAGTAGTTGGAGGAATGACAACCTCAGCATTAATAGACAAAATAGAAAAAATTAAGCATAAATCCTAATTTAGATTTATCATTTTAAGGAGACTTGTAGCCAGGTAGCCAGTTGTCTAGATTTATTTCAGTTCAGTTCAGTCAGTCATGTCCAACTCTTTGTGATCCCCATGGACTGCAGCACACCAGGCTTCCCTGTCCATTACCAACTCCCAGAGCTTGCTCAAACTCATGTCCATCAACACGAGAGAAGACTGTACAAATGGACATTATCAGATGGTCAATACCGAAATCAGATTGATTGTATTCTTTGCAGCCAAAAATTGAGAAGCTCTATAGAGTCAGCAAAAACAAGACCGGGAGCTGACTGTGGCTCAGATCATGAACTCCTCATTACCAAATTCAGACTTAAATTGAAGAAAGTAGGAAAAACTACTAGACCATTCAGGTATGACCTAAATCAAATCCTTAACGATTATACAGTGGAAGTGAGAAATAGATTGAAGGGACTAGATCTGAAAGACAGAGTGCCTGATGAATTATGGATGGAAGTTCATGACATTGTACAGGAGGCAGTGACCAAGACCATCCCCAAGAAAAAGAAATGCAAAAAAGGAAAATGGCTGTCTGAGGAGGCCTTACAAATAGCTGTGAAAGAAAAGAAGCAAAAAGCTAAGGAGAAAAGGAAAGATATACCCATTTGAATGCAGAGTTCCAAAGACTGGCAAGGAGAGATAAGAAAGCCGTCCTCAGTGATCAGTGCAAAGAAACAGAGGAAAACAACAGAATGGGAAAGGCTAGAGATCTCTTCAAGAAAATTAGAGATACCAAGGGAATATTTCATGCAAAGATGGGCTCAATAAAGTACAGAAATGGTATGGACCTAACAGAAGCAGAAGATATTAAGAAAAGGTGGCAAGAATACACAGAACTATACAGAAAAGATCTTTATGACCCAGATAATCATGATGGTGTGATCACTCACCCAGAGCCAGACATCCTGGAATGTGAAGTCAAGTGGGCCTTCGGAAGCATCACTATGAACAAAGCTAGTGGAGGTGATGGAATTTCAGTTGAGCTATTTCAAATCCTGAAAGATGATGCTGTGAAAGTGCTGCACTCAATATGCCAACAAATTTGGAAAACTCAGCAGTGGCCACAGGACTGGAAAAGGTCAGTTTTCATTCCAATCCCAAAGAAAGGCAATGCCAAAGAATGCTCAAACTACCGCACAATTGCACTCATCTCACGCTAGCAAAGTAATGCTCAAAATTTTCCAAGCCAGGCTTCAACAATACGTGAACCGTGAACTTCCAGATGTTCAAGCTGGTTTTAAAAAAGGCAGACGAACCAGAGGTCAAATTGCCAACATCCACTGGATCATCAAAAAAGCAAGAGAGTTCCAGAAAAACATCTATTTCTGCTTTATTGACTATGCCAAAGCCTTTGACTGTGTGGATCACAATAAACTGTGGAAAATTCTGAAAGAGATGGGAATACCAGACCACCTGACTTGCCTCTTGAGAAATCTGTATACAGGTCAGGAAGCAGCAGGTAGAACTGGACATGGAATAACAGACTGGTTCCAAATAGGAAAAGGAGTATGTTGAGGCTGTATATTGTCACTCTGCTTATTTAACTTATATGCAGAATACATCATGAGAAACGCTGGGCTGGATGAAGCACAAGCTGTTATCAAGATTGCTGGGAGAAATATCAATCACCTCAGATATGCAGATGACACCACCCTTATGGCAGAAAGTGAAGAAGAACTGAAGAGCCTCTTGATGAAAGTGAAAGAGGAGAGTGAAAAAGTTGGCTTAAAGCTCAAGATTCAGAAAACGAAGATCATGGCATCTGGTCCCATCACTTCATGGGAAATAGATGGAGAAACAGTGGAAACAGTGACAGACTTTTATTTTGGGGGGCTCCAAGATCACTGCAGATGGTGATTGCAGCCATGAAATAAAAAGACACTTACTCCTTGGAAGAAAAGTTTTGACCACTCTAGAAAGCATATTAAAAAGCAGAGACATTACTTTGCCAACAAAGGTCTATCTAGTCAAGGCTATGGTTTTTCCAGTAGTCATGTATGGATGTGAGAGTTGGACTATAAAGAAAGATGAGCGCTGAAAAAATGATGCTTTTGAACTGTTGTGTTGGAGAAGACTCTTGAGAGTCCCTTGGACTGCAAGGAGGTCCAACCAGTCCATCCTAAAGGAAATCAGTCCTGAATGTTCATTGGAAGGACTGATGCTGAAGCTAAAACTCCAATACTTTGGCCACCTGATGCCAAGAGCTGACTCATTTGAAAAGACCCTGATGCTGGGAAAGATTGAAGGCAGGAGAAGGGGACGACTGAGGATGAGATGGTTGGATGGCATCACCAACTCAATGGACATGAGTTTGAGTAAACTCCGGGAATTGGTGATGGACAGGGAGGCCTGGCTTGCTGCAGTCCATGGGGTCGCAAAGAGTCGGACATGACTGAGTGACTGAACTGAACTGAATTGAACTGATGATTATACAGTGGAAGTGACAAATATATTCAAGGGATTAGATCTGATAGACGGAGTGCCTGAAAAACTATGGACTGAGGTTCGTGACATTGTACTGGAGGCAATGATTAAGACCATCCCCAAGAAAAAGAAATGCAAAAAGGCAAACTGGTTGTCCGAGGAGGCCTTACAAATTGCTGAGAAAAGAAAAGAAGCTAAAGGCAAAGGAGAAAGGAAAGATATACCCATTTGAATGCAGAGTTCCAAAGAATAGCAAGGAGAGATAAGAAAGCCTTCCTCAGTGGTCAATGCAAAGAAATAGAGGAAAACAACAGAATGGGAAAGACTAGAGATCTTTTCAAGAAAATTAGAGCTATCAAGAGAACATTTCATGCAAAGATGAGCTCAATAAAGGACAGAAATGGTATGGACCTAACAGAAGTGGAAAAGATTAAGAAGAGGTGACAAGGACACATAGAAGAACTATACAAAAAATATCTTCATGACCCAGATAATAACGATGGTCTGATCACTCACTCAGAGCCAGATATCCTGGAATGTGAAGTCAAGTGGGCCTTCGGAAGCATCACTATGAACAAAGCTAGTGGAGGTGATGGAATTCCAGGTGAGCTGTTTCAAATCGTGAAAGATGATGCTGTGAAAGTGCTGCACTCAATATGCCAGCAAATTTGGAAAACTCAGCAGTGGCCACAGGACTGGGAAAGGTCAGTTTTCATTTCAATCCCAAAGAAGAGCAATGTCAAAGAATGTTCAAACTACTGTACAGTTATACTCTTCTCACACACTAGAAAGTAATGATCAAAATTCTCCAAGTCAGGCTTAAACAGTATGGGAACCGTGAATTTTCAGATGTTCAAACTGAATTTAGAAAAGGCAGAGGAACAGAAATCAAATTGCCAACATCCATTGGATCATAGAAATAGCAAGAAAATTTCAGAAAAACATGTACTTCTGTTTTATTGATTACACCAAAGCCTTTGACTGTGTGGATCACCACAAACTGGAAAATTCTTCAACAGGTGGGAATACCAGACCACCGTACCTGCCTCCTGAGAAATTTGTATGAAAGTCAAGAAGCAAGTTAGAACCAGACATGGAACAACAGACTGGTTCCAAATTGGGAAAGGAGTATGTCAAGTATGTATATTGTCACCCTGCTTATTTAACTTATATGCAGAGTTCATCATGCAAAATGCCAGGCTGGATGAAGCACAAACTGGAATCATGATTGCTGGGAGAAATATCAATAACTTCAGATATGCAGATGATACAACCCTCATGGCAGAAAGTGAAGAGGAACTGAAGAGCCTCTTGAGGAAAGTGAGAGAGGAGAGTGAAAAAACTGTCTTAAAACTCAACATTTGAAAAACAAAGATCATGGCATCTGGTCCCATTACTTCATAGCAAGTAGATAGGGAAACAATGGAAACAGTGACAGATTATTTTCTTGGGTTCCAAAATCACTGCAGATGGTGACTGCAGCCATGAAATAAAAAGACGCTTGCTCTTTGGAAGAAAAGCTAAGCTCACAACCCAGATAGCATATTAAAAAGCAGAGACATTACTTTGCCCACAAAGGTCTGCCTAGTCAAAGCTTTGGTTTTTCCAGTAGTCATGTATGGATGTGAGAGTTGGACTGTAAAGAAAGCTGAGTGCTGAAGAACTGATGCTCTTGAACTGTGGTGTTGGAGAAGACTCTTGAGAGTCCCTTGGACAGCAAGGAGATCCAACCAGTTCATGCTAAAGGAAATCAGTCCTGAATGTTCATTGGAAGGACTGATGCTGAAGCTGAAACTCCAATATTTTGACCACTTGATGGAAAGAACTGACTCGTTGGAAAAGCCCCAGATGCTGGGAAAGACTGAAGGCAGGAGGAGAAGTGTATGATAGAAGAGGAGATGGTAGGTCTTAACCTTTAACATGGCTATTGGTTATTACACATGCGTTTTTCTTGTTTTTCAACATATGGTCCAGAGCAATTCCATTGTCTAAACATATAACAGTTCAAGAAGAGATCTTAAAAAATAAAATAAGGTTGTAGTCACCTGCTGCTGGCAGATCTGTTTTTAGAATGGCTGATGGCATCCTGATTCTGACAAAGCTCAGAAAACTCAAATTCTTAACAAAACAAGGAGTTTTCTGAAATCACACCATAGTGTCACCTAGTTATTTCCATAGTTACTCTATTTTGACATTAATTATAATTTTTACTTAATAGCCAAAGTGACTGTCATTGTCAATGACGTTAGTGTTCCTCTAGGTATGATAAGATGCAAGAATCAGGGTTCATAAAAATCTCCTCCTGAAAATGTCTTAATTATCTGAAGGCCACTTCTACCAGTTTTTCCAGAGCACAGAGTGCCTCATTCCTAATTTCCACCCTGAATTCCTTTCAGGGGTGTTGAAGGTCAGCAGCTTTAGTGGCCAATCTTTGTAGAGACAGATGACAAGTGCCAATTTCCAACTGGCAGAGCCCCTTCAGTGTAATGAATTTGACCATGGTTTGAGGGCATTACATGACCTTTTCGTTCCACAGTGCTAGGAACTGCACTTTCATTCCCAGGTCTTGTGAAAATTTTGTTGACAGGCCACTCAATGTGCTATTACTGGACTAGACCATAAAACAGTATTCAAAATTCTCTGAACTACCTGTACTTACTAGTCTCTTGTGGTCCAAGAAAATATTTTTCTTTTGTTGTTTTTTCCTATATCTAGAGCCACACTATTATAATCATTGATCTTATGTGGAACTGTATACCATCATTTTATCAGTGGCTCAGTCACACACTTCATAATGCAAGGGACAATACTTTATGAAACAGGCAGTATACAAAACAATATAGTTAGCAGTAATAGTAAAGTCATAAGTAAGAACTTAAGAACCTCTCTTAGGTGTATATACCCTAGTATATGGAGCTTCCCTGTAGTATATTGGGCTTCCCTTATGGCTCAGCTAGTAAAGAATCTGCCTGCAATGCAGGAGATCTGGGTTCGATTCCTGGGTTGGGAAGATCCCCTGGAGAAGGGAAAGGCTACCCACTCCAGTATTCTGGCCTGGAGAATTCCATGGACTATATATAGAGTCCGTGGTGTCGTAAAGAGTTGGAGATGACTGAGCGATTTTTACTTTTCATTTTTGCCCCAGATTATACCTATGTCATCTGATTTAGTTGTTCTGTACCAATCTTTATTTCTTAGGGAAACTATATTTTGGCATTGTCCATAAGGCACCCAGCCTGTTTTCTAGTGTTACTAGACTAATTATCTTTAGTATGAGTTAATTGTTCCCAGGATAGAGGAGCCTTTGAATTTAAATTACCATAGCCTGATGTTAACTGTATAAATCCATCCTGTAATTGTGGGAGGTTTTATTTCTTGGTTGAAATTTTGTTTGTTGCTCTGACTAAACTTGAGTAATAGAGTAAATTTTCTATTTATGGCCAAGGTCAGAGCTGTGTGTGCTTAGTTGCTCAGTCTTTGCAACCCCGTGGACTGTAGCCTGCCAGGCTCCTCTGTCCATTGGATTTTCCAGGCAAGAACACTGGAGTAGGTTGCCATCCCCTCCTCCAGGTAATCTTCCCTACCCAGGGATCAAAACCAGATCTCCTGCATTGCAGGAGAAAATAGGATGTGTGTTTTTGCTTAAAAAACTTATCAATTATTAATTGATACGGTGAGGAGATTTTATAATGTCAATAGTGACTTGAACATGACTATAATTTTTTTAAAGGTAAATTTTCTAACAGTCAGCCAGTTAGAGCCTTGGAGTGGAGAAATCCACTAAGGTAACCCAGAAGTGCTAGACATAGGTAATTGGCACAAACCCAAAATTGGATTGATCCTTAAAACTAGCATAGGATCATGTCTATCATAGAAAAACGTTGGACTTATATGTAAAGGTCCAAGAAGTCAAGAAAACATTATAAAGGATCATACGAATCAGGTCGAGGATTTTAGGCAATTTGTCTACTTCTGATGTCATCTTTTTATTTTCATGTGAGTGTAGTTTTTCCTCTGAGCATTGTTTTCAAGGTGATTTGGAGATCAGCCATCCTCTCTCTAGGTCAGTCCAATGCAGGGATCCTTTGTGAGTGGAAATTGATCTAAGAGTTAATTTCCTTCAGTTTCATGGTACATGAGCTAGTTGTCCTTCTGTCCAGGTTGGTGATGGTCCTTTGAATTTTGTCCTTTCTAGAATGTGCAATCCTCTGGTTCCAAGTCACAGGACATTGGACCTTCATCCAAAGATAGATTAGTGAGATAAGGTTTAGAAACAAACTTTTAATTAAAAAAAAAGTTTAATTTTTTTCTTAAGTTTTTGTATCTGTCACTTTTTCCATTTAGAAGCAGTCACCTGTAAGTCAAACTTATTTTTTCTTAAAAATATGTAATTTTATTTCTCATATCTTTTTTAAGCAAAAACACACATCCTATTTTCTTTAAGCAACCAAGAACTGACCTTTATACTAGCATTTTATAGATCAGTGAGCATAAGCTACTATTAATAATTAAACCAAAGCTGAAGTTTCAGGCAAAGTGGGCTGTGTATCTTAAGGACATGATAAGAGTTAACTTCAAGGTTTTTTTTTTAAGGCATTTTTTAAAACAAGTTAGTTGTTTTTTAATTGCATAATCTGTAATTTTAAAAGAAATTTTGTCTAGCCTATTTTCTCCAGAGCCTAAGGCCAGAGACAGTAGCCACACTGTCTTTTCTCTTTCTGTGGTCTTAGTTTTGATGTTACTTTTTAGAGGTAGAGATATCTCATATACAGTATGTACACAGACATAAACAGGCAAACTAGAGATCTCATGGACTCATTTAAAAGTTTAGTTATGAATCAGGTATTACAACATAAACTTACTAGTTTATAAGTAGTTGGTATATATTAAGGCTGTTTGTTCAGATGACCAAGGCCTGCTATCTGTAAGTTTGGCTAAGGGACCTTTTGAGCCTTTAGATTTAAGTGTCACCTTTTTTTTTTTCTTGGTTGCAGGTCCTTGAGGCCTGTATTTACATTTTGGTTCAGACATTTGTAAGACAAAGATAGCTGCTTAGTTTTTCAAGAAATAGTTCTGTCACCTAAAGTTACTAAAATCAGTGACAAGATTTTTAGTCAAACAAATTTATTTTACGAAGTTTTATGTTGTATAAATTCTGAGTTATAAAGTTTAGAGTCTTTAAAGTTTTGTATAAGCCATTCAGCAAAGACCTTTTTAAATTTATAAAATGAGTCAAAGTAAAATAGCTATTTTTATATAAAAGGCTCTGGGATCCCTGGAGTTGGGTAGAGCTGAGGAGGTCAGACCCTTTCTGTCTGCCTATCTCAATTGTTGGACAGATATCTCAGTGTAAATTTTTTTAGCCCCTTAAATATATAACTTAAAACTAGGGTAAATAGAACAGACTTGTTTGATTTTTAATGTTGAAGACCAGAGTTCTAGAGTTTTCCTTAAGAAAATTAGAGACACCAAGGGAATATTCCATGTAAAGATGAGTACAATAAAGGACAGAAAGGGTATGGGCCCAGCAGAAGCAGAAGATATTAAGAAGAGATGGCCAGGATATATAGAAGAACTGTACAATAAAAAGTCTTAAGGACCCAAATAACACCAATGGTGTGATCACTCACTTAGAGCCAGACACCCTGGAGTGTTAAGTCAAGTGGGCCTTAGGTAACATTACTAGGAACAAAGCTAGTGGAGGTGATGGAATTTTAGCTGAGCTGTTTTAATCTTAAAAGATGATGTTGTTAAAATGCTGCACTCAATATGCCAGTAAATTTGGAAAATTCAGCAGTGGCCATAGGACTGGGAAAGGTCAGTTTTCATTCTAATCTCAAAGAAGGGCGACGTCAAAAAATGTTTAAACTACCATACAATTGCACTCATTTCACGTTAGCAAGGTAATATTTAAAATCCTTTCAGCTAGGCTTCAACAGTATGTGACTAGAGAACTTTCAGATATAAAAGCTGGATTTAGAAAAGGCAAAGGAATCAGAGATCAAATTGTCAACACCTATTGGGTTATAGAAAAAAGCAAGAGGTTTTCAGAAAAACGTCTACTTCAGATTCATTGACTAAACTAAAGACTTTGACTATGTGGATCGTGACAAATAGCAGAAAATTTTTAAAGAGACGGGGATAACAGACTACCTTACCTGTATCCTGAGATACCTGTATGCAGGTCAAGAAACAACAGATCTGGAATGGGACAACAGACTGGTTCAAAATTGGGAAGGGAGTACATCAAGGCTATATGTTGTTGCCCTGTTTAACTTTGATGTAGAGTACATCACATGAAATGCCAGGCTGGTTGAAGCTCAAGCTGGAATCAAGATTGCCAGGGGAAATATCAATAACCTCAGATATGTAGATGACACCACCCTAATAGCAGAAAGCAAAGAGGAGCTAAAGAGCTTCTTTATAAAGGTGAAAGAGGAGAGTGAAAAAGCTGGCTTAAAACACAATATTAAAAAAAAAAAAACATTTAAAAAACTAAGATTATGGCATCTGGTTCCATCACTTCATGGCAAATAGATGGGGGAAACAATGGAAACAGTGACAGACTTTATTTTCTTGGGTTCCAAAATCACTGCAGAAGGTGACTGCAGCCATGACATTAAAAGATGCTTACTCCTTGGAAGAAAAGCTATGACAAACCTAGACAGCGTATTAAAAAGCAGAGACATTACTTTGCCAAAAAACGTTCCGTATAGTCAAAGCTATGGTTTTTCCAGTAGTCATGTATGGATGTGAGAGTTGGACTATAAAGAAGGCTGAGAGGCAAATAACTGATGCTTTTGTACTGTGGTGTTGGAGAAGACCTTGAGAGTCTTTTGGACTGCAAGGAGATCAAACCAGTCTGTCCTAAAGGAAATCAGTCCTGAATATTCACTGGGAGGACTGATGCTGAAACTGAAACTCCAATACTTTGGCCACTGATGCAAAGAGCTGACTCATTGGAAAAGCCCCTGATGCTGGGAAAGACTGAAGGCAGGAGAAGGGGATGACAGAGGACGAGGGTTTGGATGGCATCACGGGCTCAATGGACCTGAGTTTGAGCAATCTTCAGGAGATGGTGAAGGACAGGGAAGCCAGGTATGCTGCAGTCCATGGGGTGGCAAAGAGTCGGACATGACTGAGCAACTGAACAACAAAGAGACATTGAAAGGAAGATGACAATGACATTTCCCCAAACCAGTTTTTCTCGTTCTCAGGTTAATTTGACTTTTGTTTTATAGGTACGCACAAAGCAGTTATTTATAATGAAAGCACTCTAGATTTAATAATTTGTTAGTTTTTCTGATTTTAGAAGAATCCATCACTTGGCCACCAATAAATTATAAAAAGACCTCTTATAGGCCTAACAGGAACAAACAAACACACAATAGAACTTAAGAAGATCAGATAGAACATTTACATCTCAAAAACACAGAGAAATGTAAGTTTACCCCTAGGAGGGCTTTGTTTAAAGTTATCAAGCCACCTTTTTTTTCTCATCACCTTAATTATGTACGCAACAACAAAAAAACCTCCCTGGAAAAAAATTTTTTTAATTATTTTTTTATGTGATCATCTTTAACTTCCAATTAAGTAAATACTTGTCATAATTATAGTTGATCATTGACCTAGGAATTTACCTATCGACTCTGAGATGGAACTTTAGAGATAGTGCTTCCCATTTTATCTTGAGCAGTTAGTACCAGACGTTTGTACCAAGACAGACAAACAAAACCATGCCAGCGGGAAGTCACCAGAAAAAACAAATAGCACAGGAGTGCCCCAAATCCAAAAACCAACAGGCAAAACTCCCCAGATGTGACTTTCAAGTCCCACTAAGCCTGTGACGCTTCTCCAAAGCAGCGCCTTACCAACAGTATCCTCCTTTATAGAGAGGAATCCCCAAATTGGAGAAGGAAATGGCAACCCACTCCAGTGTTCTTGCCTGGAGAATCCCAGGGACGGGGGAGCCTGGTGGGCTGCCATCTATGGGGTTGCACAGAGTTGGACACCACTGAAGCGACTTAACAGCAGCAAGCAGTTCCCCAAACAGAAGGTGTTCCTCAAGAAACTTACAAAATGCTGGTGGGTGTTGTGACATTACTAGACACCCTCTTTCTGATCCTCCAATATTTAGTATTCCCCGGGTCCAAGTCTGGGCTGGTGCAGACAAGAGAAGAAAAAAAGAGCCCTTAAGACAAAAGGAGGGTGGGAGGGGGGTTCATGTTTGGGAACGCATGTACACCTGTGGTGGATTCATGTCAATCTATGCCAAAACCAATACAGAATTGTAAAGTAAAAATTAAAATAAAAAAAAATAAAATAAAATCACACACACACAAAAAAAGACAAAAGGAGCCTTGGCAGCCACAAAGGGTAACTTCTTTCCAGTTCTCCACCACAATTTCAGAGTTCCCCAGCCGAGTGGTCAGGAGGGTCAGGTGTTATCCCAGGCAGGGCCCTACGGCAGGAGTCCCTGGCTGTCCACTAGCCAAGGGGCCCTGTGGGGCTTCCTGCCTGCGACCAGATCCCGGACCAGCCCCCAAAATTGTTGCCAATCAAAATCTTGCCCTTCTTTGCCCACCGAAGCCAAAAGAAAAGTAGGGAGACAGAGTTTGGGGAAAATAGAAAGGTGGCTTTTATTCTCAGCCGTTGGAGAGGGGAACATAGTAGGCTCAGGCCTCAAGAACTGTGCCCTCCCTCCAAGAGGAGTCTAGGGGATTATATAAGGCAAAGGCTTGTGTAAGGCGAGTGCAGGGAAAAAGAGAGCGAGCCAAGCAGTCAGGCAAGAAAAGCGAAATTTATTAGAGGGAAAAGAGAGGATGACTGGCCCTTGAGGAGAACCAGTGTCCTCCCTTTCTGATGGGGTCTTTCTTATACTCCACCAATAAAAAATTCTTTGAAGGGATGGTTAATTTTTACCCTGTTGTTGAGTACTGTGGTCATGTAGACAAAGGTCTGGAAACTGGTGGCCTTGTAGCTTTGAGAAGGTAGGTACCAGTGAGAAAACAGAATGTCATTTGGGCAATTTGGTCAGTGTCAAGGGTCACTGTGATTTTATTCTTTGTTTGCGAGGTCAACAAAACGAGCTGTGTTAACAAAGAGACCCCATGTGAGCCCTGTCATTCCAGCCTTTTTGAGTTAGGATAAGGGCCAAAGGTCAGTCTTCTGTAACTGCTTCCTGAGGGACAGGGGCTTCATGGGGGTGAGAAAAGAAAAGGCTGGAATGTGGGTCAAGGGGATTTGTGTGGGGTCGAAGTTTTTGATAATCTGAGTGAGTTAGAAGTAGCTCATGGATAGTTCGGTTGGTGAAGGCTTGTAAGTGGTCCTGAAGAATTTTTGAAAAAAGATGCATTAAACATGGTCAAAAAGTTAGGATGAGAGTAAGTAGAAGGAGAGGGCCTAGAAAAGGTGGGACCCAGGGCATCCAATTCCAATCACTTAACCAGTTTTCCCATGAATTACTGAGGGGTTGATGTATTCTTGAGGCCCTGTTTGTCAGATTTCTTGCTGCTTCCTTTAGAACCCCTGATTTATTGGCGTAGAAGCAGCAGGCTTCCTCCAAAAATAAGCATAGGCCTCCTTTTTCTGCTGTGAGGAGGTCTAATCCTCTTCTGTTTTGGAGGACCACGGTTGCCAGGAAATCTAGCTGATTTTGGATAGTGATAAAGCTGGTAGCTATTTCTTCTAGGCTGTCAGTGAGGTCTTTAGAAAGGTTTTGATAGTAATTTAAAGAGAATCCTGTGGTCCCTGTCCTAATCCCAGCTGCTATTCCTAAACTGATTAATAGAAGAATGAATTTAATTGCCCGTCTGGGTTGGTTATGAGTTAGTGGGATGGGAAGGGTCTGATTGTTAGGAGCAATAGAAATATCTGGGGCCAGATATACCAGGGTGCAGTTTTTCTGTCCAGTTAGTGGGAAGACATAAACAGGTGGTGGTTCCACATAAGAAAAATAAGTAAGAAGGCAACAGCTGAAATCGATAGCAAATAGGAGTCTTTCTGGGAACTTGTTAGTAGTCTCTGAAACTGACAATGAACTCGCCAGTGTAGAGCCTACAAGAGGAGTATTTACACCATATGCAGAAGGGAATCTCCCCAAGAAAGTAAAAGAATGTTCTGCAGTTCCTGAGACGTGGTAAAGGAAGGAGAGATATGAAATGTGATTACAGAGGTGTGGTGGTATAGTTCCTAGTTGGGGGTAAGAATTGTTTATAGAGCTTTGTCTGGAAAAACTTAGAAAGGAGCCTGTTGTTGTAGATGAACGTCAGAGGTGGTGGGTCCTCCTGTCAGTTCAGTTCATTTCAGTCACTCAGTCGTGTCCGGCTCTTTGTGACCCCATGGACTGCAGCACGCCAGGCCTCCCTATCCATCACCAACTCCCGGAGTTTACTCAAACTCATGTTCATTGAGTCTGTGATACCATCCAACCATCACATCCTCTGTCATCCCCTTCTCCTCCCACCTTCACCCTTTCCCAGCATCAGGGTCTTTTCAAACGAGTCAGTTCTTCACATTAGGTCCTGCTACAGCTGGTCCTTTATGAGTAGAAGTAAGATCTGTAAGGAGGGAGGTCAGTATCTTGTCGGGATTGTGAATTTGATCAATTGAATATAAATAACATATGTATGATAGAGAGATTCTCATTTGTATGTGTGATAAAGAGAAGTGTTTATGTGAGTCCATTTATCTGTAGAAATGGGGAGTGCCGATCCTCTGGGCGAGGAGATGGATAAGCAAATCCAACAATCACTGGCCAGGGTTGGGTTTGAAGTATGGAGTAAATGATGGGTCAGATTTAGAGTTCTGAATAGGTAGGCAAGGTTTGGGGCAAGGTGAGTTATAGGCAGGGTATTAATGTGAAGTTTGGACTGTAAAAGAAGAGGAAGTAAGAGTAAAGTCATGATATGATGGCTCATGTCTAAGGGGAGAAAATGATAAAAATAAGAATCCAAGTGTAGAAATCAATTTGGGTTGGTGTGAACTCTATGAAATCTCCCTGGAGCCAAAGATCAGTTATAAAGTCAAGGAATAAAAGGAGATCAGTAATAGTGGTGTTTCCAGGAAAGGTAAGGGCTTGTGTTACTATGTGAAGGAAAGTAGATGATGAATTCATCTAGGCTGATCACAGTAAAAGGAGGGCCATGCCCCCCCAAACAAGAACTATGGAGAAGTAGGTAAAACAGAGGGAAAGCTTTTGAATGATAGTCCACTCAGGGGGATAGAGTAAAGTCCTATCGTGAATAGGGTAAATAGGGGAAATCCCAGTCCAATTAGTAACCAATACTGCTGTTTTTGTTTTACTTATCAATATTTGTTTTTGGCTGTTCTGTTTCTTCTGGACTTTGATCCAGTCAAAGCCTGGTGGGTCCCAGAACAGTGCTGGTGTAGTGAGGAGCATCTGAGTGTGGAATGTTTCTTGGCAGAGATGGAGAGTCTCCTGGGCCCACTTTAAAATAGAGATATGAAACCAAGAGGAATGACCTACTAGTTTAGCAGCTGTTGATGTGGTTAGAATAACCTTAAATGGGCCAGTCCATTAGAGGCTTGAGGTCCTTATGGTGTGAGGTTTTAAGCAGGACTCGATTCCCGGTATGAGTGTTAAGTCAGCTGAACTCGTTTGATGAGGCTTTGGGAGAGAGAGCGATCTGCATGTTCTTTCATGAGGTGTCTAATAAGGTTAAGGGTGGGAAGATAGTCTCCCAGCAAGGGGCTGGCAGTAGGGATCTGACCTAAGAGAAAAGGGCGTCCATACATGGGCTCGAAAGGACTGAGGAAAGACAGGCCTGTGGAGTAGCCCTAATGCGAGCCAAAGCCATGGGAAGAGTTCGGTCCATGGCCTTTGCAGTTCTAGTGAGAGTTTGGTTAGGTGTGTTTTGAGGATAGAATTTGCCTTTTCTACTTTTCCCAAGGATTGGGGTCTGTAAGGAATATGTAGTTTGCAGGTTATGCCAAGAGATTGGGCTACTTTTTAAATAAAATTTTATTTATTTATTTGGCTGCTCTGGGTCTTAGTTGTAGCATGTGGGATCTAGCTCCCTGACCAGGGATCAAACCTGGGCCCCCTGCACTGGGAGCTCAGAGTCTTAGCCACTGGACCACCAGGGAAGTCCCAGAGATTGGGATACTTGTTGAGTGATTTGGGAGATGAAAGCTGGCCTGTCATTGGAATGGAGAGAGAGTGGGAGGCCAAAGTGAGGGATGATTTCTCATGAGAAACTGTTACCTCGGAGGCAGTTTCTGATCTTGCAGGGAAAGCCTCAATCCACCCCCTGAAAGAGTTTTATTTTTCGTGTTGGAGGCATATGAGTGAAGTCAATTTGCCAGTCCTCTCCTGGTATATGTCCTCCAGCCTGGTGTGTTGGGAATGAGGGAATAGGCTTTAGGGCTCCCTACGGTGGGACGGAGGAGCAGCTAATACAGGAGTGAGTGATTTGCCGTAGGAGTGAAAGAAGGTTAGGATAGATGATAAGAGGTCTTAAGAGATGATAAAGAGGTTTAGTGCCTACATGTAGGGCCTGATGAATGTCTTTAAGTATCTGTGTGGCCTGAGATTGGGGAAGGACATAGTGGCCCTGTTTTTGTAACCAGTCTCCTTGTGGTTGTGCATCCTCTTGTAATAATCATGTTTTTCTTCAGGGAGGTAAAGGGGCTTTATGTTGGGGATTACTATAAGTTGTTGAGCTGGTGATTGGAGTGACGCTTGTTTTGCTTCTCTGTCTGCAGCATCGTTGCCCCATGAAATGGGGTCTGAGGTCACCCGGTGACCTCAGCAATGTATGATGCCTACTTCAATTGGCATGTTAGCTGCTTTTAAAAGTTGGAGTATAGGGACTTCCCTGGTGGTCCAGTGGCTAAGACTCCATGCTCCAAATGCAGGGGGGCATGGCTTCGATTCCTGGTCAGGGAACTAGATCCCACATGCTGCAAGTAAGAGTTTGCATGCCACAACTAAGACCTGGCACAACCAATAAATATAAAATTTAAAAAAAAATTGCAGTATAATCAGGGCATTAGTTATTGGAGAGTCTTTAGTAGATAGGAGCCCTCGTTCCTGCCAGATGGCAGCATGTGAGTGTATGATGTGGAAAGTATATTTAGAATCAGTGTATATGTTTGATCTCTTGTTAGCTGCGAGGGTAAGGACTCTAGTTAATGCAGTAAGTTCTGCCTTTTGGGAAGAGGTTCCCGAGCAGAGAGGATGGAATTCAATAATTTCAGTGTCAGAGACAATTGCATATCCAGCTACTTTTTTCCCCTTCTGATGTTGTAGAGGAGCTGCCATCAATATACCAAGTAACTGCTACTGCTAAGTCACTTCAGTCGTGTTCGACTCTGTACGACGCCATAGACAGCAACCCACCAGGCTCCCCTGTCCCTGGGATTCTCCAGGCAAGAACACTGGAGTGGGTTGCCATTTCCTTCTCCAATGCATGAAAGTGAAAAATGAAAGTGAAGTCACTCAGTCGGGCCCAACTCTTAGTGACCCCATGGACTGCAGCCTACCAGGCTCCTCCATCCTTGGGATTTTCCAGGCAAGAGTACTGGAGTGAGGTGCCATTGCCTTCTCCAATACCAAGTAAAGTCAGGGTTATTTAAAGGGGTTGAGGAAATGTGGGAGAAATGAGGCATCAGGTCTTCTAATGCCTCTTTGCAAGTATGAATAGGGGGCTCAGAAGAATTAGGGATAAGGGTGGCAGGGTTGAGAGTAGGACAGCGTTCAAAGGAGAACTCAGGAGATTCAAAAAGGGTGACATGAATTAGTTGGATGCATGAAGGAGATAGAAGGGTCTTGGGTTTGTGAGTAAGTCCTTAAAGCCATGTGGTGAACGAATGACAGTGAGTGCTCCAAAAGTAAGTTTTTAACTTTCCTGAGTGAGCAGTGCAGCTGCTGCCAGAGCATGTAGGGAGGCTGGCCATCCTTGAATTGCTGTATCTAATTGCTTTGATAGGTAAGTGACAGGGGTGAAGGAGGGGCCCTGATTTTGTCCCAAAACTCCTAGGGCAACTTTGTGTCTGTCAGGAAGTATTAGAGCTGGGGCTGAGAGAATGGCTTGCTTAAAGGTGTTAAAGGCTGAACGGATGTTTGATTTTACCTGTAAGGGTTCTGAAAGGTCTCCTCGGGTGGCTTGATATAGGGGTTGTGCCAAGATAGAGAAATTAGGAATCCAGAGAGATAAATATCCAGCTAACCCCAAGAAGGACAGGATCTGTTTTTGATGTAGGGAGTGGTAGGGTGGATATAAGGGACTTTCTATCAGTAGTAATATATCTTTTATTGGTGTTAAAAGGACTCCAAGATAGGTGATTCTAGGAAGAGAGAGCTGAACCTTGGTGGGAGATACTCGATAGCCTCAATCAGCTAGAAAATTGAGGAGTTGTATTAGTGTGTTGTTGAGAGTGTCTAAGCAAAGGACTACAAAGGAGGAGGTCATCCTCATATTGGAGGACAGTACTTGGAATAAGGTCAAGAGAGGTTAGGTCTGATGCTAGAGCTTGGCTAAAGAAATGAGGGCTATCACGAAAGCCTTATGGGAAGACTGTTCATGTCAGCTGTGGGGAGTGATGATTGTCTGGATCAGTCCAGGTAAAGGCAAAGAGGTCCTGAGAATTTGGGTGTAAAGGGATGGTAAAGAAGGCATCTTTGAGGTCTATAACAGTGAAGTGGGTAATGGAAGAGGGAATGAGAGAGAGAAGAGTGTAGGGATTTGGAACTACTGGGTATATGGGGATAACAGCTGCATTGATAAGTCTCAGGTCCTGGACCAAGCGATAGGAGCCATTTGGGTTTTTGACAGGTAAGATAGAGGTGTTATAGGGAGAGTGAGTTGGGCGCAAGAGGCTGTGACGTAGGAATTTAGTGGCGACAGGCTTTAACCCTTGTTGATGTTTTTGGGAGATGGGGTATTGTGGTTGATTGGGGGATTTAGAGGGGTCTTTGAGACAGATATGAATTGGAACATGGTGAGAGGCAACAGATGGGTTATCTGTATCCCAAACTATGGAGTTTACGGATGAGGAGGGCAGTGTGGCTAGGGAAGAAGAGGTGGGGTTGAGGAGCAGTAGCCAGGCTAGATCAGACAGTGGGCTTGGATTAGTAATAGAGGCTTTGAATTTTGAAAGAAGGTCTCTCCCAAGTATAGGAGTGGGACATTTTGGGAGTATGAGAAAAGAATGGGAAAATGGGGTATTTTGAATTGTGCAAGGTAGAGGCTTGGTTATTTGTGGCATTGATATTAAACCGTTAACCCCCATAACAGAGACCTGAGAGACCTTGGTTTTTCCGGAGTAGGCAGGCATAGCAGAGTAAGTGGCCCCCATGTCAATGAGAAAGGAGATAGGCTTACCTGCCACTGTAAGAGTTGGAGAAGGCAGTGGCACCCCACTCCAGTGCTCTTGCCAGGAAAATCCCATGGATGGAGGAGCCTGGTAGGCTGCAGTCCATGGGGTCGCAAAGAGTCGGACACGACTGAGTGACTTTACTTTCACTTTTCACTTTCATGCATTGGAGAAGGAAATGGCAACCCACTCCAGTGTTCTTGCCTGGAGAATCCCAGGGACGGGGGAGCCTGGTGGGCTGCCGTCTGTGGGGTCGCACAGAGTTGGACACGACTGAAGCGACTTAGCAGCAGCAGCCACTGTAAGAGTTACCCTGGGCTCCATAGAGGTGATGAGAGTTGAGGCCTGGAGCACTGAGCACCTTCGCCTTCAGTGGTGAGTCTGAGGAGGCTGGGCAGAGCTGGGTTGGAGGACTCCTGCTCAGGACCAGAGGGGATGTCCAGATCCCTGGAGGGGGATTTGGGCAGTCAACCTTCCAATGTCCCTTTATGCCACAGCTGGGACACGGGCCTGGAGGAGGTCTTGGCTTTAGGCATGAGCAGGCCCGGTGGCCTTCTTTGCCACGTTTGAAGCAGGGCCCAAGTGGCTTCCTTTCTTTATTAGTTGATGGAGACTTGGAGCCATGTAGGGCAGTGGCTAAAAGGTGGTATTTGGCCTGATCTCGTTGGGCCTTTTCTAGCTTTGCCTGTTCTTCCTGGTTATTGAAAATCTTAAAGGCTAAATTTAAAAGGTCTCATTGAGGGATTTGAGGGCCTTCTTCTGCCTGTATTCATTTCTTTTGGATATCTGGGGATGATTGGGAGATAAAATGGGTGTTAAGGATAATGGTGCTCTCTGCTGAAGTGGGGTCTAATTTTGTGTATTTTTATAGGGCTTCCATTAACCTGGCTAGAAATTGTGCCAGGTTTTCGTCTAGTCTTTGAGTTATTTCTTGGAGCTTATCAAAGTTGATGGCTTTACGCCCTGCATTTTGAAGGCCCACAATGAGGCAAGCAATGATCACAGTTACCGGCTGCTTGTCCAGGTCTCCCTGCCTGATAATCCCAGTTGGGATCATCTTGGCAGACAGCCATTGTCCCCACAGTTTAGTGTCATCAGTCCTCAGCATGCGCCTGAGAGGCTTACCATACTTGTTCCTTCTCTTCTGGGAGAAGAGTGGAGGAAAGTATGATGTAAATATCATGCCAGGTTAAGTTGTAAGACTGGATAAGAGACTTGAACTCTTTTAGATAATTATCAGGGTCTGAGGAGAAGGCACCAAGACGCTTTTCAATCTGAGATAGATTGGTGCAGGAGAATGGGACATGAACCCGAACAATGCCTCTGCTCCAGTTACTTCCCGTAAAGGGAGAGTGGATCAGGGAAAGGAGTGGGGTCCTGTGGTGAAGTTTCCTGTTTTAAGGTTGTTCTGGACTGGGTACGGGGAAGGGAATCCAGGGAGGTTTGGGTAAAGCCTTGGGACCCTTGGAGTAGAGGGTGGGGCCAAGGTCTCAGAGTTTGCCTCCAGCACAGGCAGGGGAGGGGAGTTGGGAGTTGGCAGCTTGCGCTTGAGAAGGAGGGAGAGAGGGAGAAGGGGATGTAAGGTGAAGGTTGTGGAGCTGGATCTGAAGCAGCTGCAATGGGATTGGGGAGCAATAGGGGGCAGGCTGTGGTCAGAAGTTGGAAGGAAAGTTATGACCAACCTAGATAGCATATTAAAAAGCAGAGACATTACTTTGCCAACAAAGGTCCGTCTAGTCAGTTCAGTCACTCAGTCGTGTCTTACTCTTTGCGACCCCATGAATCGCAGCACGCCAGGCCTCCCTGTCCATCACCAATTCCCGGAGTTCACTCAGACTCAAGTCCATCAAGTCCGTGATGCCATCCAGCCATCTCATCCTCGGTCGTCCATTTCTTCTGCCTCCAATCCCTCCCAGCATCAGAGTCTTGCAATGAGTCAACTCTTCTCATGAGGTGGCCAAAGTACTAGAGTTACAGCTTTAGCATCATTCCTTCCAAAGAAATCTTCAGAATGGACTGGTTGGATCTCCTTGCAGTCCAAGGGACTCTCAAGAGTCTTCTCCAACACCACAGTTCAAAAGCATCAGTTCTTCGGTGCTCAGCCTTCTTTACAGTCCAACTCTCACATCCATACATGACCACTGGAAAAACCATAGCCTTGACTAGACGGACCTTTGTTGGCAAAGTAATGTCTCTGCTTTTGAATATGCTATCTAGGTTGGTCATACCTTTCCTTCCAAGGAGTAAGCGTCTTTTAATTTCATGGCTGCAATCCCCATCTGCAGTGATTTTGGAGCCCCCCAAAATAAAGTCTGCCACTGTTTCCACTGTTTCCCCATCTATTTCCCATGAAGTGATGGGACCAGATGCCATGATCTTCGTTTTCTGAATGTTGAGCTTTAAGCCAACTTTTTCACTCTCCTCTTTCACTTTCATCAAGAGGCTTTTTAGTTCTTCTTCACTTTCTGCCATAAGGGTGGCGTCATCTGCATATCTGAGGTTATTGATATTTCTCCCGGCAATCTTGATTCCAGCTTGTGTTTCTTCCAGTCCCGCATTTCTCATGATGTACTCTGCATAGAAGTTAAATAAGCAGGGTGACAATATGCATCCTTGACGTATTCCTTTTCCTATTTGGAACCAGTCTGTTGTTCCTTTCTTTAAATAATAAAGCATAAAATTCCAAAAATGTTGCTTTTTTCTTCAATATTAAAATGACAACAAAAATTCACCAATGTTAGTAAGTTTTTTAATACATGTTGATATGACAGCTGTCACAATACAATCTAATAAAATTGTTTTGAATGAAGTTAAGGACAACTAAGTGCTATTAGAGCCATCTTATGGAAAAAGTCAAATGAACTTTTGGCCGTGGTTTAGTCACTAAGTCATGTCCGACTCTTGCACCCCTGTGGACTATAGCCTGCCAGGCTCCTCTGTCCATGGGATTCTCCAGACAAGCATACTGGAGTGAGTTGCCATTTCCTTCTCCAGGGGATCTTCCCAACCCAGGGATCGAACCTGGGTCTCCTGCATTGCAGGCAGATTCTTTACCAACTGAGCTATGAAGGAAGCAATGAACTTTTGGGGCAACCCAATACTTCTATATGTTGCTAGACATAAATGACACGATGCTTTAAGGAGTGTGCCTGGAGTTGGAGTAAAGTAAGGATGAAAAGAGGAAAATAAATGTTACTGAGTTCAAGCTCTCTCTGGTTGCCGCACGACAGGCCGATAAATCTGAGAGATGAGGTGTTGAGACATCGAATAGGACTTTATTTGGAAAGCCAGCTGACCGAGATGATGACAGGCTAATATTTCAAAATAACCATCTTATCTAGGTCTGGATGCGGATTTCTTTTATAGAATCAGAGAGAAAAGCAGTGAGGAACTAAAATAAAAAGGCAGAATAGAGAGGGAGAGGTAATGAAGTAAAACATCACCTGGAGTGGCCAACATGGGGGAAGGGATGTGTTAATCTCTTTTTTCTTGCAGCCAGTCACAGGTGGGCAGTCTTATTATCTCTCCTGAGCTGAACAAAGGCACATTAGTTCAACAGTCAGGCAGAGGGGCAGTGTTCTCTGAAGAAGGTCATTATGTATGATTATAATAACAAAAGCAATGAAAAGCAAGACAAAGAAACAGAGCCAACATGGAGTCAGAATTGGCTCTTCACTGCAACAAATATATATTAAAAAGTACAATTTAAAAAGCAGGGAGAGGGGCGTCCCTGGTGGCTGTGATAAAGAATCTGCCTGCCAATACAGGAGACTCGGGTACATGGGTTCAATCCCTGTGTCGGGAATATCCCCTGGAGTAGGAAATGGCAACCTGCTTCAGTATTCTTGCCTGGAAAATTCCATGGACAGAGGAGCCTGTTGGGCTACAGTCCACTGAGTCTCAAAGAGTTGGACAAGACTGAGTACGCATGCATTCCAGAACTGAAGATTATAAGGATAGGATATTTGTATTGAGCAAGATGAGTTTGTTGCATCTATGTGACATCCAAATAGAGATATCCATCAGGTAGTTGGATAAAGGGGTTAAGGGCAGCTTTTCCTGAAGCAGTTTTCCCCCATAATGATAGTTCTCTAGGGCATTAGCAAATGTTAAAGGAAAAATAAAGGAGAGGGCTCTGTGTAAAAGAACTTAAGGGGAATGTTTGGTTACACGAAGTTAAACAGGTACTGAACCTTTAATATGTTAATATACATTGTGAACTTCCAAGAGCAAAGGTATTTCCCAAAATCATTTGACCATGACCTGGTTTTCTTTCCATACAGTATCTTATGGGATTCATGTTGCAAGGAACTATTTTTGAAATGCTTGCTTTGAGCTTAAGAAACAAAAGTATGGAATAGCAACATGAGAGCACTCTGCGTTAACATGGCAACTGAAGGCATGGGAACAGCAACATTAATACAGAGTACATGGAATGAGAAGAAATGTTGGCTGAGAAGAAAGTATGAAGACAAAAGAGAGCTTCGAAAGGACACCTTGAAGGATTGGCGTGGATAAAGAATGTCACCTGCCATTTCAGTAAACAAATGGTGTTGTGGCCAGCAGCCGCTGCAGCTGCTCCCTGCTCCCCCACTGCTCTCTGAAGGGAATTCAGGATGGAGAAAAACAGGATACTGATCCTAGATTTTTGTTGCTGTTCAGTCACTCAGTTGTGTCTGACTATTTGCGACCCCATGGACTGCAGCACACCAGGCTTCCCTGTCCTTCACTATCTTCTGGAGGTTGCTCAAACTCATGTCCATTGAGTTGGTGATGCTATCCAAGCATCTCATCTTCTGTTGTCCCTTTCTCCTCCTGCCTTCAATCTTTCCCAGCATCAAGGTCTTTTCTAATGAGTGGGCTCCTTGCATCAGGTGGCCAAAGTATTGGAGCTTCAGCTTCAGCATCAGTCCTTGCAATGAATATTCAGGACTGATTTCCTTTAGGATGGACTGGTTGGATCTCCTTGCAGTCCAAAGGACTCTCAAGAGTCTTCTCCAACACCACAGTTCAAAAGCATCAATTCTTTGGTGCTCAGCCTTTTTTATGGTCCAACTCTCACATCCATACAAAACTACTAGAAAAAACATAGCTTTGACTATACGGACCTTTGTCAGTAAACTAATAGCTCTGCTTTTTAATATACTGTTCTAGGTCATAGCTTTTCTTCCAAGGAGCAAGCGTTTTTAAATTTCATGCCTACAGTCACCACCTGCAGTGATTTTGGAGCCCAAGAAAATAAAGTCTGTCACTGTTTCCATTGTTTCCCCATCTATTTGCCATGAAGTGATGGCACCAGATGCCATGGTCTCAGGTTTTTGAATGTTGAGTTTTTGCTTATTTTTTTAAGGTGGAGAAGAGATATGAGATGCAGAGAACCATGATAAAGTCAACACACACCCGAGACATCCAACAGGCATTCCATGATGAGGCCTGGAATTAAATCACCCAGCATACAAGAAACCAAATGTCCTGTTGTTATTTAGTCACTCAATTGTATCCAACTTGTTGTGACCCCATGGACTGTAGCCCACCATGCTCTGTCCATGGGATTTCCCAAGCAAGAATACTGGAGTGGGTTGCCATTTTTCACTCTTCTCTTTCACTTTCATCAAGAGGCTCTTCAGTTCTTCTTCACTTTCTGCCATAAGGGTGGTGTCATCTGCATATCTGAGGTTATTGATATTTCTCCCAGCAATCTTGATAACAGCTTGTGCTTCATCCAGCCTGGCATTTTGCATGATGAACTCTGCATATAAGTTAAATAAGCAGGGTGACAATATACAGCCTTGACGTACTCCTTTTCCTATTTGGAACCAGTCTGTTGTTCCGTGTCCGGTTCTAACTTTTGCTTCTTGACCTGCATACAGATTTCCCAGGAGGCAGGTAAGGTGGTCTGGTATTCCCACCTCTTGAAGAACTTTCCACAGTTTGTTGTAATCCCAGTCAAAGGCTTTGGCATAATCAATAAAGCAGAAGTAGATGTTTTTCTGGAATTCTCTTGCTTTTTCTATGAGCCAACAGATATTGACAATTTGATTTCTGGTTCCTCTGCCTTTTCTAAACCCAGGTTGAACATCTGGAAGTTCACAGTTCATATACGGTTCAGGTTCACGTTGAAGCCTGGCTTAGAGAATTTGAGCATTACTTTGCTAGCATGTGAGATGAGTACAATTGTGCGGTAGTTTGAACATTCTTTGGCAATGTCCTTCTTTGGGATTGGAATGAAAACTAACCTTTTCCAGTCCTGTGGCCACTGCTGAGTTTTCCAAATTTGCTGGCATATTGAGCACAGCATTTTAACAGCATTTAACAGTTTCTTCCTTTAGTCACACTCTAGTATTTCATTTTGTGACTATACCACAATTTAACCATTCTATTGTTATGAACATTTGTATCTTTTCCAGGTTCTTATTTCAATAATGAATATCGATATAAACACTCATCTACATGACTTTTGGTGTGCATGTGAAAGCATTTCTGCTGGGGAGATGCCTAGGAGTGGAATAACTGGGTCATCATGTGTGCATATGCTAAAACTTAGTAGATAATGCCAAATAGTTTTCCAGAGTTGCTGTACCAATTTGTATTTTCACTAGCAGTATATGAGACATTGCTGCATATTCTCACCAATACTTGGCATTGTTTAATGTATTTGTAAAATTATTTATCCATGGAAATAATTTTCAGTCCATGGAATTCTATATAGTCCATGAAATTCTCTAGGCCAGAATACTACAGTGGGTAGCCTTTCCCTTCTCCAGGGGATCTTCCTAACCCAGGGATCAAATCCAAGTCTCCCACATTGCAGATGGATTCTTTACCAGCTGAGCCACAAGGAAAGCCCAAAATTATTTGTAAAAGCATTTATTCCACTTCTCTAATTATTGGCAATAAGCAACCCTTTCTGAAACATCAGGAAAAGTCATTACTAGAGATGTTACAGTGAAAAGGAAAAAAGAAGAATGAGTTTTTCTCTTTCCCTTTTCTGAGAACAAAGATAAAGAGAACAGTGAGCATGACTGAACATTCCTAGTTTTCTAACTTTAACTGTTCTCAACTTTGCATATCTGTAACTAAGTTGGTTTTTCTGTCCCCTAACTCTGTAGGAGCCATAATTTACATTTTTTTTTCCTTTGACTCTATGTTAAATACATGCCCTATATGGTGTTTACCCTTAGAACACCTTTTCCCTTGTAGTTAAATATCAGAAAGAAGGCTGCAGACTCACCGAACTGTCAGACTCAATTATTGGGTTACTATGCCAGTTTATGGCTGTCTTTAAAAAAATGTAACAGGAAGAAATCAGCTTTGTTCCTCATCATTGACTACTGACTGTGAGACTGTTGCAGAGAGGAAGCCAATTCTGACTCCATGTTGGAAACTGTTTCTTTAACTTTTTTTTCATTGCTTTTGTTATTATAATCATACTTAATAGCTTGCCTCAGAGAACCTTGCCCCTATGCCTGACTGCAAACTAAAGTGCCTTTGTTCAGCTCCTGGAGAGATAGTTTGTTCCTGCCCACCTGTGAATAGAAGAGATTAACACATCCCTTCCAAAGGCTGGGAGTCAGGCTTCCCTGGTGGCTCAGAGGTTAAAGCATCTGCCTACAATGCAGGAGGCGTGGGTTCGATCCCTGTGTCGGGAAGATCCCCTGCAGAAGGAAATGGCAACCCACTCCAGTATTCTTTCCTGGAGAATCCCATGGATGGAGGATCCTGGAGGGCTACAGTCCACGGGGTCCCAAAGAGTTGGACACGACTGAGTGACTTCACCTTCCTTTCCAAAGGCTGGGTTTTGAGATGTTTTGCAAGACTGAAGACCCTTTAACTTTCCTACTGCCTCTCCCTCTCTATTCTGCCTCTTGACTTTAGTTCCTCATTGCTTCTTTCTCTCTCAGATCTATAAAAGAACCTGGCATCCAGACCCCAATAAGATTTTTGGGGTGCTAGCTTGCCATCTTCTCGGTCTGCTGACTCCCCAGTTAAAACCTCTTCCTTGTTTCAACACCTCATCTCTAGGATTCACTGGCCTTGCCTGTGGCGAGCAGAGCGAGCTTGGACTCAGTAACAAGCTGATAGTGTTCATATGGGGTCTCATTGTTAAGATGTCTCATTATGTTGACCTCGCGAACAAAGAATAAAATCACAATGATCCTTGACACTGACCAAATTGCCCAAATGACATTCTGTTTTCTCACTGGCACCTACCTTCTTAAAGCTACGAGACCACCAGATTCCAGACTTCCAGCTACGTGAACACAGGACTCAACTACAGGCTAAAAATTAACCATCCCTTCAGAGAATTTTTCATTGGAGGGGTATAAGAAAGACCCCATCAGAAAGGGAGGACACTGGTTCTCCTCAAGGGCCAGTCATCCTCTCTTTTCCCTCTAATAAATTTCCCTTTTCTTGCCTGACTGCTTGGCTCGCTCTCTTTCTCTGCACTCGCCTTACCTTCTGGTGCTGAAACCCCAGAGGGAAGATCCACCGAAACTGGGTCCCCTCCCTTGGATCTTGCTGAAAAACTGAAATGCGCTCCAGGACAGGACTCATCACTTGCCTTGCTGGGCTGACATTCACACACCGGCCCACATTTCATCCATAGGTTACAAGGGTGAGTGAAATTCCATTCTCTTGGATCCTCTCTCTCTCTCTCTTTCTCTCTCACTCTCTCTCCCTCTCTCGCCTCGTTTCCAAGTCTTAGCGCTGAGGATCCCTATGGGCTTCAGGCCATTGGCCTTGTGCCCCGTCTGACTTTGACCATTATCACTCTCTGAGAAAGTCATGAGAACGGGGACACCTTTTCTCTTGGTCCTTTCTCCTCGCTTTCTCTCGCCCTTGTCTAACCTCCCTATTCAGCCGCAATAGGAAATTCTCAATCCCAGACGTCAAAACCTACTCCTTTAGGATGCCTTCTTCAAAACCTAAAAGTTGGGCTTCCAAGGGGAGATAAGACCAAAAAGACTTATTTACTATTGTAACATTGCCAGGCCTCAATACAGACTTGATAATAGGGCCCAATGGCCAGAAAAATGGAACTCTCGATTATAATACTCAATAACTTCTGCCACTGCAAGGACAAGTGGTTAGAAATCCTTATGTTCAGGCTTTCTTCGCTGTTTGCTCTCGACCCTCCCTCTGTGAATCCTGTTCTACTTCGCAAATACTCTTAGCCCACTCTAGGCCACATTCTCCACACAATGTCTCCCGATCCCTGTTCAGACTTTTCTTCTTCCTTCGACCGTTTCAACCACAGTTCAGTTCAGTTCAGTTCAGTCACTCAGTCGTGTCCAACTCTTTGCGACCCCATGAACCGCAGCACGCCACACCTCCCTGTCCATCACCAACTCCCATAGTTCACCCAAACTCATGTCCATTGAGTCGGTGATGCCATCCAACCATCTCATCCTCTGTCGTCCCCTTCTCCTCCTGCCCTCAATCTTTCCCAGCATCAGAGGCTTTTCCAATGAGTTGGCTCTTTGCATCAGGTGGCCAAAGTATTGGAGTTTCAGCTTCAGCATCAGTCCTTCCAATGAACACCCAGGACTGATCTCCTTTAGGATGGACTGGTTGGATCTCCATGCAGTCCAAGGGACTCTCAAGAGTCTTCTCAAACACCACAGTTCAAAAGTATCAATTCTTCTGCACTCAGCTTTATTTATAGTCCAACTCTCACATCCATACATGACTACTGGAAAAACCACAGCCTTGAGGGCCTAGATCTGATAGATAGAGTGCCTAATGAACTATGGAATGAGGTTCATGACATTGTACAGGAGACAGGGATCAAGACCATCCCCATGGAAAAGAAATGCAAAAAAGCAAAATGGCTGTCTGGGGAGGCCTTACAAATAGCTGTGAAAAGAAGAGAGGTGAAAAGCAAAGGAGAAAAGGAAAGATATAAGCATCTGAATGCAGAGTTCCAAAGAATAGCAAGAAGAGATAAGGAAGCCTTCCTCAGCGATCAATGCAAAGAAATAGAGGAAAACAACAGAATGGGAAAGGCTAGAGATCTTTTCAAGAAAATTAGAGATACCAAGGGAATATTTCATGCAAAGATGAGCTCGATAAAGGACAGAAATGGTATGGACCTAACAGAAGCAGAAGATATTAAGAAGAGGTGGCAAGAATACACGGAAGAACTGTACAAAAAAGGTCTTCACCACCCAGATAATCATGATGATGTGATCACTAATCTAGAGCCAGACATCCTGGAATGTGAAGTCAAGTGGGCCTTAGAAAGCACCACTACGAACAAAGCTAGTGGAGGTGATGGAATTCCAGGTGAGCTGTTTCAAATCCTGAAAGATGATGCTCTGAAAGTGCTGCACTCAATATGCCAGCACATTTGGAAAACTCAGCAGTGGCCACAGGACTGGAAAAGGTCAGTTTTCATTCCAATCCCAAAGAAAGGCAATGCCAAAGAATGCTCAAACTACCGCACGATTTCACTCATCTCACATGCTAGTAAAGTAATGCTCAAAATTCTCCAAGCCAGGCTTCAGCAATACATGAACCGTGAACTCCCTGATGTTCAAGCTGGTTTTAGAAAAGGCAGAGGAACCAGAGATCAAATTGCCAGCATCCACTGGATCATGGAAAAAGCAAGAGAGTTCCAGAAAAACATCTATTTCTGCTTTATTGACTATGCCAAAGCCTTTGACTGTGTGGATCACAATAAACTGTGGAAAATTCTGAAGGAGATGGGAATACCAGACCACCTGACCTGCCTCTTGAGAAATCTGTATGCAGGTCAGGAAGCAACAGTTAGAACTGGACACACACAGGGATTGAATCCAGGTCTCCCACATTGCAGGTGGATTCTTTACCAAATGAGACACACACACACACACACACACACACACACACATATATCACCAACAGTTAATATTTGTAAGTACATAGGGTGAATTGGAACTGTGTAACTCAGATGGAATTCAAATACAGGCAAAACTCAGACTGAGACTTGAGCCTGTGGCCTGGGACTTGAACCCCACTGTCTTTTTTTGTGTGTATACCAAAACTTGGGATTGAACCCACTGTCATTTAATTGAAATCACTCACCTGGCCTCAGGACTTAATGCTCAGGTTTTTATGTCTTGTCACAGAAAGAATTCAGAGAGAGACAAAACGGATTTACTTAGAGGGATACACATTCCACAGACAAAATGCAATTTGTCTCAAAAGGTGAGAAGGTCCCCCAAATATGGGCTGGTTAGTTTATGAGCTGCATAAATTCATAGGCTAGTGAATGGGAGGACTATTTTGGAGAAAGGGCAGGGATTTCTAAGATTTGGTCACTGCCCACTTTTTGGCCTTTTATGATCAGCCTTGGAGCTGTCTCGGCTCTGGTTGGTGTCTCATTTGACATATGCTAACATATTTCAATGAGTGTAGAATGAGGCTCAAGGTCTACTGAAAGTGGAATCTTCTGCCATCTTGGACCTAGTTGGTTCTAACTGGTATCCTCAATAGCTATGTCATTCTTTTAAAGGTTGTGCCCTAGCCCTTCCCTCCTGTTTCAGAATTGGCCACTATATTTCACCATTATGCAACTAAATCCACTTATGACCACTAAATGTCTTCATCTTAAGATTTAGAAAGATGCCCATATATCTAAATATAAAACATTTATTCTGTTTCCATATGTGCATATTCATATGTTTCATTTATAACAAATGCATCATGTTATACGTGTGTGTGTGTGTATAGATAGATAGATAGGTAATTGAAACTGAGCAGAATGCTGTGGCGCCCTCGTAGGCACAAAAGACATTTTGTGTTCCTCATTTTCTCATTTGTAAGAAACAGGCTTCCTTCCACCACTTCTTTTTTTTTTTAATTGCATCCTTTTTAAGAACATCTTTATTTCATATCACAAGTAATATGTAATCATAAACTTCTGATTTTACATTATGTATATTTCTTTTTAAAAAATTTATTTATTTTGATTGGAGGCTAATTATTTTATAATATTGTATTGGTTTTGCCATACATTGACATGAATCCACCATGGGTGTACACATGTCCCCATCCTGAAACCTCTCCCACCTCCCTCCCCATCCCATCCCTCTGGGTCATCCCAGTGCACCAGCCCCAAGCATCCTGTATCATACATTGAAACTGGACTGGTGATTCGTTTCATATATGATATTACACATGTTTCAATGCCATTCTCCCAAATCGTCCCACCCTTGCCTCTCCCACAGAGTCCAAAAGACTGTTCTATACATCTCTGTCTCTTTTGCTGTCTCGCATACAGGGTTATTGTTACCATCTTTCTAAATTCCATATATATGCCTTAGTATACTGTATTGGTGTTTTTCTCTCTGGCTTGCTTCACTCTGTATAATAGGCTCCAGTTTCATCCACCTCATTAGAACTGACTCAAATGTATTCTTTTTAATGGCGGAGAGATATTCCATTGTGTATATGTACCACAGCTTTCTTATCCACTCATCTGCTGATGGATATCTAGGTTGCTTCCATGTCCTGGCTATTATAAACAGTGCTGTGATGAACATTGGGGTACACGTGTCTCTTTCAGTTCTGGTTTCCTCGGTGTGTATGCCCAGCAGTGGGATTGCTGGGTCATATGGCAGTTCTATTTCCAGTTTTTTAAGGAATCTTCACACTGTTCTCCATAGTGGCTGTACTAGTTTGCATTCCCACCAACAGTGTAAGAGGGTTCCCTTTTCTCCACACCCTCTCCAGCACTTATTGCTTGTAGACTTTTTGATAGCAGCCATTCCGACTGGTGTGAGATGGTACCTCATTGTGGTTTTGATTTGCATTTCTCTGATAATGAGTGATACCTTCCACCACTTCTTTGACCTTCCCTAAGTGTCAGATTGCTACCAAGGCTTTTGCTCCAAATCATACCCCGGTTCCTCCCTCAAATGGAAACCATTTGTTCTTAACCTAAATTTCAAGAGGAAGCTGCAAAGAGAAAAATAACTGTCTAGGACCAACTAGGCCCAAGATGGAAGATTTGACTTCTAGTAGACATTGAACTCATTGTAATACATTAGCATATGCTAAATGGCACACCCACCAGCACAATGACAGGTGGCAACTACCATGACAGCAATCAGAAAAGCCCACACAAAGACTGAAAAAGCCTGTCCAAACCACACCCCTGTCCTCAGATTGTTGTTGTTCAGTTGCTCAGTTGTGTCCAGCTCTTTGCAACCCCATGGACTACAGCACACCAGGCTTCCCTGTCCTTCACTATCTTCTGCAGGTTGCTCAAGCTCATGTCCATTGAGTCAGTGATGTCATCCGACCATCTCATCCTCTGCTGTCCTCTTCTCCTCCTGCTTTCAGTCTTCCCCAGCATCAGGGTTTTTTTCCAATGGGTCATTTGTTCGTATCAGTTGGCCAAAGTATTGGAGCTTCAGCTTCAGGATCTGTCCTTCTAATGAACATTCAGGACTAATTTCCTTTAGGACTGACTGGTTTGATCTTGCTGTCCAGGGGACTCTCAAGAGTCTTCTTCAACACCACAGTTCGAAAGCATCAATTCTTTGGTTCTCAGCTTTCTTTATAGTCCAAATCTCACATCCATACATGACTACTGGAAAAACCATAGCTTTGACTATACAGACCTTTGTTGGTAAAGTAACGTCTCTGTTTTTAATATGCTGTCTGGGTTGGTCATAGCTTTTCTTCCAAGGAGCAAGTGTCTTTTAATTTCATGGCTGCAGCCACCATCTGCAGTGATTTTGGCGCCCAAGAAAATAAAGTCTGCCACTGTTTCCATTAGTTTCCCATCTATTTGCCATGAAGTGATGGGACCAGGTGATCTTCATTTTTTGAATGTTGAGTTTTAAGACAGCTTTTTCACTCTCCTCTTTCATTTTCATCAAGAGGCTCTTTAGTTCTTCTTCCCTTTCTGCCATAAGGGTAGTGTCATTTGGATATCTGAGGTTATTGATATTTCTCCCTGCAATCTATACATGGTGTCTTCACCCAAATTGAGTTGAGAAGTTGATTTGCAAACTAGGTTCCCATTTCTTCATTCTTTGGCCACTGAATAAAGCTTGTGCTGTTCCAGTCTTAGCATCAGTTTCATGATTGACTGCAAATCTGAGGAAAAATAAACTCCCTGACCTAGCCAAGTGGCCTCAGCCCAGGCTAGGACCCCAGGGTATGTCTAGTTGAGCAATTTGGTAACAAGATCCCACAGGTTCAGGCTCAGTCCTACAAGACTGCCCTTCCCCCAACTCCCTTCAGATGCTAGTCACAAGCCCAGATTGTCACCTGTACTTCTGACTGACTAAGTATAAACAAGGAGTTTCCACAAAGCAGAAATCTGATTAATTCACAGAACTCAGAAAATATTTTACTTACTTGCCTCTGTTATGGCAAAACAATACAATATTGTAAAGTCAAAAAAAATTTTAAATAATAAATCAATTGAAAAAGAAAATGAATATAACCCAGGAACAGCTGGATGGAAGAGGTGCATAGAGCAGGATGTCTGGGAAGGGAGGGAGGGGTGGAGCTTCTATACCCTCTCTAGGTGCACCCCTTTTCCCACATCTTCACATATCCATCACCCTGGAAGCTCTTTATTTCCCCTTGTTACCTGAAAGATAGTTTCACCAGATAAAGAATTTGCACTTGACAACTCTTTTCTCTGTACTTTAAAAAATATTTTGCCACTGGTGAGAAATCTACTTTCATTTTTTGTCTCTTTTGAATTTTAAAAAACTGAGATATAATTGACATATAGCATTGTATAAGTTTACAGTAGACAATGTATTGATTTGATACATTTATGTACTGCAAAATGATTATCATCATAGCATTAGCTAACACCTCTATCCCATCACAAGTTACCATTTCTTTTTTGTGATGAGAACAATTAAGATTTGTTCTTCAGGCAGCTTTCAAATATATGATACATTATCACCAGCTATATTCACTATGCTGTGTATTAGATTTCCAGAACCGATTTATCTACTACTTGCAAGTTTGTACTCTTAAACAGCATCTCTCCAATTTCCCTACTCATTTTGCTGTCACTTAAATTGGTGTTCCCCTAGAGGTAATACTGTTTTTTTTTTTCTGGCTGCTAAATGGGAGCAGATTTTGCCACCTCAAAATATGTCTTTTGGGCATATTACTTTAAGCTGGTTATTTTTTAAAAGACAACAGCCCTGAGAGAAGTTCTGAAAACTGAGTAGAAGTTAACCCTTTTGTAAGAGACATTTACATCTATAAGGGAAATCTCCATTTGTCAGGGTATTTCCCTCCTGTACCAGGAAGAGAAAGATGACTTTAAATCTCTAGAAAGCTCTTATTAATGGAGAAGGCAACAACTTCAGTATGCATAACAACTTTACCCCTGTTTACCATGCTTTCCCCAGTCATCTTCTGTAAGATTTTCTTTCATCTTTAGTTGTGGGAAATGAAATATTTCCTGCCATATCCATGGGCAAGAAATGTCACAGCCATCTCTGATTTCGGGCCTCCATATGTGAATGAGGGCTCCCAAAAGGGAACAAAATGCCTGTGATCCAGCATATGCTGCCACCCCTTATTGCTGAGGACTTAGGGGGAAGGCAAGAAGCAGCCATCCATCATATGGGGGCTTCCCAGATGGTGCTAGTGGTAAAGAATCTGCCTGCCAATCCTGGAGAGGTAAGAGACACAAGTTCGAACCCTGATCAGGAAGATCCCCTGGAAAAGGGGATGGCAACCCACTCTAGTATTCTTGCCTGAAGAATCCCATGGACAGAGGAGCCTGGTGGGCTGCAGTCCAACAGGGTCACACAGCGTCGGACACAATTGAAGCGACTTAGCATGCACCCACGGTAAACAAGGAATTAGGGATGCAGACAATCAAGAAACAGAATTTGGATTGATGCTTTTGAACCATGGTGCTGGAGAAGACTCTTGAGAGTCCCTTGGACAGTAAGGAGATCAAACCAGTCCATCCTAAAGGAAATCAACCCTGAATATTCATTAGAAAGACTGATGCTAAAGCTGAAGCTCCAATATTTTGGCCACCTGATGCGAAGAGCCCACTCACTGGAAAAGACCCTGATGCTGGGTAAGACTGAGGGCAGGAAGAGAAGTGGGCAACAGAGGATAAGATGGTTGGATGGCATCATTGACTCAATGGACATGAGTTTGAGCAAACTCTGGGAGATGGTGAAGGACAGGGAAGTCTGGTATGCTGCAGTCCATGGGGTCCCAAAGAATCGAACACGACTGAGCATCTGAACAACATCAAAGCTGAGGTGTATATGAACGGAATGAATTCAGTGAGCCCAGAGCCTTGCACCTTCCTATACATAGAACACTAAATTCCTTAGCTGTATGTCTAGTTTTCCTTACTAACAATAATCTTTGATGTTCAAACTGCCTGCCCTCTTCATTGCAAACTTGTATATAGCCTGATTCCCTCTCCCATTTCCTTGGAGCAGTCTCTCAGGGCTACTGAGATGCTGCTTCCTGGGCTCAGAGTCCTTAACATTCCCACCAAATAAAATAACTCTCTACTTTCAGGTTGTGATTAATTTTTTAGTCAACAGTTGGAAGATGATATTTAAGATGATGGCTTTGGCCATTTCAGAGAGTTAGTTTTCCTGGGTATCTCCCATGTGTACAGGAGGTATACCTGTTACTAAACTTTTGTTTTTCTCCTGTCAATCTGCCTTGCTGCTGCTGCTAAGTTTCTTCAGTCGTGTTTGACTCTGTGCGACCCCACAGATGGCAGCCCACCAGGCTCCCCCGTCCCTGGGATTCTCCAGGCAAGAACACTGGAGTGGGTTGCCATTTCCTTCTCCAATGCATGAAAGTGAAAAGTGAAAGTGAAGTCGCTCAGTCGTGTCTGACTCTTAGCGATCCCATGGACTGCAGCCTACTAGGCTCCTCTGTCCATGGGATTTTCCAGGCAAGAGTACTGGAGTGGGGTGCCATCACCTTCTCCAGTCAATCTGCCTTACATCAGTTTAATTATTAAAGCAGCCAAAGAACCTAGAAGGATCAATTTCTCTCTCCCTTCACTGCTTTTAAGTTATTTTTATTGTCTTTAGTTTTCAAAAGTTTAATTATGATATATCTTGACATGAATTTCTTTGGGTTCATCCTGTTGAGGTTCCCACAGCTTCTTGATCTGTAGGTTTGTGTGTGTGTGTGTGTGTTCAGTTGTGTCCAGTTCTTTGCAACCCCATGGACTGTAGCCCACTAGGCTCCTCTGCCATGGGATTTTCCAGGCAAGAATCCTGGAGTGGGTTGCCATTTCCTACTTAAGAGAATCTTCCCAAGTCAGGGATTGAACTCATGTCTCTTTTGTCTCCTGCATTGGCAGATGGATTCTTACCAACTGCACGACTTGGGTTTGTATCTTTTGCCAAATGTGTAACATTTCATTAATTATTCAAGTACTCATTTGGTCTCAGTGTCTTTCTCTTATCCTCCTGGTATTTCCATGATATGAATGCTGGGTCTTTTATTATTGTCTTACAGGTCTATGAGGCTCTGTTTAATATTTTCAGATTAGGTAAATTCTTTTGATCTGTCTTCAAGTTTACTGATTCCATCTTCTGTCATCTCAACTCTACTAGTGAGCCCATCCAGTGAGATTTTTATTTCTGTCATTGCATTTTTTTTGTTTCTGTAATATCCATTTTTCAAAAATGGGAAAGGAGTACATCAAGGCTGTGTATTGTCATGCTGCTTATTTAACTTCTATGCAGAGTACATCATGCGAAATGCTGGGCTGGATGAAGCACAAGCTGAAATCAAGATTGTCAGGAGAAATATCAATAACCTCAGATATGCAGATAACACTACCCTTATGGCAGAAAGCAAAGAGGAACTAAAGAACCTTTTGATGAAGGTGAAAGAAGAAGTAAAAAAGCTGACTTAAAACTCAGCATTAAAAAAACGAAGATCATGGCATCTAGTCCCATAACTTCATGGCAAATAGATGGGGAAATAATGGAAATAGAGACAGACTTAATTTTCTTGGGCTCCGAAATCACTGCAGATGGTGACTGCAGCCATGGAATTAAAAGATGCTTGCTCCTTGGAAGAAAAGCTATGACCAATCTAGACAGCATATTAAAAAGCAGAGACATTACTTTGCCAAAAAAGATTTGTATAGTCAAAGCTATGGTTTTTCCAGTAGTCATGTATGGATGTAAGAGTTGAACCAAAAAGAAGGCTGAATGCTGAAGAATTGATGCTTTTGAGCTGTAGTGTTGGAGAAGACTCTTGAGAGTCCCTTGGACTGCAAAGAGATACAACCAGTCAATCCTAAAGGAAATCAGTCCTGAATGTTCATTAGAAGGACGGATGCTGAAACTGAAGCTCTAATACTTTGGCCACCTGATGCTGACTCATTAGAAAAGACACTGATGCTGGGAAAGACTGAAGGCAGGAGGAGAAGGGGAAGACAGGATGAGATGGTTGGACATGAATTTGAGCAAACTCCAGGAGATGGTGAAGGACAGGGAAGCCTGGCCTGCTACAGTCCATGGGGTCACAAAGAGTCAGACACGACTGAGTGACTGTATAACAACAGATATCTATTTGGGTTTTTTTAAAAAAACTTTGCTGAGATTCTTCTCATTTTTCATTTGTTCCAATAGAATATTTAAGGTTTGTAATGATTCTGAGCAGGGCTCTGTGGGACTCCTGGGCACAAAGGCTTTCTGTGTCCCCTGTTAAATGGAATATCCCCTGCCATACCACTAAAGAAGGATGTAACAGCCATCAGCGATTTTGGCCTCCAAATGTGAATGAAAGCTCACAAAAGGGAAAACAGTACCTGTGATCCAGATGATGCCACCCCTCCCCATCGGGATTGCTGAGGAGCTCAGGAGATTGTGAGAAGTCAAAAAAAATGGGATGCTGGCTCCAGATAGCTGAAATGCATATGAAAAGAATGACTTCAATAATCATAGACTCTTGCATCTTCCCATGCATAGAGGAATTCTAAATTCCTTAACTTGATATGATATCTGGTTTTCCTTACTTAACAATAATCTTTGATGTTCAGACTGTCTGCTCCCTTTGTTGCAAACTTGTATATAGTCTGACTCCTTCTCCCACCGATTCAGAGCAGTCTCTCAGGACTACCTGAGATGCTATCTCCTGGGCTTGAAGTCCTAAGATTTTCCCACTGAATAAAACACAGTTTGCTTTAAGGTTGTAAACTAATTTTTTAGGCTACACCCCCATTTCTTGGATTACAGGAAACAGCCTCATTCAGCCTCCATGATCTTCCCTGAGTTCCAATGGGCAGATTCAAGCAGCTGTTAATTAAGGAAGGGAGGGTATTACAGGAAGTGAGACCCCTTCTAGGCCCTGAGAGTGGGCTCTTATCTAACACTCAGAAATGAATTGTCTGTGGACACATGTGCTGACAAAGCAGGAGACTTTATTGGGAAGGGGCGCCTGGGGAGAGAGCAGCAGGCTGGGGGAACCCAGGTGGACTACGCCACATGGCTCGCAGTCTCGTTTTATGGTAATGGGGTTCATCTCTGGGTTTTCTCTGGCCAAACATTATGACTCACAGTCCTTCCTGCTGGTGCATTCATCGCTCAACCAAGATGGATTCAAGAGAAGGATTCTGGAAGGACATGTAGACTGGTGTCTCTTCTCTCCTTTTGACCTTTTCTGAATTCTGGTTGGTGGTGGCTTGTTAGTTCCCTGTTCCTTACCAGGATCTCCTGTCCTAAAATAACTCATGCAAATGGTTACTGTGGTGTCTGGCCAGAGTAGGCGGGTTCAGTCAGTGTTTCCCCAAGAGCAGCGTTGGGACAAGGTCTTATTTCCTCATCAAGGGATACACACAATATCTCTGAGTTATTTTGCGGATACTGAAACCCCCTCCAGGTGGGAGAAGTTAACAATTAATAATGGTATGCTGCTCACAAGCACGTGACCCCAGACCAGTTGGACCTGAAGGTTGGTAATGCTGACTCCTACTTACCTCACCACCAACCCATAAGAAGAAAGTCCACGAGCTGATCACACCCACTTTGAATCATTACTGTATAACTTCTCATTATCTTCCTCAAGTTGCGACATGCAGGTTTGAGAGGGCATTAGCCCACTGTGTCCCCCTTTGCCTGGCAAAACAATGAAGATATCCTTTTCTACTTCACCAAAACTCTCTCTGAGATTTGGTTCAGCACTGGTGTACAGAGAAGCTGAGCTTTTGGCATCAGTAATTGTTGTTGAAACATTTTTATACTGGCTGCTTTACAATCTTGTCGAATAATTTGAACATCCAAGTCATCTCAGTGTTGCCATCTGTTCATTGTCTTTTCTCGTTCAATTTGGTATTGGTTCTTGATGTGACAGATGATTTTCTATTGTATTCCAGGCCTTCATCTATTATGTTAGGAGATGCTGGGTCCTATTGAAATGTTTTATTTTAGTAGTCAGTCATCCTGTTTTGGTTTGCTATGAAAATTTTGGCCTAATTTTGATGCTGTGGTTCCAATATCAGTTTAATTTTCTGAGCTTTTGTGGTGTTATTTCCATCTGCTTGGTCTATCTGGTTCCTCTGGGGCTTCCACTTGTCTTTACTGGTGCTGTGTAAGGGTATGTAGGATTTCTACAGGTCAGACCTCTGGGGGTTGCTCAGTGATAGAGGGATGTGATAACCCCCACTGACCAGTGCCTTCTGACTGCCAAGTTGTCTTCGTGCCAGGAAAGGGAATCTCAGATCTACAAGGTCAAAGTGGCATCCTGGTTCAGGATGCTTGCTGTGGTTGTTAGGTCCTTCTTGCTGTTTCTATGTGTCTGCCCTGGTACCCTGGGCAGGGGAGAGGTTTTTCAAGTCTGGCTGCCTGATGGGATTCTTTTTGCCTCATGTCTCCTGTTCGGAGAAGGGAATCTCAGATCTCTTGGGCCTTCAAGGCAAAAGAAGTTTCCAGGCCTGGTCTCTGGCTGTGGCTGGGTCTCTCCTGCAGGTTCCCCCTGCCTTCTCAGGGCCCACTGGGGAAAGGGAGCACTTCTCATGTCCCTTATTATAAGTGGGTTCCAAATCCATCCCCTTGCTGGTGTTGGGCTTGTCACATGTTGTCAGAGAGCCTTTGGGTACTGTGCCAAGTCGCTTCAGTCACCTCCAACTCTTTGTGACGCCGTGGATTATAGCCCTCCAGGCTCCTCTGTCAATGGGATTCTCCAGGCAAGAATACTGGAGTGGGTTGCCATTTCCTTCTCCAGGGGATCTTCCTAACCCAGGGATCGAACCCGTGTCTCCTGTGGTTCCTGCATTGCAGGCAGATTCTTTACTGCTGAGCCACTGGAGAAGCCCCCTTTGTCAGAGAGACTTCCATTTAATTCAAGGTAGGAATGAGCCTAGTTGAGCTGTCTTCTACTGCTGGGTTGGACATCAGGAAATGTTGGGCCTGAGTCGCTGTCTTCTGTTGGGCAGGAGGACATGATGCCTGGCAGGTGTGTTGTTCCTTCAGTCCTGGGATCCTAAGTGAGTCCACCTTCCTTATACCATGTTTCATATTTTTCGTATGGATTTCCCTTGTTTTATTTCAAAGCTTGATAGTTGTGTGTAGCAGGAAGGAACAGTGAGAAAAACAGGTTAATGCTATCTTGCCTGAACTGGATGTCTTTTTTTTTTTTTTACCATCAACATCTTGGTCTGACTTCAAACTCAAGCTTCTATTAGCTCTTCCACCATCAGTGCTACTTTGGTCTGCCTTTGAATGTGAGCTTTTGTCAGCAATTCATCATCAGTGCTCATCTTAGTATATCTTCAATCCTAGTCTCTATGAACTCTTCTACCATCCCTGCTCCTCTGGTCTACAACTCAAAACCATGACTCTTTCAACTTGACCACCATCAATGGCACATAGCTCAGAACTGTGCCATTCAATATGGCAGACACTAGCCAGATGTAGCTTATTGAGCACTTGAAGTGAGGCTGAAAATCGAATTTAAATTTTTATTAATTTTAGTTAATTAAAATTTTAAAATAGACACACAAACAGAAGATCCGGTGCTTCAATAAAATGCATTACAACTTTGGATTAAGAGATCTGAAATGATGTCCTGTCTCTACTGGCCACCAATTGAGCTTTGAGATTATAGTCATTCCTTTCTGTGGCAAACCTTTCAAATATCTAGCTGCCATTTGAAAGAAAAACTGTTCTAAATGTAACATTGTACATTTTGGTAACATTAGACTTTTCTTCTGTTAAAAAATAGATACTCAATTCTGTTATTAGAAAACTTTTAAAGTATGTTTGGAACAACCTGTGAATATTAACCTAAATTATCATCTATAAATTTTATTTTATTTTTATTTATTTTTGGCCACGCAGTGCAGCATGTGGGATCTTAGTTCCCCAACCAGGGACTGAACCTGAGCCTCCTGCAGTGGAAGCAGAGGGTCATAATAACTGGACTGCAGGGTAAGTCCTCCACAGTAAATTTTATGAAGTCTATTATATTTAGACTTCATAAGTATTTCTGACGAAAATTTAGCATTCAAATCGAGATGTGCTGTAAATGTAAAGTACACATCTGATTTCACAGGCTTACTACAACAAAAAGAATGCCAAATATCTCATTAATAATTTCAAAGATTGATTATAAGTTGAATGATAATATTTTGGATATGTAATTTAGATAAACTATATTATTAAAGTTATTTCATTTGTTTCTTTTCCTTCGTCACCTGTCTGCAACCCCTCATGCCACGTTTCCTCCTCCTCTTCCTGTGTTGGAAATTGAGGCTGCTGCTCTTTGTCAAAGTGATTTAGCTTCTCCAGGGGCTTCCCTGGTAGCTCAGATGGTAAAGAATCGGTCTGCAACATGGGAGACCTGGGTTGGATCCCTGGGAAAATCCCCTGGAGGAGGGCATGGCAACCCACTCCAGTATTCTTGCCTGGAGAACCCCCATGGTCAGAGGAGCCTGTCAAGCTACAATCCATGGAGTTGCAAAGAGTTGGACATGACTGAGTGACTACCACAGCACAGCACAGGCAAGACTGAGAGGCTCCATTCTTTCTGACACAATTTGGAGCAAAGCTATTTCTGCATAGTAACAGGGTTGTTAGCATTGCCTTGGGCAGGGAGACTGAAGACTGCCTCCCACACAGAGCCATTGGCTAGCTGCACTGCCTGCCCAAAGCAACCTCAGGCCTTGTTTCCACTCCCACCCACTTCCACTTCCCACACACAGCTGTGTTACCTATCTGCACACCCTCAGGCTATGCATTGCCCTCTCTCTGCATTGGACAATGAGGACCTCCCTGATTTACAGACCAGGAAGCCTCATATGCTTGGGGAGGCCAGAGAGTCCCATTCTTACTCATCCATTGGCTAACTGTCTTTTGTCTACAGCCTCTCAGGTGCCACTTTGGCTGCCTCCTTTCACATGGCAATAGGGGTTACTACTTGGCAATAGTTTACCGTAGGCTATAGAAGCTAAAGCCCAATGTCTGCAGTCATTGGCTAACTATTTGTCTGCAGCAACTCAGGCTAGAGCCTGCCTCTCTCACTCTGCACATAGCAACAGGGGCTTCTCCCTGGTAACAGGCTGCTGTTTCATCCTATTGGTCACTAGAAACCAGATCCCAGCTATTATACACAGTCATTGGCCAGCTGTACTATCTATTTGCAACCCCTTGGTCTAGACAAGCGAGCTCAAATTACTGGCTTGCATTAACTCTTCCACCACCACTGTTCATAAGCTGGTGGTGGTGGTTTAGTTGCTAAATTGTGTCTGACTCTTGCGATCCCATGGACTGTAGCCTGCTAAGCTCCTCTGTCCGTGGGATTTCCCAGGCAAGAATACTGGAGTGGGTTACCATTTCCTTCTTCAGGGGATCTTGCCAACCCAGGAATTGAACCCAGGTCTACTGCATTGCAGGCAGATTCTTTATCAACTGAGCTATGGGGGAAGTCACTCATATGGTAGGACCTTGAATTTGGTCATTTGTTTATTAACCAACCATCAATGACTCTCTTGTCAAAAGCTAAAATCCAGGCCACTGTTAACATTTCTACTACCTTTCGGCCAATTTTCAACCCTTTCAGTATTGCTCTAGTCTGACTGGTAATCTAGAACTCTGATAATTCTTCTACCATCAATTCCTTCCTAGTATCATTTAACATTCAGCCTTCAATGAACTATTCTTCCATCAAAGTCTCTCTGATCTGGAGCTGGAACCCAGGCCTGGCAATTTTTCCACCATCAATGCATACTAAGAGTGATCTCAAACTCAACTTCTGTGAACCCTTCCAACATTAATGACCTTGATAAAGTCCATCTGATAAAGACCACAAGTGTCAGGGTTGTTAGCATTGGCTTGGGCAAGGAGTCCATCTGATAGTTGGACATAGTGGACAGAATTTTTTTTTGACAGTGCCCCCATGGCTTATGGGATTTCAGTTCCCCAACTGTGAGTTGAACTTGGGCCATGGCAGTGAAAGCTCAGAACTCCCTAGAAATAGGTTTTAACTTGCTGTAACAAGGAGGCCACACATCACAGGAACTGTGCAGGATCTCAGTTAGGATGGCCAACTTGTTTCAGTTTTCCCAGGACTTTCCTAATGTTAGCACTGAAGTTCCTTTGTTTCAATAAACCTGCCCATCCTACACACACAGGGATGGTTGATTATCCTAGTCCCACCAAACAAAGGAAGAAATAGGATTACTACAAGATGTTGGGGAAAAGTGGAGTTTAGTTAAAATTTAAATGAAGCATGGGACTTCCCTGGTGGTCCAGTGGTAATGAATCCCCTTTCCAATGCAGGGGATGTGGGTTTGATCCCTGGTCAGGCAACTAAGATCCCAAATGCTGCAGAGCAGCTGAGCTTGTGTGCCACAGGTACTGAGCCCACACACTGCAACCACTGCAGCCCAGGTGCCCTAGAGATGGTGCTCTGCAACAAGAGAAGCCACCAAAATGAGAAGCCCAAGCATGGCAACTGGAGAGTAGCCCCTACTCTCTGCAACTGGAGAAAGCCCATGTGCAGCAAGGAAGACCCAGCACAGCCAAAATAAATAAATAAAAGGAAAAAAAAAGGTATGACACTTCAGATGCCCCTTATTTGAATCTCTGAACCTGGGTTGGAAATCAATTCTGCTTTTCTGTACCAAAGTAGCTTGGATCCTCCAGGCAAGAGTGGGATGTTTTATTCTTACTGACATAATTTCAATTAATAAAGTTCTGATGTTAGAGAACAAGTTTTTTTTTAGTAGGGCTGGGACTAGGCTCAGGCAAAAGAGACACTCACTTCAAAGTGTTGCAGGAAGGGGGACACCTTCCAGGGCCCGAAACTGGGCTCTTGTCTAACACTCAGAAGTGAATTGTCTGAAGACACATGTGCTGACAAAGCAAGAGATTTTATTGGGAAAGGGCACCCGGGTGGAGAACAGTAGGGTAAGGGAACCCAGGAGAACAGCTTTGGCACATGGCTTGCAGTCTCGGGTTTTATGGTGATGGGATTAGTTGCTCAGTTGTCCTTAGCCAATCATTCTGACTCAGAGTCTTTCCTGGTGGTGCACGCCCTTGTTCAGCCAAGATGGATGCCAGCGAGAAGGATTCTGGGAGGTGGCTGGACAGGTGGTGTCTCCTTTTGACCTTTCCCAAACTCTTCTGATTGGTGGAGGCTTATTAGTTCCCTGTTCCCTACCAGGACCTCCCCGCCGTAAAACAACTCATGCGAATAGTTACTATGGTGCCTGGCCAGGGTGGGCGGTTTCAATCAGTGTACTTCCCGTAGCAAAAGTACAAAAGTTAAAGGGGAACTCAAAATTCAGTAATCAAAACAACATTTTAGTGCAATATTTTCAAAAGTCAAAATACAAGAACATTGATTAAATCATTACTTGTTAGGGAAATTAAAATGGAGGGAGTCTTGTTCAGGTGTCAGAATCAGGGAAGCAGGCCTCTGACCAAATCCTGACCCTGCCTGGACTTCATGCCTGCCTGCAAGCACACTAATTGTTACCAGCAAGTCAAGTGGCACTTTAGATAAGAAAGGGAGTAGGTCTTGGAATTTCTTAAGCTGCTGGGGACCTTGCTAGTCTCCTGAGGTCTAACTAATCTTATGACTCACAAGGTGAAACAAACAGCATTATAAAAATTAAAAAAAAAAACAGCTGCATTTTTGCTAGCAAATGGATGATGATATCAGTTTGTGGCCTGGGATTATATGGGGGAGCCTCCAAAGCTTCAGTGTGAAATCTTATTCATGGAGTGGACTCTCTGCCCAGGACCCTTTCTCAATTGGGACTCCAGATTGCTGTCATTTGGGACTTTCTAAGCACTGGTCAAGTCTGGATGTAAGTGTCAGCCCAATTTGGCCATGTAGATGCTATTGCTTTCTCTATTGTTTCTATTTCTTTTGATGCTTCTAATGACTATATATTGAAATTAAGTTACATATTCTTCTATCAAAAATTGAGATTGTTTATGTGTGTATAACAAGTGGTTTCTTTTGTTAATGAATCCTTCATACCTAAAAGGAAAATAAAACTTTCAGTAAAGGATTAATAGAGAACATGAATCCAGATCACATAGGTGTTGGTAGAGTTAAGAAAGGCTCAGCTTTGACATCAGTTCAGAGAGGCATTGATGGAAGTAAATAGGGTCTAGGATTTGAGATGTTGACCAGAAATCACAACAATAATAAGTTTTGGAAATTTATGTAGAGATGTGTGTGTTATAGCAATGTTCTCACATTTGCCATTCTGTCTTCATCCAGTTCATAACTACTCCAGATTATTCAGCTGAGGCCCAGAGAGAAGAAATGAATGTCCTTAGGGTACTCAGCAATCCATACCCACACTTAGCCAGGGTCTACCTGCTGGGTTTGAAACACCTTCAGCAGAGAAAAGAGCTCTTTACCTCTTGTCAGAGTAGGTTCCCTGCAGGAGGGTATACTAGGACTGGGTTTTAAAGAATGTGCATAGGAATTCAGAGGTGAAGAACACCCAGAATTCTCTTCTGTCCCAAGAGACAGCAGCAGCTCCTGAATTTCCGTAAAAGAGAGGCTGACCTGGTTGATAGCAGATGTTGGGGGCGCATCTTAGAGATTCATTTTCACTGAAAGTGTGCTTATAGCTTTTCTAAATGTCTTTCTATTGATAATTTTCTGAAAAACATTAATTATCTATATCAAAGACTAGTAATATTATTCCTAGCTACAATCATTTTTGTGGGGTAATGAAAATTGAGGGGATCAAACACTTTTTGATATCAATTCCACAGTACGTTAAAAGGAGACTGTACCACCTTGACTCCTCCTCTCTCTTCTCCAGTGGTATCGCCCAGGAGGGGACCTGACTTTCCTCCCTCTTACCAGTGGTATCCTCAAGGAGGGGATTGTACCACCCTGACTCCTCCTCTCAGCCAGTGATATCTCCCAAGAGGAAACTGTGATCCTGCCTTTCTTCCCCCTTCTTAGTGGTACCTCCCTTGAAGATCTGGACACATCTCCCCTTCCCCTGGGATGCGGTTTGGAACTTCTGCTTCTGTAAACTTTGCACAAACCCATAGAACCCAGTTCCAAAGGCCAGTTTCTCCTGAAACCTGGCCTTCAGAAAGTTTCTACGCATGAGCGACGCCCCCCGCCGTCGCCTTCTATGGAACAGCCCACTGTACGGAAAGGACGCTAAGATGACGGCCCTTATAGTGGAACACCTCGGCGCAGCCATGTTCCTCGCCCGTCACCGCTGCTCATGGTTCAAGTCTCTGCAGATCTCTAACTGCACATTGTTCAGAGTGAGTGGACCACAGGCTCAGAGCCCTTGTGTGATTGTGTGCGAAATCAACAGCCCAGAAGGGGCAGTGGCAGAGGTGAGGGCAGGAAACGGAAGTGGCCTTCAGACTGTTTTAAGTCTTGTTGGCGCGCGGCACTAAAATGAGTGGGTACACGAGGGTTTGTGGCGTGACAGTGATTTTGAGGTGATGGCCTTGTTGGCTCTGGGGAGTTGCAGACTGTCAGTTTGTGGGGTCAGTTGGTGGGGAATTAAGGAGTCTGATGAATGAGAATCTAGCGGGTCAGGGACGGAGGCTTCTTAGGTAGTCAGTTTTTAGATTCCTTGCTGTCAGATCCTAATAGTGTATGTGTGTTTAGATGATTTCCTTAGTCTCCCCAGAGATTTGCTAGTTTTATTAGCGTTTCCCAAGAACCACCTTTTGGTATTGTTGATCCTCCCTGATGTACCTCTGTTTTCAGTTTCCGTAATTCCTTCTAGTTGTACTATTTTCTCTTTTATCTAACTTCTTAAATTGGTTGTTAATTTATTAATGTTCAACCTTTCTTTGTTAAAAAACATTTAAGAGCATGACTTTCCCTTTTAAGAATCTCTTTAGCTGCATTCTGCAAAGTGTTCTAGACACCATCTTATTATTATTGAGCTTTGTGTTTAATTTTTCTTTTTCATTTATTCTTTGCTATAATGCTTTTGGGAGGGTTGACATTGTAATTAAATCTTTTCTTCCATTTTAATTAAATCTTTTTGATTGTGTGACTATATAAATTTTTTTAATTAAAAATTTTTAGATATAGCTCTTGTTTATTTTACAACTTTTATATTTTTCTTGTTATTATTACTAATGGTTTTTTTCTGTTTTCTTGTGATTGTTATTAAACAGAAAAAAACTATCTGCTCTTATAACTTTATCTTGTATCCAGTCCTGTATCAAATTACCCTATGAATTCTGGTAGAGTCTGGTAGGTTTTCTATGTGTAAAATCATATCACTGACAAAGAAAGCTATATTTTCATTTCTTTGCAATATTTATTCTGATTATTTCATCTTTTGTGTGTGCTAGAGTCAGGAAAATTTTGAATTGTATTGGCCATCCCTATCTTTTTACTAATTTTAATGGCAGTTGCTTCATCATTTTACTTTTCAACATAGTATTTCAGAGCTATTTTTTTGTAAATGATTTTTGTGATATTTAAGTGATTTACTTCTTCTCTAATTTTGAGTTTTTATTAGTAATGACTGCTGACTTGTGTCAAATGCCTTTTTCTTAGTGTAAGTTAAAAGCAGTGTGTTTCTGCCCCTCTAATTTGTTGATTTAATAAATATTATTGATGTTGAACCATCTTCTAGAAAGAGCAGGCTGAGAACTTCCCTGTAGAATATTTTTTAAAATTTATTTTTATTTATTTGGCTGCTTCAGGTCTTAGTTGTGGCACCCAGGATCTTTGTTGTGTCACATGGGCATGGGTGCCAGCTCAGTACTTGCAGTGCGTGGGCTTAGTTGCTCCAGGGTATGTTGGATCTTAGTTCCCTGACCAGGGATCAAACCTGCGTCCTCTGCATTGGCAGGCAGATTCTTAAACATTGGACCACCAAGGAAGTCCCCTTGTAAAAGAATTTAAGAGAGATTTTTCACCCAGAATGTCGAAGTAATTAAAGTGGGCAAAAGAGATCTCTTTCATTTAGATTACCAAGTTTCCAAGTTTTCTGCTTCCTCAGTCACCCACCAGGACCCCATGTACAAGTCCTTCCCCTGTCTATCCCATGGGACTTCAGCACCGTTCACTTGCCTCAGGTCTACCTTCACCCCAAACCCAGATCTCCCTTGAACCTGGAATTGAGGGACAGGCTTGTCGGGTAAAATGTGAAGCACCCCTTTGAGCTCATTAGTTTGACTCCAAGTATAATGATTATTTCTATAATCTGCCCTGAATAATGCTCAGAGAGGGGATTGCTGAACTTTGTGGGGTGAATGTGGAATGACACTGATGACATGGATACTGTCCTTTTAGGATTTGTTGGTATCTCTGTGGAGCTGTTGAGCTTTCCCCTTAATGGAGGCTGCAGGATCTTCCATTTATTTTGACTGTAGCCCATATATACACACCTCTTCAGCTTTGGAAGGTGGACTGGTATCCGGAGTCAACATGCCAGCTAATGGGAAATCACCCCAGAGGTTTCCTGCCCTGGTTCCAGGACAACCTGGTGGATCATTTGAGGTAAGTAAGAGGCACCTACTTTTCCCATTTTTCTCTTTTTTAATTTTTTTAGACAAAATTTTTTACTTTAGACAGATTTTAATTTTGAGATAATTGTAGAAAAGGCAGAGGAACCAAAGATCAAATTGCCAACATCTGCTGGATCATTGAAAAAGCAAGAGAGTTCCAGAAAAACATCTGCTTCTGCTTTATCAACTATGCCAAAGCCTTTGACTGTGTGGATCACAGCAAACTGTGGAAAATTCTTAAAGAGATGGGACTACCAGATCACCTGATTCGCCTCCTGAGAAATCTGTATGTAGGTCAAGAAGCAACAGTTAGAACTGGACATGGAACAACAGACTGGTTCCAAATCAGGAAAGGAGTACGTCAAGGCTATATATTGTCACCTTGCTTATTTAACATGTATGCAGGGTACATCATGAGAAATGCTGGACTGGAAGAAACACAAGCTGGAATCAAGACTGCCTGGAGAAATATCAATAACCTCAGATATGCAGATGACACCACACTTATGGCAGAAAGCGAAGAAGAACTAAAGAGCCTCTTGATGAAAGTGAGGAGAGTGAAAAAGTTGGCTTAAAATTCAACATTCAGAAAACTAAGTTCATGGCATCTGGTCCCATCACTTTGTGGCAAATAGATGGGGAAACAATGGAAACAGTGACAGACTTCACTTTTTTGGGGCTCCAAAATCACTGCAGATGGTGACTGCAGCCATGAAATTAAAAGATGCTTGCTCCTTGGAAGAAAAATTATGACCAACCTAGACAGCATATTAAAAAGCAGAGACATTGCTTTATGAAAAAGGTCCGTGTAATCAAAGCTATGGTTTTTCCAGTAGTCATGTATGGATGTGAGCGTAGGACCATAAAGTAAGCTGAGCACCAAGGAACTGATGCTTTTGAACTGTGGTGTTGGAGAAGACTCTTGAGCATCCCTTGGACTGCAAGGAGATTAAGCCAGTCAATCCTAAAGGAAATCAGTCCTGAATAGTCATTGGATTGACTGATGCTGAAGCTGAAACTCCAATACTTTGGCCACCTGATGCGGAGAGCTGACTCATGTGAAAAGACCCTGATACTGGGAAAGATTGAAGGTGGGAAGGAGAAGGGAACAACAGAGGATGAGATGGTTGGATGGCATCACTGACTCAATGGACATGAGTTTGAGTAAGCTCCAGGAGTTGGTGATGGTCAGAGAAGCCTGATGTGCTGCAGTCCATGGGGCCGCAAAGAGCCGGACAGGACTGAGCGACTGAACTGAACTGAACTGTAGATTCAATTTACCCAGTTTTCCCCATCATAACATCTTGTAAAATCTTGGTACAATATCACAACTAGGATATTGACATAGAACATTTCTATCATGTTGCCCTTTAATAGCCATGCGCACTTCCCTTCTCCTGCTTTCCCTCCTTAACCCCTGGCAACCCATAATCTGTGCTCCAGTTCTGTAGTTTTGTTATTTCAAGTGTTATATAAACAGAATCATACAGTATGTAACCTTTTGGGACTGGCTGTTTTTTATTCAGCGTAATTCTCTGGAGATTCATCCAGATTGTTGCATATATGAATAGCTTGTTCCTTTTTATTGCTGAATAACATTCAGTGGTATGGATTTATCGCAGTTTGCTTAACCAGTTAATAGTTGAAGGATATCTTGGTTGTTTCCAGTTTTTGGCTGTTACAAATAAGGATGCTATGATTGTGTAAGGTTTTTGTATTGAATGGATGAACGTGAGTGCCATTGCTGGATTATATGCTAAGAGCATTAAAACAATTAAGTGACCTAATTTTTAGTAGTTTTAGATTTACAGAATAATTGAGATGATAGCATTAGTGTGGTACATTTGTTAAATAAACTAATATTGATATGTTATTATTCAACAGTTTACAGTATGGGTCACTCTTTGTGTTGCATATTCTATGGGTTTTGACAAATGCACAATGACATGTTTCCATCATTACAGTTCATACAGGACAGTTTCATCTGTGCTTAGCTGTTCATCTTTCCTCTCCCTCTGCCTGAAACTCTGGTAATCACTGACTTTTTTTACTGTCTCTATAGTTTTGCCATTTCTAAAATGTCATGTATTTGGAGGAGAAGACAATGGCAACCCACTCCAGTACTCTTGCCTGGAGAGTCCCATGGATGGAGGAGCCTGGTGGGCTGCGGTCCACGGGGTCGCTAAGAGTTGGACACGACTGAGCGACTTCACTTTCACTTTCCACTTTCATGCATTGGAGAAGGAAATGGCAACCCACTCCAGTGTTCTTGCCTGGAGAATCCCAGGGACGGGGGAGCCTGGTGGGCTGCCATCTATGGGGCTGCACAGAGTCGGACGCGACTGAAGTGACTTAGCAGCAGCATGTATTTGGAATCGTATTGTCTGTGGCCTTTTCAGATTGACTTCTTTCACTTAGCAATTTGCATTTAAGGTTCCTCCATTTTTTTTTATCACTGAATAATATTCCATTGGAGGGATGTACCACAATTTGCTTACCCATTCACCTATTGAAGGACATCTTGGTTGTTCCCAGTTTTGGATGATTATGAATAAAGCTGCTACAAACATGTATGTACAGAAGTTTTCAGTTCATTTGGATAAATAACTCGGAGTGCAATTGTAGGTCATATGATAACACTTTGTAAGAAGCTGCTAAACTGTCTTCAAAGTTTTTCACTGTTTTCATTTTCACCAGCAACAAATGAACATTCTTGTTTCACATCTTTGCCAGCTTTTGGTATTATCAGTTTTTTGGATTTTAACCATTCTAATAATAAATGTGTAGTGGTAACTCATTGTTTTAATTTGAAATTCCCTAATGAAAAATGATGTTGAACATGGTTTTACATGCTTATTTCCCATCTGTATATCTTCTTTGGTCAAGTGTCTATTCACATCTTTTGCATATTTTTAATGGGATTGTATGTTTTCTTATTGTTGATTTTAAGAGTGTTTTGTATTGATATATTTTAAATACAAGTCCTTTATCAGATATGTGTTTTGCAAATATTTGCTCCTGTTCTGGGCATGTCTCTTTATTCTCTTAACAGTGCCTTTCAAAGAGCAGAATTTTTTTAATTTTAGTTAAGTCCAATTTGTCAGTTTTTCTTTCATGTAATGTACATTTGGTGTTATATTTTAAAACATTGCCAAACCCAAAGTCACTTAGACTTTCTCCTGTTATTTGCAGTTGCTTACATTCTTTTTGGCTGCACCATGCAGTTTACAAGATCTCATTTCCCTGACCAGGGACTGAACCTGGGCCACAGCAATAAAAGCCTGGAATCCTAACCACTAGGCCACCAGGGAACTCCCTATTTTGCAGAAGTTTTATTTTTTTGCATTCTGCATATAGGTCTAAGATCCATTTAGAGTTAATTTTTGTGAAAGTTGTAAGGACTTGGTCTGGATTTGTGTGTGTGTGTGTGTGTGTGTGGATATTGAAGTGTTTCAATGCCATTTATTGAAAAGGCTATCCTTTCTCCATTGAATTGCCTTTGTTTCTTTGTCAAAGATCAGTAGTCTGGTTTTGTGTGGGTCTATTTCCTTGCTCTCTATTTTTTCCATTGACAAATTTGTCTATTTTTTTTTACCAATATCACACTTTTACTTATTTATTTTTAAATTGAGGTATACGTGACTTACAATATTATATTAGTTTCAGATATACAACATAATGATTTGATATTTGTATGTACTGCTAAATGATCACCATAAGTCTAGTTGACATCCATCACCATACAGCTTTCAAATATGCAATACAACAATATTATTGTCTGTAGTCACCATGCTGTTCATTACATCCCCATGACTTATTTATTTTTAGCTGAAAATTTGTGCCTTTTGATTCCCTTCATGCATATTACCCCCTCCTCTCACCTCTGGCGACCACCAACCTATTCTCTAAATCTATGAGCTTGGTTGTTTTGGTTTTTTTGTTTTAGATTCCACATATAAGTGAGATCATACACTATTTATCATTCTCTGTCCTACTTATTTCACTTATCATAATGCCCTCAGGGCCTGTCCAAGTTGTTGCAAACGGATGTCCTTGCTCATGGCTGAATAATATTTCATTGTGTATGTGTATATAGCTATATCTATCTCATGTTTTCTTTATCCATTCATCTTTTGGGTGGACACTTAGGTTGCTTCCATATCTTGCCTATTGTAAATAATGCTGCAGTGAACATGGGAGTACAGATATCTTTTCAAGTGAGTATTTTCATTTTTTTCAGATAAATACCCAGTAATGGAATTGCTGGATCATATGATTGTTCCATTTTTAATTTTTTGAAGTATCTCCATACTGTTTCACATAGTGACTGCACCAATTTGCATTCTCACCAACGGTGCACAAGGGTTCTCTTTTCTCTGTGTCCTCACCAATGCTTGTCATTTGTTGTCCTTTTGATAATTTTTGGCATCCTAAGAGGTGTGAGGTGATAGCTCACTGTGGTTTTGATTTGCATTTCGTTGACGATCAGTGATGTTGAGCATTTTTTCATGTACCTATTGGCTAATCTGTATGACTTCTTTGGAAAAATGTCTATTCAGATCCTTTGTCCCTTTTTAAATTGGATTGTTTGTTTTTTGCTATTAAGTTATATGAGTTCTTTATATATTTTGGATATTAACCCCTTATCAGATATGTGATTTGCAGATGTTTTTTTTTCCCATTCAGTAGGTTGCCTTTTCATTTTGTTGATAGTTTCCTTTGCTGTGCAGAAGAATTTTAGTTTGATGTAGTCCCACTTGTTTATTTTTGCTTTTATTACCTTTGCTTTTGGAGTCAGATCCAAAAAATCATTTCCAAGACTGATGTCAGGGAGCTTACTGCCCATACATTTTAGGAGTTTTTATGGTTTCAGGTCTTACATTCAACTCTTTAATCCATTTCAAGTTAATTTTTTGTATGGTGTAAGATAGTGCTCTCAAGTTTCATTTTTTTTGCATGTGGCTGTCCAGTTTTCCTAATACTATTGTTTGGAGATATTGTTCTTTTCCCATTACATATTCTTGGCTTCTTTGTCATAAATTAATTCACCATGTATGTATGGGTTTATTTCTGGGCTCTCTATTCCATTCTGTTGTTGTGTCTGTTTTTATACTAGTACCATATTTTTTTTATTCAGTAAATTTATTTATTTAATTTTAATTTTTTAATTGAAGTGCAGTTATTTACAATATTGTGTTAGTTTCAGGTATACAGCACAGTGATTCAGTTATATATATGTGCGTGTGTTTATGTATGTGTATAAATATGTATAAATACATATAATTTTTTTCAGATTCTTTTACCTTATAGGTTATTTCAAAATACTGTGTATAGTTCCCTGTGCTATACAGTAGGTCCTTATTGGTTATCTGTTTTAATCCTAAACTCCTAATTTGTCCCTTCCCCTCTTTCCTCTTTGGTAATCATAAGTTTGTTTTCTATGTCTGTGAGTCTGTTTCTGTTTTGTAAATAAGGTCATTTGTATCTTTTTTTTTTTTTTGCCATGCCACAAGGCTTGGAAGATCTCAGGTCCCCAACCAGGGATTGAACCCAGGCCATGGCAGTGAAAGTGCTGAGTCCTAACCACTAGGCCACCAGGGAACTCCCTGTATCTTTTTTTTTTTTTTTAGATTCCACATATAAGTGATATCATAGGATATTTGTCTTTGGCTTACTTCACTTAGTATGATAACCTCTAGGTCCATCCATATTGTTTCAAATGACATTATCTCATTCTTTTTCATGGCTGTGTAATATTCTGTTGTATATATACCACATCTTATTTATCCATTCATCTGTCAGTGGATATTTAGTTTGCTTTCATGTCTTGGCTATTATAAGTAGTGCTTCAGTGAACATTGGGGTGCATGTATCTTTTTGAATTATAGTTTTCTCCCATACTGTTTTGATTATTGTAGCTTTGTAATATACAGTTGACCCTTGAACAACAGAGGTTTGAACTGTGTGGGTCCATTTATAAGTGGATTGTTTTCAACAGTAAATACTACAGTACTACACAATCTACAATTAGTTGAATCTCTGGAAACAGAGAAACTGGGGTTAAGGGGGAACCAAGTTTACAGTGGGCCAAATGTAAATTCTACATGGATTTTCAATTGCACATTGCACTGATACTCCAATCCCTTATTGTTCAAGAGTTTGAAATTGGATAGTGTGATGCCTCCAGTGTTGTTCTTCTTTTTCAGGATTGCCAGTGTGTTTCAGTACTTATGTCTTGCTTTTTTGGTTTGTTAGATTTATAATTAAGCATTTCATACTTCTGAGTAATTATCAATGGTTTCATATTTTTTTGCCTTGGAGTCCGCATTTTCATTGCTAACATATAAAAATACACTTGGTTTTTGTGTGGTTTTCTATGCTTCTTATGACGTTGTCATCTGAAAATAGGAAAAGTTTAATTTCTTCCTTTTTATTATGTATGCCTTTTAATTTCTTGCCTTGTTGCACTGGTTAGAACTTCCAGCACTATATTAAATGAGAGTTGTGAGAATGGACATTCTTGTCTTGTTCTTGGTCTTCAGTCTTTTACCATGAAGTATTGGGTTGGTCAAAAAGTTTACTGTGGAAAAACCCAAACGAACTTTTTGGCCAACCCAATATAATGTTACCTGTAGTTTTGTTTTAGATGGTCTTTATCGAATTGAGGCGGTTTCTCTGTATTTCTATTTCTATTCCAGTTTTTGGAGGAATGAATGTTGTATTTCTTTAAGTGTTTTTTCTATATTGATTGATATGATCATGTGATTTTTAAAATCCTGTTAAGGGGTGGGGTGGGGAGGGAGATGGGAGGGAGGTTCAAGAGGGAGAGGACATATGTATACCTATGGCTGATTCATGTTGATATTTGGTAGAAACCAACACAATTCTGTAAAGCAATTATCTTTCAATTAAAAAATAAGAACCTCAAACTTAATAATAATATATATTTATCTTTAATTTAAAAAATCCTGTTAATATGGTGGATGCATGGATTGGTTTTTGAAGATTGAACCTGTCTTGCATCCCTGGAATAAACCCTAGTTGGTCACAATGTATAATTCCTTTAATATATTAATGAATTATGTTTGCTAATATTTTGTCAAGAATTTTTGCCTGTATATTCACAAGTGCTATTGTTATGTAGTTTTGTTTTTTGTACTATATTTATCTGATTTTGTAATCAGGGAATGTGTTAGTTTCATGTGGCTGTTGCAACAAATTACCACAAACTTAGTGGCTTAAAACAGTAGAAATTTATCCTCTCATAGTTTTTGAAGGCCAGAAATCCAAAATAAGCATCACTGGGCCCAAATCAAGGTGTTGCCAGGGCTTACTCCCTGCAGAGGCTCTGGGGAATCTGTTCCCTGCCTCTTCCAGCTTTGGGGGGCTGCAACTGTCCCTTGGTTTGTGGCTTCATCCCTTCATTTTTCATGGTCAGCATCCTCAAATCTCTCTCTACTGTCTTCACATCACTGCTTTCTGTGTGCATCAGATCTTCTTTGGCCTCCCTCTCCTAAAGGATATTTGTTACATTTAGAAGCCGCATGGATAATCCAAGATACTCTCCTTATCTGAAGATTCTTAATCACATCTGCAAAGACCTTTATATTTTTGCCATATAAGGTGATATTGATGGCTTCCAAGGATTAGGATGTGGATATCTTTTGGGGGCCTCTTTTTACCTATCCAAGGAAAATACTAGCTTCATAGAATGAGTATGAAAGAGTTATTTCCTCTTTTGTTTCCTGCAAGAGATTATATAGTTGTGTTAATTTTTTGTTAAAAGGTTGGTAAAATTCTCCAGGGAAACCGTTTGGCCAGAGATACCTTTTTTGGGGGTTGAGTTTCATTTTTAATTTTTTTAAATTTTTATTGGAGTATAATTGCTTTAAAATGTTGTGTTAGTTTCTGCTGTACAGCAAAGTGAATCAGTTATAAAATACATATCATAGACCTACTATTTTTAGATTCGTTGGTGAGTTTTAAATTATGGATAAATTTTCCTTAATAGTTATAGGGCTACTCAAATTATCTGTTTCATATTGGATGACTTGTGTTTATTTGTGTTGTTTTTTTTTATGAATTGCTTCATTTCATCTAAGTTATAAGTGCAGAATTATTCATTGTTGTTGTTTAGTCACTAAGTCGTGTCTGACTGTTGCAACCCCATGGACCATAGCCTGCCAGGCTCCTCTGTCCATGAGGTTTCCTGGGCAAAAATACTGGAGTGGGTTGCCGTTGCCTTCTCCAGGGGACCTTGCCAGATCAGAGGTCAAACCATGTCTCCTGCATTGCAGGAGAAAGACTGAGCACAAATTATCCTCTGATTGGATAATTAACTCATCTGACCCAGAGTCAAATTACTCAGTGGTATACCAGTTACTTTGTATGGGCTTAAGCATTTTTGACCAAAATACTTCTAAACAAAATATGATATCTGAGAGCACAGGGATACTTGGTACATAAAATACTACATAAGAAAGCTGATGGAAGGTAGTTGTGTCAGACCTTTAGATTCTTTTTCATTTTTTAATTGAAGTATAAGACTTCCTTGGTGGTGCAGAGGATAAGAATTTGCCTGCAAGTGCAGAGGACATAGGTTTGATCCCTGGTCTGGGGAGATTCCACATGTTGTGGAGCAACTAAGTCTATGTTTCAGAACTACTGAGCTCGTTCCCTAGAGCCCACAAGGTGCAACTACAGAGCCTGTGTGCTGTGACTACTGAAGTCAACGTGCCTAGGGCCTGTGCTCTGCAACAAGAGAAGCCACCACAATGAGAGAAGGCCCACACAAAGCACAGTCAAAAATAAATAAAATTTTAAAATCTATTGTTATAAATAGATAAGTTAAAATTGAAGTTGATTTACAATATTGTGTTAGTTCCTGATGTATAGCAAAGTGATTCAGTTTCACGTATATATATTATATATATATATACTTTTTCATTACAAGATTGCATTATTATAAGAATATTGAATATAGTTTCCTTTGCTATACAGTAGGACCTTGTTTATCTATTTTACATATAAGACCTTTAGATTCTTTAGGCTTCTAACAGTTGGTTGCTATATACAAGGGCTTCACAACCCGTTCCTTATTTTATCTCTTGACTTTTCTGATTTGGACAGTTTTAACCTACATCCACTAAACAGTATTAAAGACACTTTAAAATAAAGATTAGTTGGAAAACATAAAGTAATCCTACATCCAGTAGAATTTCAGATGAATTAAATTGTAAGAGAAATGCAGTACTTATTGCACATATTGTACCAGTCTCGCACCGTCATGGGGAGTCCATGCACATGGAATTTGCATTCCAAGTGTTTTCATCTTGACCATCATTGAGTTCTTAATCTATCTCCCTTCCTTTTTGAAGTCTTCTGCCTGCTTTTCCGACACTCCTTTCTGGCTGGTTCTGTTTTTCTCTGAGTTGCTGGATGGTACACAATTTGAGGGTTCTGATGATGTTATCACAGAAGTCTGAGCAGGAAGAACATTACTGAATAAGAAATTGCTAATCAGTGTCGAGATGACAAAGTATGGATAAAGTACTGTCTCCAGCAGTGTGCAAATGTCTCCAGTGAGAGAGTGCATCATAAATGTAGTTGACCTTTTTGACTGTGCAGCAAACAGCCATGCTTTTTCTCCGGAGCATCCAGAGGGAACTGACTTATAAAGAAAGAAAGGAAGAACCATCAAGAAGACAGAATTGAGTTACTGCAACAGTGTTTCTTTTTCTAGCATAAGTTTTCCCTTTTGAATTCCACTTTTGCCTGTTGTCAGCAACATTCTGTTCAGGATGCCCAAAGACATCAAGAGAGCTACTGCTTTTTTGTGATTCAGACATAACTTACTTTTTTTCAGGCCCTTATACAAATATGGCCTTCTTTGGGGTCATTTGATAGAGAGGAACTAGCAATGTTTGCAGATGTGGAACATGTATCCTGCATAACCCAAGTGACCTGCTCAGGTGCTGCATTTCTTAGTAGCAGGGGTTGGCAATAGCAGTTCATTTTTTGTTGCCTGTGGAATGTCATGTGTGGCTCCTACCCAGAGTAGTCCTAAGAATTTCACCATTCAAGTGGGCCCTTAGAGTTTTGTTGGATTTATCAACTAACCTCTGCTGATTGTATGTGTCCCTATTGCATTTAAGTCAATCTTAGCAGTTTCTGATCTTCAGTTTCTAATATCATCATGTTATCATTGGTTTAGTATATTATTAAATATACTTGGGACCTGCATCAAGTCCAAATCCCTTCTAACTAAATTATTTTTATATAAATTTGTTCGTTTTAATTGGAGGCTAGTTACTTTACAATATTGTATTGGTTTTGCCACACATCAAAATGAATCTGCCACGGGTGTACACGTGTTCCCCATCCTGAACCCCCCTCCCACCTCCCTCCCCATACCATCCCTCTGGGTCATCCCAGTGCACCAGCTCCAAGCATCCAGTATCATGCATCGAACCTGGACTAGTGATTCATTTCACATATGATATTATACATGTTTCAATACCATTCTCCCAAATCATCCCACCCTCTCCCTCTCCCACAGAGTCCAAAAGACTGTTCTATATATCTGTGTCTCTTTTGCTGTCTTGCATACAGGGTTATCATTACCATCTTTCTAAATTCCATATATATGCGTTACTATACTGCATTGGTGTTTTTCTTTCTGGCTTATTTCACTCTGTATAATAGGCTCCAGTTTCATCCACCTCATTAGAACTGATTCAAATGCATTCTTTTTAATAGCTGAGTAATACTCCATTGTGTATATGTACCACAGCTTTCTTATCCATTCATCTGCTGACGGACATCTAGGTTGCTTCCATGTCCTAGCTATTGTAAACAGTGCTGTGATGAACACTGGGGTACACGTGTCTCTTTCAATTATGGTTTCCTCGGTGTGTATGCCCAGCAGTGAGACTGCTGGGTCATAGGTGAAGGTGAACTCGCTCAGTTGTGTCCAACTCTTTGCGACCCCATGGACAGTAACCTACTAGGCTTCTCCATCCATGGGATTCTCCAGGCAAGAATACTGGAGTGGATTGCCATTTCCTTCTCCAGGGGATCTTCCCAACCCAGGGATCGAACCCAGGTCTCCTGCATTGGAGGCAGATGCTTTAACCTCTGAGCCACCAGTCATAAGGCAGCTCTATTTCCAATTTCTTAAGGAATCTCCACACTGTTCTCCATAGTGACTGTACTAGTTTGCATTCCCACCAACAGTGTAAGAGGGTTCCCTTTGCTCCACACCCTCTCCACCATTTATTGCTAGTAGACTTTTTGATAGCAGCCATTCTGACTGGCGTGAGATGGTACCTCACTGTGGTTTTGATTTGCATTTCTCTGATAATGAGTGTTGTTGAGCATCTTTTCATGTGTTTGTTAGCCATCTGTATGTCTTCTTTGGAGAAATGTCTGTTTAGTTCTTCGGCCCATTTTTTGATTGGGTCATATATTTTTCTGGAATTGAGCTGCAGGAGTTGCTTGTATATTTTTGAGATTAGTTCTTTGTCAGTTGCTTCATTTGCTATTATTTTCTCCCATTCTGAAGGCTTTCTTTTCATGTTGTTTATAGTTTCCTTTGTTATGCAGAAGCTTTTAATTTTAATTAGGTCCCATTTGTTTATTTTTGCTTTTATTTCCAATATTCTGGAAGGTGGGTCATAGAGGATCCTGCTGTGATTTATGTCAGAGAGTGTTTTGCCTATGTTCTCCTCTAGGAGTTTTATAGTTTCTGGTCTTACATTTAGATCTTTAATCCATTTTGGGTTTATTTTTGTGTATGGTGTTAGAAAGTGTTCTAGTTTCATTCTTTTACAAGTGGTTGACCAGTTTTCCCAGCACCACTTGTTAAAGAGATTGTCTTTTCTCCATTGTATATTCCCTTCTAACTAAATTATGACAGTTGAATTATGAAGCTGGTGAATTCAAATAACATTTTGGCAGTACAGTAAATGTAAATTAGGACCTTTTCACATGAAAGCAAACTGCAATTGACTCTTTTCCTATGTTGAGATAAAGGAAAAAAACATTTCCAGGATCAGTCACTGAGAACCGCTTTCCTTTAGCTTCGGTATTTTTCTACTGTGAAACCAAATTAGGAACTACTGATAATACTGGTGATACTAATTAATTATTGATGGTCTGCTGTTAGTCTCCCTGAGCCATCCACCTTTTTCATGTGCCACCCAGGAATACACAATAGCAACTACATTTGCTATTTTAGTTATTCCAATTACTAAGGGATGACTGAGTCTTAAACTAAAATAAATGCAAATATAGAGATATACACAGGTGAAAAAGGAGGGTTCTGAGCGCACATGGTAAAATAAATAAAACAGAGCTTGTACGTACTTACTTCACTTTTAGTTTTTGATGGTATATATATATTTTAAAAACCTATTTAAGAATTCACCTGAATTCAAACCATGTAGTCAAAACTATGGTTTTTTCAGTAGGCATGTATGGATGTGAGAGTTGGACTATAAAGAAAGCTGAGCGCCAAAGAATAGATGCTTTCAAACTGTGGTGCTGGAGAAGACTCTTGAGAGTCCCTTGGACTGCAAGGAGATCCAACCAGTCCATTCTAAAGGAAATCAACCCTGAATATTCATTGGAAGGACTGATGCCGAAGCTGAAGCTCCAATACTTTGTCCACCTGATGCAAAGAGTCGACTCATTCGAAAAGACTATGATGCTGGGAAAGATTGAGGGCAGGAGGAAAAGGGGATGACAAAAGATGAGATGGTTGAATGGCATCATCAACTCAATGGACCTGAGTTTGAGCAAACTCCGGGAGATAGTGAAGAACAGTCCATGGTGTTGCAGAGAGCTGGACATGACTGAGTGACTGAACAACAACAAGATAGAAGTATTCCCCTGTCAGATATAATATCCATCTGAGGAATTCGTTTAGATGAAGGAGATGTACTTCACTTGAAATCTATTCAAATATTCCTATTTTTCTGCAAACTTTCACTTTAATTCCATCAACTGTTGCATCCCTGTAGCCTTCTAACCTAACTGTGGCCCTTGTTAGAACTTGACCAACAGATTTTGAAATCACAGTGCATTATTCTTCCATGTCAGAGAGTCCCAGAAAAGTTTCTTCTCTGCCTTTTGACCATTTACCTACATATGTCCATACAGCCTTTGGGTGCCCATCTGGGTGTTGAGGCTGGCTAGAGACTAAGATAAACCATGAGTTCATACTGATAATAAATGATTGAATGAGGGAGACAGGAAAGCTCTTTTTTAAGGTCCAATGCCAAATAGTATGGAGAAAGAAATGGAAACCTACTCCAGTATTCTTGCCTGGAGAATCCCATGGACAGAAGACCCTGGTGGACTACAGTTCATGGGGTCGCAAAGAGTTAGACACGCCTGAGCAACTAAGCATGCATGCACTCCAAATAGTAATATGGAACAAATGATGGAGTTAGAAAAGTAACTTTTTGGAACCACCGTAGTTAATAATAACTGAGCCAAGAAAGAATTGCTGTTGGATGCCAAAGCTATTGGATGAAAGTTTAATGAGGAACAAAGTGTTTACATAGTTTCAAGGTATGTTCCTACAGATTACTCACTTGTTACATAGGGAAACTGGTAACTTTACAGTGGAGAAACCTGGTAAACGCTACCTTAATAGAAACATAAAAATTTTAATTTGAAAAGTCCTCATAATCTCATCTTTTGGAGATAATCAGTCTTAACAATTCAGTACATATCCTTCCCCTTCATGGATCACAGCCTTGTGGTGAAGGGGCTAGCATAACTCAATGAAGCTATGAGCCATGCCATGCAGGGCCATCCAAAATGTATGGGTTATTGTGAAGAGTTCTGACAAAACATGGTCCACTGGAGGAGGAAATAGCAAACCACTCCAGTATTCTTCCTGCGAGAACCCCATAAACAGTATGAAAAGGCAAAAAGATATGACACTGGAAGATGAGCGCCCCCAGGTTGGAAGGTGTCCAATATGCTACTGGGGAAGAACAGAGGGCAATTATAGGAATTCTGAAGTTTTTTCTGGATGTGACTATCTTATTATTCCAGAGACATTTGTTCAGAAGCTTATCCATTCCCCAATTGAATATTCTTGACACGTTTGTCAGACATCAATTGATCATATATGTGTGAATCTATTCCTAAATTCTATTTTGTCCCATGTATATCTTTACAAAAATACTACACTGTTTTGAAAACTATAGCATTATAAGTCTTGAAATGAGATAATGTAAGTCTTCTTTTTTCTTTTTCAAAATAGTTTCATTTATTCTAAATCATGTGGTTTTATTTCTTTATTAATTTTAGAATAAGCTTGTCAATGTTTAATTATTCAATTTCTTTATTGATTATAATTAGTGTTATTTGTCATATTTCTATTTTAAACTTACCAAGACTGTTTTCTTTGTGTGCTAGTATATGATCATGTTTTGTGAATGTTCCATGTACACCTGAGAAAAAGTATATTCTGTATGATCTGGATGTAGTGTTTTCTTTCTTTCTCTCTCCCTTTCTTTCTTTCCTTCCTTCCTTCTTTCCTTCCTCCCCACTCCCTCAAGTCCCACCTTATTAACTCTTTTATAGTATTACCTATTTCTTTTTTGTTCACTTAATCTGGCTAATTCTATGAATAGTATGTTAAAAGTCTTCCACTAGAGAAAACTTCTATTTCTTCTTGTGTCCCTGTAGTTTTTAGCTTATGTAGGCTTTTGCTGTGTTACTTTGTACATGCTGCTGCTGCTGCTAAGTCGCTTCAGTTGTGTCCGACTCTGTGTGACCCCGTAGACAGCAGCCCACCAGGCTCCACCATCCCTGGGATTCTCCAGGCAAGAACACTGGAGTGGGTTGCCATTTCCTTCTCCATATCATTCTCTGCTCCCCTCTAACTCAGGACAGGAGTCAAAGTCTTTTCAACAGTCTTCTCATCTCTCTCACTCCAGCATTACCTCTGTGACCTCATCCCTTCACTCACTCCACTTCAGGTACACTGGACTCATGATTGTTCCTGGTATTTATTATCTTCTCTTACCTTGAGGTTTCAGTTCTCTCAAATGTGACCTGCACAGTGAGTCTTCTCTTGACCATTCTATTTTAAATTGGAACCTCCTGTCTTTCCTTTATTTCCCTCCATTGTACCTATCACCATCTGACATATGATAACTTTATTTATTTTGCTTCATTATCTGCCCACCTGCAGAAAAAAGTAAGTCCCATAAGTGGGGGGATGGGGAGAGGGATTTTTTTTTAAATCTTGCCTATTCACTGCTGGACTCTCAGCACCTAGAATAGGTACTTAACATTTGTTGAACCAAAGAATACCATCTCTGCCTTCAGATCTGGAAGGACTGTTATGGGGCAAAGAGAGTAGATAGCAAATAGGATCTGTGTGACTCCCAGGGACTAAGCTAGGCCTATTCCAACTCAACGTAAATAGCGACTTCACTTTCACTTTTCTCTTTCATGCATTGGAGAAGGAAATGGCAACCCACTCCAGTGTTCTTGCCTGGAGAATCCCAGGGACGGCAGAGCCTGGTGGGCTGCCATCTATGGGGTTGCACAGAGTCGGACACGACTGAAGCGACTTAGCAGCAGCAGCAGCAGCAGGCATTAAAACTGCCCCAGGAATCTTTGCCAGTGGAGGTGAGTAGGAGCAAGACAGATGATATAGGAAGAATTTAAGCATCAAAAAAGGAAAGGGTAAGGAAAGGACCACAGTCTGAGATTCTGTGTTCTCCAACTCATTTAAGGATGAAGAACCTGAGGCTCTGAGATATGAAGTTTCCATCAATTACAGGTAGAACAGGGACTAAAATCTTGGTGTCCTAAACTGTAGGACAGTGAAATAATTTTTTCCTTCAATAAAGCAGTATTTTGTGGCAGGGTAACTTCTGGAAATATTCATGTTTATTTGTTTGCTGCCCCTCTATATCCCCACACCCCATACCCCCGCTACATGGAGCTAACCAGGCCCTTAAAAGACCTCTTGCAAGATGGATTTCACAGTGTAGAAAGCCAAAGCAGGCTGACATCACTGAATCTATCATCCTTTTATAAAAGTATGAAAACAGCATTGATATATAATCATAAAGGACAAGGAAAAGTCCTGAAAGAAAAAAAAATGAAGAGGGATCCCTCCTACTCCCAGCCCCACATGGGAATGGAGAGCTCCTAAGTCTGGGGCAGTAGAGAAGCACAAAAACTGCTTAGGGCAGTGCCTCAAAGATGGGGAGGAGATGGTTTTAAGGTACCCAGAGGGAGGCAGGACCTAGGACCTTGGGGCTCTCAGCTTCTCTTCCATCACTGCAGGCATGGAAAATGAGGATATCAGTGATGACTGAATAGATTAGAGATTATTTGCCCTTGCCTTAATTTCTGGGTAATACAAGTACCCCTTGGATTCCAGTGCCAACCTTAAGTGGGTCCCCAGTCATGAAAAACATGGAATTTTCTGCTGCTCTGCTAGAATGGGAGGTTTGGAGTCAGAATTCAGTTACTTGAAATAAAACAAACAAGGACTATTTTCTTGCCCACCCACATCTGAGTTTGTGGATGGACACGGATGTCCATTCCATTTTCTGCCTCTTGAAGGACATAAATATTAATTTTAATCATAGCATTTGTGGACAGACAGAGCATGCACTTCCTGTTGGCACTGGGTTCTACATAGGAGCCCATTGGAAATCTCATGAGGTTCTCCATGGGCTGAGAGAAGATATGTTCAGGCATCCAGAGGGAGGAAGTGGAAAAGCAGGAGAGAAACTGAAGGAACAGAGGAGAGTAGCCTTCAATAGCCCATCAGACAGCAATTATTTTTATAGAAAATGAAACTGTTTCTCACTGTGACTGTTAAGTGATTTGCAATAACTCTTCATGAGGAAATGCTCCAATTGATGGTGAAGGTCTGAGTGGCCAGATGCCAGTTCTCCAAGCTCACATCTATTGATTCACTCTGCTAGTCAACTTTTTTCCCTCAGGCTGCTTATTAGCAGGTTTAAATGGGAGAAAGGATAGGCTCACCTGGCTGGGAACAATTCCCAGAGATCCAAGGCTAGAGGTGGGAATGGGGGAAAGTAGTTGCTCCCTGGGCTCACAAGGGCCTCTGACCTGGGCTTGGAGCTGGGAAGCTTGGCTGGGCTCAGTGGGATAAAGAGGCAGCCAGAGGTCCAATTTAGCTTTAGGATGCTCTGACTTTGGGCCTGCTGCTGAGATTCAACCCCTAGTACCCCAACGTACATCGAACCAGCAGCTTCACCACAAGTGCAACAGAAAAAGCAGGAGATTTGAAGTCTAATGACCTGGTTGTGTGAATTTTGGCAAGGGACTTAACCTTTCTGAGGCTCTGGTTTCTTATCTGAAAATGCAGATACAATAATGTCAACCTCATACAGTTAAGATAAACATTACACAAGATAATGCAGTTAAAGTGTCTAGTGCCTGGCACATATCAATTATATTATTTATTTTGTGTTTGGAAAATTAGTAGTAGTATTCTCTTTTTTTTTTTAATTTAATTTTATTTTTTTTTTCTGTAAACTATAAAACTTTTTTTTTTCTGTAAACTATAAAACTTTATTGTATTAGTGTTCCATTCTGCCATAGCAAATTATCATAAATTTAGCAGCTTAAAAATACCTATTTATTATATTTCTTAAAAATGTCTGATGGGTCTCACCAGACTAATACTGAGGTATCCATTGTCTGCATTCTTTTTTGAAGGCTTTAGGGAAAAATCTGTTTCTTATTTTGCTTGTTGACAGAATTCCATTCCATTGTGGTTGTAGGGCTGAGGGGCCTATCTTCATTTGGCTATAAACTGAGAGCTGTTTTATTCTTTTTTTTTTAAAGAGTTATTTTCTTACTTCTTGGCTGTGCTGGGTCTTCGTTGCTGCTGTGGGCTTTAAGCCTGTGCACCCCAGAGCCCACACTCCACAAGAGAAGCCACCGCGATGAGAAGACAAAAAATAAGAGCCTCTTCAGCTCGCGAAACTGGAGAAAGCCCACAGCAGCTCGCGAAACTGGAGAAAGCCCACAGCAGTAGTATTCTCTTATACCACATCTTTCACCCCAGCCTGCCCATCCTCTTACCCATCCTGACTTGCAGTCAATGTTCTAGATCACCATGAGCAAGTCATTTCATTTCTCACTGCCTCCATGTCCTTATCTGTAAAGTTGGGATAAAGTCATCCATTCTGCCCAACTGCTTCAGGGGCCTTTTAGAAAATAATGGAGATAGAAGGAATTTGCAGACTAGAAAGTGCTACCTCAGACCACTTGTTCCTATTGGCTAGATCTGGCCCGCAAAAGTCATACAGGCCAAAGTCTAGGAATTATCCAGAGAGAAGAGGAACACAGTCACTGGGGCCCAGAATCCAGTCAGGGTGGAGGCAGTACAGAGCTAGCAGCTTGTCTACAGCATCCTCCAAAAGACTTGCACAGATGTCTCTTGTCTATCAGATTTCCATCTGCTCTAAACAGAAATGAGGAACAAAGAAGGGCCATGCACTACGCACAACCCCAGTGCCCAAGCAGGCCAGAGAATAGCACTAGAGCTGACCAAGGCAATTTTCTTGATGATCTAAGAAAGGTCTTTAGAGGTTCCCTCCACCAATGGCTCTCTCCAGTATTGCTAAGGACTCCCCAGGGGGTCACAGTGAAGGTAGCCATTAGTCGCAGTAGAACAGGAACAGGTCTAATACACCAGTCATGCTGGGAACCACAACAGAACTTCCCCCAAGTCCAACTGAATTAGAATAGGGTGGGGCGTGCTGGACTTAGGTAGTTGACAAAATTCCGTAGGTCACTTGGGGGTAGCCCAGTCTTCTGTCTTACATATGGAAACTAGTCTAGTCAAATCTATGCCCATGTGCTGTGTGTGTGTTCTTAGTCACTCAGTCATGTCCAACTCTTTGCAACACTTTGGACTGTAGCCCACCAGATTCCTCTGTCCATGGGGATTCTCCAGGCAAGAACACCAGAGTGGGTTACCATTTCCTCCCCCAGGAGATCTTTCCGACCCAGGGATCAAACTCTCATCTCCTGCATTGCAGGAAGATTCTTTACCTGCTGACCCATCAGGGAAGCCTAACGTATGCCCATGCAACCCATATATTATTACTGGGGAAACTGAGACTCACAAGGAGAATGGATTTCCTCACTGATTAATGAGGGGCAAAAATTACAGCAGAAATCTAAGCCTCCCTGACCCCCATGAATTTCCCATGAATGTAATAAGGCCTTCCCAAAAGTCCCCTGAGCAACTATGCTTCCTTTCATGAGAGTCCAGGACAGAGAATTCCATTTCTATACATCATTATTAACTTCCTTCCCAGAATGTTCCTTTTTCTCTCTTGCTAATTTGTGTCTATTTTGGCTTTGCTTGATTCATGAGGTCCTGGGGCCAGTAAGCATCTTAGTCTGAAAAGGGGCCCCAAGGAGCCCAGGAGCACTATCCACAGCACATTCAAGCAGCTGTTTTAGTCCTCCTGGCTTGGACATGGCAACTGGGCAGAACTCAAGGAAGCCCACCAACAGATGCCAGACACCCTTGCTTACCAAGGACAAATGGTAAGAGTTTGGATTAGAGAAATCTGAGCCATTAACACAGTCACCTTCTCCTAGTTGATGGCACAGGTAATAGAAAGGGGGAGAGTGATTACTGCTTAGGCTAGAAAAGGCCTGGAAATCAGGATATGACTTAGGTGACTGAGTTATTGCTGTGGTACACCCCTGGTGCCAACAGATGAGATGACTTGCAATAGGGCAGAAGCCACATGCTCCCCACTCTGACCCACAATTAAATAGGTGGGGCAGTCTGGCCAGCATCTCTGCCCGTAGGCCTGAGCATCTAGAATTTACAAATATCTTTATTTTTATATCTTTGTTGTGAACAGGGCTTTTAACATTACAAAATATCCTCCTTTATCTCATATAATTGCTTTTGGAATTCTACTTTGTCTGGTATCAGGATTTCAATTCCTGCTTTTATATCATTTTCATTTGGTAAATCTTTGTCCATCTCTTTAATTTTAGCCTTTTTGAAAGACTGTTTTAAGCATGCCTCTTGTATACAGCATTGTGTTGGGTTTTCATTTAACAAGGCAATGTGAAAATTATTTCTTTTAATAGATGAAGTAAGCCTATTCACATTTATTTGTATTACTGTTTGTAATATAATTAATACAAAATGTCCTCGACTTTCTTGTTTTATCTTATGATGTAATTACAGTGTGTAAGTGTTATATTTACTGTGTTTCTTTCTCTATTGAGTGTTTCCTCTAAATGTTTTTGGTAGTTAGGAAGGTTTGTATTTTTATGCTGATAGTTGTGATTAGTTGCTCAGTTGTGTCTGATTCTTTACGATCCCATGGACCATAGCCCACCATGGGATTCTCCAGGCAAGAATACTGGCGTGGGTAGCCATTCCCTTCTCCAGGGGATCTTCCTGGCCCAGGAATAAAATCCAAGCCTCCTTTATTGTCTAAGCCACCAGGGAAGCCCATTCTGGTGGTTACCTTTGTATTTATCTCTTCTGTGGTATTCTTACTCAACCCTTTTATCTTTTTATTTACATATTTATTTATAAAATTGTATATATTTAAGATGTACAACATGATTTGCTATGCATATACATAGTGAAATGATTACTGCAGTTAAACTAATTAACTTATCTCATTACAGTTACCATTTTTTGTGTGTGATGAGTACACCTGAAATTTGCTCTCTTAGCATATTTCCATTGTTCAGTATAATATTATTAAGTATAGTCATCATGCTTGTATATTAGATCTCTAGACTTTATTTATTCTCCATAAATGTAACTTTGTCTCTTTGACCAATATCTCTCCTCTTTCCCCCATACCCTTGGTGACCACCATTCTCTCTTTGCTTCTGAGTTTGACTTTTTTTTTTTAGATTCCACATATTAGTGAGATCATACAGTATTTGTCTTTCTGTCTAACTTATTTCACTTAGTGTAATGTCCTCTAGGTTCATCCCTGTTGTTGCAAATGGCAGGATTTACTTCTTTTTCATGACTGAATAATATTCCATTGTTTATATACCGGGAGAAGGCTATGGCACCCCACTCCGGTGCTCTTGCCTGGAAAATCCCATGGATGGAGGAGCCTGGTAGGCTGCAGTCCATGGGGTCGCTAAGAGTCAGACAGGACTGAGTGACTTCACTTTCAATTTTCACTTTCATGTACTGGAGAAGGAAATGGCAACCCACTCCAGTGTTCTTGCCTGGAGAATCCCAGGGACGGGGGAGCCTGGTGGGCTGCCGTCTATGGGGTCGCACAGAGTTGGACACGACTGGAGCAACTTAGCAGCAGCAGCAGCAGCAGTTTATATACCAGATCTTTATCCATTCATCTGTTGATGGACACTTAGGTTGTTTCCATATCTTGGCTATTGCAAATAATGCTGCAGTGAATATTTGGGATAGTGATTTCCTTTCCTTCAGATATATTCCCAGAAGTGGGACTGATGGATCATATGGTAGTTCTAGTTTAATTATTTGAGGAACCTTTGCATTGTTCTCCATAATGGCTATACCAGTTTACCTTTTTTCTTTTTTTTTTAATTTATTTTTAATTGGAGGATAATTGCTTTAAAGTATTGTGTTGTTTTCTGCTATACAACAATGTTAATCAGCTATTAATATACATATATACCCTCCCTTTTACTTTTTTCTTTATTAATCTTTTACTATCTAATTTGTCTCTCATCTGTTTCCTATACGATAGTCAATGATCTTGTTCAGTTTTAGTTGCATTTTAAAATTATTTTTTAGTCTTAGCTTTGCAGTTAAATATATGAAATACTTACTGTCAGTCCTTTTGCCAAAATTTTCCCATCCATTGTTTTTGGTTGAAGCTCACTATTTAGTATATATATATTAAAAAAGTCACTCAGTCATGTCCAACTCTTTGCGATCCCGTAGAATTCTCCAGGCCAGAATATTGGAGTGGATAGCCTTTCCCTTCTCCAGGGGATCTTCCCAACCCAGGGATCGAACTGGGGTTTCCTGCATTGCAGGTGGATTCTTCACCAACTGAGCTATCGGGGAAGCCCTATTGTTTACTATCAGCTCAGTTCAGAACTCTTAAAATTCAATATTAAAGAAAAAAATCTCTTTAGGAAATGGTCAAAGGGCCTATGGCCATACTACCCTGAATGTGCCTGATCTCAGAAGCTAAGCAGGGTCAGTTCAGTTCAGTCGCTCAGTTGTGTCCGACACTTTGTGACCCCATGAATCGCAGCACGCCAGGCCTCCCTGTCCATCACCATCTCCCGGAGTTCACTCAAACTCACGTCCATCGAGTCGGTGATGCCATCCAGCCATCTCATGCTCTGTCGTCCCCTTCTCCTCCTGCCCCCAATCCATCCCAGCATCAGAGTCTTTTCCAATGAGTCAACTCTTTGCATGAGGTGGCCAAAGTACTGGAGTTTCAGCTTTAGCATCATTTCTTCCAAAGAACACCCAGGACTGATCTCCTTCAGAATGGACTAGTTGGATCTCCTTGCAGTCCAAGGGACTCTCAAGTGTCTTCTTCAACACCACAGTTCAAAAGCATCAATTCTTTGGTGCTCAGCTTTCTTCACAGTCCAACTCTCACATCCATACGTGACTACTGGAAAAACCATAGCCTTGACTAGATGGACCTTTGTTGGCAAAGTAATGTCTCTGCTTTTTAATATGCCATCTAGGTTGGTCATAACTTTCCTTCCAAGGAGTAAGTGCCTTTTAATTTCATGGCTGCAATCACCATCTGCAGTGATTTTGGAGCCCAAAAGAATAAAGTCTGACACCGTTTCCACTGTTTCCCCATCTATTTCCCGTGAAGTGACAGGACCAGATGCCATGATCTTCGTTTTCTGAATGTTGAGCTTTAAGCCAACTTTTTCACTCTCCTCTTTCACTTTCATCAAGAGGCTTTTTAGTTCCTCTTCACTTTCTGCCATAAGGGTGGTGTCATTTGCATATCTGAGGTTATTGATATTTCTCCTGGCAATCTTGATTCCAGCTTGTGGTATACAATAAAACTTCCTGTAGTGTTGGGAATATTCTGTATCTGTGCTGTCTAATACTGTAACCAACCACATGTGGTTACTGAGCACTGGAAATGTGCCTAGTGTGACTGAAGAGCTGAGTTTTAAATTTTTTTCCACTTTAATTAATCAAAATTTAAATAGCCACATAGCACAGCTCTAGCAAATTCCTTATGAAGACCACACATATTCTGGTATATTTACAACTTTTCCTAAAACCCTTGATATTTGAAAGGTATCTTTGGCTGGATATAATTTCCTTAATTTGTATTTTCTTAAGTTTCTTGAAACTACTATATTGCTTTACTTTGTATGTTGTTTTTGAGAAATTGATGCCAATCTAATTTTTTTTTTTGCCTGAAGGCCCCGAGGAATTTTTTTCTTTGTCTTTAAATTCTAATAGTTTTAATTAGGATATATCTCAGAGTTGATTGTTCCAAGTCAGTTTCCCTTGGTACCTAGTGCTCCATTTGATTGTTTTTGGATTTGTTTTATGATCCTGGATATAGTCTAGCTTGGTGAACATTTCATGTGTTCTTGAAGAAACAATTAATCTCTCAATTTTGAGTGGAATGTTTTACAAAATCAGTTGGTTGATTGGTAGTGTTCAGTTTTCTATATCATTGTTGATTTTTTGTCTACTAGTTAGTTCCTTTAATCACTAAGAGAGGTGATAAAGGTTGGCAGCCATGTTTCTGGATTGTCCTATTTTTTTTCCAGATGTTTTTAGTTTTGCTTCATGTATTTTGAAGCTATATTATTAGGGCAATCTTCCCCACACCTTTCCCAAGGCTTCCCCTTCCTCTAGTTGGACAGTTAGGGCTTTCATCTCTACCCTGGCATTCACTTTCTACAACTAGGTTTGCCCTTGGGTCCAAGTTGTGATAGGTTATAAAAAAGGCAATGGGGATCCTTCTAACACTCTTCAGAACATTATTCCTCTGGCCAAAGAAGACGATTTTTCTCCCTTAGAGTCTGAGGGGCCTGCTACTGCAAGGTTGCAGCTTTGGCACTGGGATTTACTTTGGAACAGGACTGCATGACAAAGAAAAGAGAGGCTTTCTTTGTCCCACAGGAGCCCCCCAACTCCTTTTCAATCTTCATGTCATGTTGGTATACCCACTGACCATGCACTTGGTGCCTCTCTCAAGCTCTGTGTTCTCTTAGCCATCCAGTTTATTATGGTGGCTTCAGCTGGTACTGAAATACTATTGCCTCTCAACCCTTGGTCTGTCTTAGCCTTCTCTCAGAGCTCCAGCATCATATATTAATCTGCCAGCTGGACGTCTCTATCAGTATGTGACATAAACACTCCAGCTCAGGTCCAAGATAGATCTCAGTCTCCCCCTCTGCCAGCCCCTTGTGTTCCTTTTTTGCTTTTCTTTTTTTTTAATTTTATTATCATTTTTTATTTTACTTTACAATTCTGTATTGGTTTTGCCATATATTGACATGAATCCACCACGGGTGTACATGCGTTCCCAAACATGAACAGTACGTGGTTCCGGGGCTTCCCTGGTGGCTCAGCAGTAAAGAGTCTGCCTGCAGTGCAGGAGCGTGCATGCATGCTAAGTCGCTTCAGTCATGTTTGACTCTTTGTGACCTTATGGTCCATAGACTCTCAGGCTCCTCTGTCCATGAGATTCTCCAGGCATGAATACTGGAGTGGGTTGTCATGTCCTCCAGGGAATCTTCCCATCCCAGGGATCGAACCAGCATCTCTTATATCTCCTGCATTAGCAGGTGGGTTCTTTACCACCAGCGCCACCAGGGAAGCCCCTGCAATGCACCAAAGTGGGTTCAATCCCTGGCTTGGGAAGATCCCCTGGAGAAGGAAATGGCAAACCACTTCAGTATTACTGCCTGGGAAATCCCAAGGACAGAGGAGCCTGGAAGGCTAGGGCTACAGTCCATGGGGTTGCAAGAGTCAGACACCACTTAGCAACTAAACCACCACCACCATATATGGCACCAGCCTCAACTCAGCTGCTTATGCTGTTATCCTAGGAGTAATATTCTCTCCCTTTCTCTTACTTGACAGTACTTCTGTGTAATTTATAAATGTAAATATATTATGGGAAGGTCAGAAAATATTCTGATCGTATAGTCAAGTATTTTGGAGATTGATGATCTTTAGAAAAAAAAAAAAGTTGGAAATCCCTCCACTGCCTGCCCCTGAATGTCTCTGTAACCCTTTATCTCATCACTGTCCAAAGCACTATTTTCCTGTCATACTGTGCTATATGTAGTTCTCTTAACTCATCTTGCATGTTTCGTGTCTTCCTGCCTTTTTTTTTATGTTACTGCCCCATATTCATGAGGAATATCATATTCTTGTTTAAGGATTCAAAGCTTTGCCTCCCTAAGTGAAGTTCAGTCTGTTAACACAAGGTGTAATCTTATTCCATCCCTTGTAAAAGCCCATTGCACCTTGTACCCATGTCCAGCATAGCTCCTGTAACATCTCATAGCAGGGGTGTGTTCATATACAGGCATACCTTTGAGATACTACAGGTTTGTTTCCAGACCACCGCAGTAAAACAAATATCACAATAAAGTGAGTCACGTGAAAGTTTTGGTTTCCCAGTGCATATAAAAGTCACACCGACATTATACTGTAGTCTATTAAGTGTGCAATAACATGTCTAAAAAAACAATATACATACCTTAATTTAAAAATACTCTTGCTAGAAAAGGCTAACCACCATCTGGACAGTGCAGGGTTCCCACAAACCTTCAATTTGTGAAAAAACATGGTATCTCTGAAACACAATAAAGCAAAGTGCTGTAAAATAATGCATACCTATGCAAGTCTCTTGACTGGGGTATGAGCTTCTTGAGAGCAGGCACTCTATTTCCTCAGCAATTAGGATGGGTCCAGACACAGAGTGTTAACTCAGCAGTCAGTGGTCTCTTCTCCATGAATTGAAAAGTTAATACACTAGCAGGACTGTTCTAGGTTTTTCTTTCCCAAAGGATAGTATCAAGCAAGACAGAGTCAGGTTTCCAGTGCCAGCTAAAGATTGTCACTTGTTCTTTGCCTCTATAAGGATTAGGTCACTAGCCACTGTAGTCACTGACCTTCAGCATACCCTGAAAGGAGTTGAGGGCAGAGATCAGGAATGAGACAGTCTTGAGCAGACCTTCAGATAGATATTTTCAGGAGAAAATATTCTGAACCCAATTTCTTGTATCTTCTCTTATCTAGAAAAGCACTAAGATCGTTAACAGAGACATCTGCCTCTTGTGACTAGCAGCAATCTTCTACCGCGATGTGTGTTTGATTGCATGTACCCCCTTCACCAAAATCACATATATATTGACCTCCACTTTCCTTGTCAGAACAGTTCCTAAGAGCTATCTGAAATGCTGTCTCCCAAGCTATAGTTCTCATTTTGCCCTAAATAAAACTTAACTCACAACTCTCACGTTGTACATTTTTTTTCAGTTGACACCAGTGAAGCTTTTTCTAATCAACTTTCAAAAGTGCTCTACTGGAAGAATTAGTTCCCACATATCTTTTGGAGGTGTTCTATCCTGATCATTGCAGATTGTTGTTACAGGGATCCGTGTCATTCGAAGATGTGGCTGTGGATTTTACCCGACAGGAGTGGCACAGACTGGATCTTGCCCAGAGGACCATGCACAGGGATGTAATGCTGGAGAACTACAGCAACCTGGCATCTGTGGGTGAGGATATTGTCCACTTAACTCCTGGTAGCATGTTTTTCCTTTCTTGGTTGCTATAACCTGGGCAGCCTTTGTAGAGGTCAATGATACTTCAGTTGTAGATTCAAGGGGTCATAGATAATTTATCAGTTTGGAGCACCAGGAACAGTGTGTGTGTTCTCACTTCCCCCAGTGAAAGGTTTCAGTGCGTACCCTTCCTTGTGCAGTTCATGAAGATGCACCTTTCTCCTCCATCAGAGGCCCTAAAGCTCAGGCAACCTGGCCCACGTCCTGTGCCATTTCCCATTAACAGGCCTCTGCGTGGCCAAACCAGAGATGATCTTCAAGTTGGAGCGAGGGGAAGAACTGTGGATATTAGAGGAGGAATCCTCAGACCATGGTTACACAGGTGAGTGAGCAACAACTCAACATATGAAAAGTAGGAGAAATAAGACTTCAGGAATTCAAATCAAAGGTTATCTTTGGGTAGTATTTTGTCAGGAATCTCTTTTCAGAGGCCCTTGCTCTTTGAAAATGACTGGAGGACAGAAGGTCTATATGCTTTAGATACCTAAATCCCCATATCATGCTCACATTTAAGTGCTCTCTCCTATTTTATCTTGATTTTTGTAGTTATTTACCACTCTTGTCTTTCCCTGCCTGCCTCAGCTTAGATATTTATTCTTAGCTAGTCTGTTTCTCTTTAGTATTCTCAAGTGTCCTTCTCTCCGTTGTCTTGGATGCCTTCTGTTGTCAAGCACTCATTCATACATTCATTTAGTCATCTACCAAATCTTAAATGAGGGTCAACTATATGCCGATCACTTTCTAGGTGGGGGGGTCCAATAGTGAATAAAGTAATATCTCTGTTCTCTTGGAGCTTGCAGTCTAATGAGGAAAAGAGACCAGAAACAAATGAATACATGATGTTTGGTGGAGAAAAGAAAATCAATTCAAGATAAGAAGAGTAGACAGTGATGGTTTGTGCTTTTGGAGAATGTGGTCAGGGAAGATTCTTTGGGGAGCCTTTGATTGTGTGGATCACCATAAACTGTGGAAAATTCTGAAAGAGATAGGAATACCAGACCACCTGACCTGCCTCTTGAGAAATCTGTATGCAGGTCAGAAAGCAACAGTTAGAACTGGACATGGAACAACAGACTGGTTCCAAATAGGAAAAGGAGTATGTCAAGGCTGTATATTGTCACCCTGCTTATTTAACTTAAATGCAGAGTATATCATGAGAAATGCTGGACTGGAAGAAACACAAGCTGGAATCAAGATTGCCGGGAGAAATATCAATAACCTCAGATATGTAGATGACACCACCCTTATGACAGAAAGTGAAGAGGAACTAAAAAGCCTCTTGATGAAAGTGAAAGTGGACAGTGGAAAAGTTGGCTTAAAGCTCAACATTCAGAAAATGAAGATCTTGGCATCCAATCCCATCACTTCATGGGAAATAGACGGGGAAACAGTGGAAACAGTGTCAGACTTTATTCTTTTGGGCTCCAAAATCACTGCAGATGGTGACTGCAGCCATGAAATTAAAAGACACTTACTCCTTGGAAGACAAGTTATGACCAACCTAGATAGCATATTCAAAAGCAGAGACATTACTTTGCCGACTAAGGTCCGTCTAGTCAAGGCTATGGTTTTTCCTGTGGTCATGTATGGATGTGAGAGTTGGACTGTGAAGAAGGCTGAGCGCCAAAGAATTGATGCTTTTGAACTGTGGTGTTGGAGAAGACTCTTGAGAGTCCCTTGGACTGCAAGGAGATCCAACCAGTCCATTCTGAAGGAGATCAGCCCTGGGATTTCTTTGGAAGGACTGATGCTGAAACTGAAACTCCAGTACTTTGGCCACCTCATGCGAAGAGTTAACTCATTGGAAAAGACTCTGATGCTGGGAGGGATTGGGGGCAGGAGGAGAAGGGGATGACAGAGGATGAGATGGCTGGATGGCATCACTGATTCGACAGATGTGAGTCTGAGTGAACTCCGGGAGTTGGTGATGGACAGGGAGGCCTGGCGTGCTGCGATTCATGGGGTCGCAAAGAGTCAGACACGACTGAGTGACTGAACTGAACTGAACATTAGTACACCAACACCAGTGAAGTGGGACAGAGCCATGTAGATTTTAGTAGTATTCTGAGCAGAGAGAACAGATAGTGCCAAGCCTAGTCTGAGGGATATATACCTCAGGGGTATATAGCAAAGATGCTGGTGTGGATCCAGGTTGGGTAATGAGAGTGTTAGGAAGTGATATCTAAGAGTTCAGTTCAGTTCAGTCACTCAGTTGTGTCCAACTCTTCGTGACCCCATGAACTGCAGCACTCCAGGCCTCCCTGTCCATCACCAACTCCCGGAGTCCACCCAAACCCATGCCCATCGAGTCGATGATGCCATCAAACCATCTCATCCTCTGTCGTCCCCTTCTCCCTCTGCCCTCAATCTTTCCCAGCATCAGGGTCTTTTCAAATGAGTCAGCTCTTTGCGTCAGGTGGCCAAAGTATTGGAGTTTCAGCTTCAAAATCAGTCCTACCAATGAACACCCAGGACTGATCTCTTTAGGATGGCCTGGTTCGATCTCCTTGCAGTCCAAGGGACTCTCAAGAGTCTTCTTCAACAACACAGTTCAAAAGCCTCAATTCTTCAGTGCTCAGCTTTCTTTATAGTCCAACTCTCACATCCATACATGACCACTGAAAAAACCATAGCCTTGACTAGATGGACCTTTGTTGGCAAAGTAACGTCTCTGCTTTTCAATATGCTATCTAGGTTGGTCATAACTTTAGTACGCATCTTTTAATTTCATGGCTGCAATCACCATCTGCAGTGATTTTGGATCCCAGAAAAATGAAGTCAGCCACTGTTTCCACTGTTTCCCCATTTATTTGCCATGAAGTGATGGGACCAGATGCCATGATCTTTGCTTTCTGAATGTTGAGCTTTAAGCCAACTTTTTCACTCTCCTCTTTCACTTTCATCAAGAGGCTCTTTAGTTCCTGTTCACTTTCTGCCATAAGGATGGTGTCATCTGCATATCTGAGGTTATTGATATTTCTCCCGGCAATCTTGATTCCAGCTTGTGCTTCTTCCAGCCCAGTGTTTCTCATGATGTACGCTGCATATAAGTTAAATAAGCAGGGTGACAATATACAGCCTTGACATACTCCTTTTCCTATTTGGAACCAGTCTGTTGTTCCATGTCCAGTTCTAACTGTTGCTTCCTGACCTGCATACGGATTTCTCAAGAGGCAGGTCAGGTGGTCTGGTATTCCCATCTCTTTCAGAATTTCCCACAGATCTGAGAGTTAGCTGGGGACTAAATTATGTAGAGTTTTTATAGGCTTTGTTAAGCTTTATACTGTGACAAGGGATAGCCTATGTTGGGTTTTGAGTGAGAGTGATATGATCTGATTTATTTTTAAAGGCTCTTTTTCACTGCCAAGTGCCAGCAGTTCTGTTTGGGCTAATTCCCTCAGGCATGATAATGACCTTCAGCATTGGAAGATTCAAACTTTGGATCAAACTGTTGAATATCAGAAAGCCTTCTACAAGAGAACGAGCTTTGTTGGACACAAAAGAACACACACAGGAGAGAGAAACTTTGAGTGTAATGAATGTGGGAAAACTTACTGCAGGAAATCAAACCTTATTGAACATCTGAGAATACACACAGGGGAGAGACCCTATAAATGTGGTGAATGTGCAAAAAGCTTTAGTGCAAGATCATACCTCATTGCTCATCAGAAAACTCACACAGGAGAGAAGCCGTTTGAATGTGATGAATGTGGAAAATCTTTTGGCAGGAAGTCACAACTCATTCTACATCAGAGAACACACACAGGAGAGAGACCCTATGAATGTACTGAGTGTGGGAAAACCTTTTCTGAGAAGGCAACCCTCATGATTCATCAGAGAACTCACACAGGGGAGAAACCCTATGAATGTGGCGAATGTGGGAAAACATTTCGTGTTAAGATATCTCTTACTCAACATGAGCGAACTCACACAGGGGAGAAACCCTACGAATGTGGTGCTTGTGGGAAAAACTTTGGTGCAAAAAAATCCCTAAACCAACATCAAAGAATTCATACAGGTGAGAAACCCTATAAATGTGGTGAATGTGGGAAATTTTTCAGATTGAAGATGACTCTCAATAATCACCAGAGAACTCATACGGGTGAAAAACCCTACCAGTGTAATGAATGTGGGAAGTCTTTCAGTGTGCACTCATCTCTTGGAATACATCAGCGAATTCACACAGGAGAGAAGCCTTATGAATGTCACAAATGTGGTAATGCTTTCTATGTCAGAGCACGCCTCATTGAACATCAGAGAATGCATTCAGGAGAAAAACCCTATGAATGTAGCGAATGTGGAAAAATCTTCAGTATGAAGAAATCCCTTTGTCAACACCAGAGAACTCACACAGGAGAGAAACTTTGTGAATGAAGAAAGGCCTTCTCTGTGAAAGTATGCCTCATTAACACAGGAGAGACCCTTTGAATGTCAAGAATGTGGCAAAGCTGTCTGCCAGAAGGCATACCTCACAGAACATGAGAGAACTCACTTAGGCCAGCCCTTGCCTTGTACTGTGGAGAAAGCTTCTCTAAGAAGACTCCCCTCACCATTTGATCAAGCCCTTTGGGCCATCTGATTACTGGGGCACATAGAGTATACCTGTAACAATATGGCTCCTGCCTTGGTGTGAAAATTGTCCTGAACCCCTTAGGGAGTGGCTCATTGTTGTTTTCATTTCATTTGGATTTCCCTAATTAGTGGTTGAGAATTAGCTTACCTGTTGACTGGTCATTGTTATATTTCTTCTGTGCAATGACTGTTCATGTCCTTTGCTCATTGTTTTCTAATAGGCTGTCTTTTACTTCTTGGTTTAAATGTTGTTTTCCTTGTTCTTTAAAAAAATATATGAGAACATAATCCCTTTTCAGTCATTTGTGTTTCAGATATCTCCTCTCAGTCTGTGACTGGTTCTTTAATTTTGTTAACTCTTTTCTTCTGCCTAGGTTTTATGTTTTTATGTTATCAGTTTCAAGGTGATAATATTCTCCTATATTTTCCTCTAAAGTGAAGGTTTCATTTTCAACATTGAAAATTTTAATCTACCCTAAGTTTTTTCTGTATAATATGAAGTCTCCAATATATAATGCTATATTTTAAGAACTTTACATCAGTAGTATCACACTATTTTTGTTTATGCAGCTTGCTTTTTTTCATGAAATGTTACCTTTCCAAGATCTATCCATGTTGGTAAATATAGCTCTGGTTTATTTATTTATCTCTCCATTCCCCTAGTGAAAGGCATTTGTATCGTTTCTGTGTTTAGTATTTAAATCTAGAAATGGCAATGATGGGTCATAGGGTGTAGGCCGTATGCCAGTTATTAATCTATTGTGCCCCAGTTCCAAACCTGCCCTTCTATACTGGGACTTTGTGATGCTGGGGCCATGACTCTATAGAACACATTCCTGTGTTGCCAGCTGCTACTCTCTGTTGGGTCTTGCCAATAAGAGATATGAAATATAAATGTTGAGCCTATGGAAGGAAGAAGGGACTTGCTCTTTTTTTTTTTTCAGTTCCAGTTGGCACCCTGTTTATCTGAGTATCAGCCCAGCATTGCTTCTTCACTTGGGCAGCAGCAGATCCTCATGGTAGCAGCAGTTTAATCCAGTTTGCACTTTCCCAGTACTAACAGCTCTATGGTACTGCACCCCCTCATAGACACTTGCAACATCTGGCTAGTGCTACCTCCTTAGAACTATGAATCTCAGTCACATGAGACCCCACTTACAACCTTCTATTTCTAGTAATTCCAACTTCTTCCCTTTTTACCCTAGCCCCACTGCTTTCTGCAGTTGCTGAGTCCATGAAAATTTTAATGTTCTTTTTGCTTTTAAGTTATATGGTTAGTAACTTCATAATAACTTCATAACTAGTTAATTTTTTTAATAATAAATTCTCTCTATTAAAATAACTTGTATGGCTTCTGTCTCCTAGCTGGCTTCTGATTGATATAGAAGTTTTTCAATTTGACCAAATATTAAAGTTTTTAAAAATTGTACTATTTTACACTCTCATGAGCAGTTTGAGAAAAAGTTTACATTTTCCCACATATTCACTAGGACTTGTCTGTTATTATTATTTTTTTTTATAAATTGTTGCCTATCTGAAAGGTGTAAAAGGGCTTTAAGCCCTCCCATCCTTGAATGTGTTTGTCTTTTTATTTAACTCATTTAAAATCTGTTAAATTTTAAGTAGTATTTTATGGTTTTCTCTAAGAAATTGTCTTTGAAAGTTAATCTTTTAATAGAAAATTTGCTCATATATATGTATATATATATATTTTTTAAAATATAATGATGTATTATGGGGTATATATATATGTAATATATGTATCTATCTATGTGTTAAGTGTGTGTGTGTATACACGTGTGCATGTCTCCCCAGAAAACACTTTTGTTTTATATATTTATTTTACCTACATATTTACCACTTTGGTTGCTCTTTATTTTTTCCCACATTTCCTTCCTGATCATTTTCTTCTTTACCTGAAAAATATCCGTTAGAGTTTTCTTTAGGGGAGGTCTGTCAATGACAAATCTCTCAACCTTGTGCGTGTTTCCCCTTGTACTTTTTTGATAAGCAGAAACAAATCCTTTACTTTTAGTACTGGGTAGCACTGTGCCATAATAAATATTGATGCTAAATTACATGATTGTTTTGCTTTTTCCCCTGAGTGTTCCATAAGGATTATGACAACCCAGGGTATTTGAATTAACTATTAGATGCCCTCCAATACAGCATACACTTGAATATACATATTACACTTTTCTCACTTTGTATATAGCATGCCCTCACCCTTGTTTACTAAAGCATTATGTTTATCAAGATGCCATCTCCTCACTTCTTCCAATCTTCAGCTCATCCATTAAAAAATTAAATCTGATGTTTTAAAATGACTATTGTTATGGAAAATGTCAAATGTGAAAAAAAGTAATCTATGGTGACAGAAAGCAGATCAGTGGTTGCCTCTGGGGTAGGAATTAACTCCTAAGAGATAGGAGGGAACTTCCCCAGGCGTGATGGAACTATTCTGTATCTTGACTGAGTGTGTGTTAATGAGAATACACAAGAGTCATCAAATGATTAAATTTAAGATTTGTGCATTTTATTGTATGTAAATTATCTCTCAATTAAAAATTTAAAGCACAGCAATAAAAAGTTTCCCATTTCCATATCAGGAGTCAGATGTAGGCTGCCTGGGAGAAAAACCAAGAATCTTGACCACTAGATCAGATGAAAGACACTGGCAATGGGAGACTTCATTCTTTCAAGGCTTTAGAAATGGTTTTGCTCCATGAAAATGAGCTTTACTAAGGCTCCATGGTGGGTTGTGCTGGTCCTCCATTAGCTACTGTCACTTATGTGATAACTCTACTGGCCAACACTTCTGTATGTATGTGGCTCCTGATAGCCTAAGCACAGTCTCTCCTCATACTCCATTAGCTACCATGCTGTAGTTTTTACCCCCATGACATGTCTGCACAGTATCTACTAACACCTCATTAATTTATAGCAGTTCTTATCATTGACACTAGTCAAGAGCACAATGTCTGCTAACCTACCATTAGCTCACAAGAGCTTGTCTTCTTCCACTTTTTGTTCCAGCAGAATCTGCTCACTCCCTTTAGCTCATATCATCATGTCTCACCACCTCTTTCAGCTGCCATTACAAGTTTTGCTGACCCCCGTTTGCTCACAGCATACCATCTTTTCACTCTTTTTGCTTACAGCTTAGTGACTAATGATCTACTATCACATCTTTTTGCCCTCCTTTAGACTCAGCATGGTGGCTACTAACCTCCCTTCCATTGGCTCCCAACAGTGTAACTTATAACCTCCTTTAGACCTATTGCAGTGGCTATTGTCTCCATGTTGGTTTTCACCATTTTGTCTGTTCATTCCCCATCAGCCACTGTACAGTATATTTAACCCAATGAGTTCTAATTGACATGTGTGCTGATCCTATATTAGATCTCCTCGTTATGTGTGATTTTTTAAATTAGCCATCAGTACAGTGTCTTTGGGGCTACCCTGGTGGCTCAGATGGTAAAGAATCTGCCTGCAATGCAAGAGACCCAAGTTCGAGCCCTGGGACAGGAAGATCCCCTGGAGAAGGGAATGGCTACCCACTCCAGTATTCTTGCCTGGAGAATTCCATGGACAGAAGAGCCTGGTGGGCTACAATCAACGGGGTCGAAAAGAGTTTGGCACGACTGAGCGACTAACACTTTCACTTCACTTTCACAGTGTCTTTGACCTCATGAGCCCACAATGCAGCATAGTTACACCAATATTTATCTGCTGTTTCCTAATTAGTCACCAATAGACTTTGATCCTCTTGAGCCCCAGCACAATGTCTGTAGAACTTGACCTTGTCACTCTGTCTTCTGATCTCCCATTTACCAAGTTCCAAGTTCTTTACCTAAAGACCCCTAAATAGCCCCGATCATCAGTGTATCTGCTGATCACACATTATTCTTCTGATTTGTAGACACCCATCATGACCAAGATAATCATGATGATGTGATCACTCACCTAGAGCCAGACATCCTGGAATGTGAAGTCAAGGGGCCTTAGAAAGCATCATTATGAGCAAAGCTAGTGGAGGTGATGGAATTCCAGTTGAGCTATTTCAAATCCTAAAAGATGATGCTGTGAAAGTGCTGCACTCAATATGCCAGCACATTTGGAAAACTCAGCAGTGGCCACAGGACTGGAAAAGGTCAGTTTTCATTCCAATCCCAAAGAAAGGCAATGCCAAAGAATGCTCAAACTACCGCACAATTGCACTCATCTCACATGCTAGTAAAGTAATGCTCAAAATCCTCCAAGCCAGGCTTCAGCAAGACGTGAATTGTGAACTTCCAGATGTTCAAGCTGGTTTTAGAAAAGGCAGAGGAACCAGAAATCAAATTGCCAGCATCCACTGGATCATGGAAAAAGCAAGAGAGTTCCAGAAAAACATCTATTTCTGCTTTATTGACTATGCCAAAGCCTTTGACTGTGGATCACAATAAACTGTGGAAAATTCTGAAAGAGATGGGAATACCAGACCACCTGACCTGCCTCTTGAGAAATCTGTATGCAGGTCAGGAAGCAACAGTTAGAACTGGACATGGAACAACAGACTGGTTCCAAATAGGAAAAGTAGTACATCAAGGCTGTATATTGTTACCTTGCTTATTTAACTTAAATGCAGAATACATCATGAGAAACGCTGGGCTGGAGGAAGCACAAGCTGGAATCGATTGCCGGGAGAAATGTCAATAACCTCAGATATGCAGATGACACCACCCTTATGGCAGAAAGTGAAGAGGAACTAAAAAGCCTCTTGATGAAAGTGAAAGAGGAGAGTGAAAAAGTTGGCTTAAAGCTCAACATTCAGAAAATGAAGATCATGGCATCTGGTCCCATCACTTCATGGGAAATAGATGGGGAAACAGTGGAAACAGTGTCAGACTTTATACTTTTGGGCTCCAAAGTCACTGCAGATGGTGACTGCAGCCATGAAATTAAAAGACACTTACTCCTTGGAAGGAAAGTTATGACCAACCTAGATGGCATATTCAAAAGCAGAGATATTACTCTGCCAACAAATGTCTGTCAAGTCAAGGCTATGGTTTTTTCAGTGGTCATGTATGGATGTGAGAGTTGGACTGTGAAGAAAGCTGAGTGCTGAAGAATTGATGCTTTTGAACTGTGGTGTTGGAGAAGACTCTTGAGAGTCCCTTGGACTGCAAGGAGATCCAACCAGTCCATTCTAAAGGAGATCAGTCCTGGGTGTTCATTGGAAGGAATGATGCCAAAGCTGAAACTCCAGTACTTTGGCCACCTCATGTGAAGAGTTGACTCATTGGAAAAGACTCTGATGCTGGGAGGGATTGGGGGCAGGAGGAGAAGGGGACGATAGAGCATGAGATGGCTGGATGGCATCATCAACTCCGTGGATGTGAGTCTGAGTGAACTCTGGGAGTTGGTGATGGACAGGGAGGCCTGGAGTACTGCAATTCATGGGGTCGTAAAGAGTCAGACACGACTGAGCCACTGAACTGAACTGAATACAGAGTATGACCTCCTTGAGGACCCATTACCATGTTTTTTGTTCTTACAGTAGCCAAATCCCTGTGTCTGCGCTGAGTCCTCCTCCCTCACCTTTAACTGTAAGTATTGTGTCTTCGGGGCTTCCCAGGTGGCTCAGTGGTAAAGAATCCACCTGCCAGTGCAGGAGACATGAGTTTGATCCCTGGGTGAGGAAGATTCCCTGGAGGAGGAAATGGCAACCAACTCCAGTATTCTTGCCTGGAAAATCCCATGGACAGAGGAGTCTGGAGAGCTTCAGTACATGGGGCTGCAAAGAGTTGGAGATGACTTAGCGACTGAGCAGCCACAGCAGCATTGTGTCTTTGATCCATTGAGGCCATAGAGTTTGCTGACCCCACATTAGCTCTCATCACAGTGTCTGTTGATCTTCAATTAGGCAGCAGTACATTTTCTTCAATATGCACGAAGTTCCAGCAATATACTTGCTGATCCCGAATTAGCCATAAGATCAGAGACTAACCTCCAGGAGCTTCCAGCACAGTATCTGCTGATTCCACACTAGTCTCACCTTTCTGACCACCCATTAGCAATGAGTACAATGTCTCTGACCTTCGTAAGTCACAATTACAATGTTGCTGATTCTGCATTAACCATCATCACTGTGCCAGTTGATTCCCCATTAGCCATTAATATAGTATCTGAATGCAATGATGCCCCAGTTCAGTGCATGCTGACCACACGTTACAGCCCATCTCTATATTTACTAACCTTATACTGGCCTCAACACTGGGACAAATGATTACCAGGCACTAGTTTAGAGTCTTTGGCTCATGTTTTTTCACAGTATCTGCTGCTCATCCTATATTAATGTGTCGTCACTGTGTCTGCTAATCTTGGTCACGAGTAGAGAGTGTCTTTGAGTCCTCATAAAAAAATCTGATTAGTGTCTGCTGATCTCATATTAGTACTTTATCATCCTGCTGATTAGCCATTAGCCAACACTAATGTGATTTTTGTCTCTGTCTAAGCATCAGCCCATTTGCTACCCTCAATCCTGTGGATGCCTGTTCTTCATCCTCTGATACAAAGTATTATCCTCATGAGCCCCAGCATAATACCTGGGCCTCATTAGAGCCTTCCCTACCATTAGACCCTTCATGGTTTCTGATGATTTATTAGTCACCAGTACAGTGTCTGACTCCCATGAGCCCCCATAATGATATCTGCTGGTGCTGTATTAGCTCCCATGACTGTGTCTGTTGAATCCTCACTAGTCATTAATATACTGCATTTGATTTCTGTGATTACTCCCCACAGTTTCTGATGACCCTATGTTAGGACCAGTAATCATTTCCTGATTTCTGTAAATTGGTTTGTTGACTGTTTCAATCCCTGTAACTGTTCCTTGGACTCTGGTGGTTCTCTAGTCCTACAGACTGCTTAAAAATTTTTTTTATTCCCTGCACTTCAGAGACTCTTCCTTGATGTTATTGGCCTGATCCTCAGGGTTTAGTCCCTGTTGCTCTGGCTCTTTTGTTGCCCCTCTGACAGTATTCCAAATACAAGGACTGTTTTGTGCTCTCTTTAGATATTTGATGATGCCCCCCACCTATTTCTCAGGTCCAGACACTATCCCTTTGTCTGGCTAGCTGTTTCCTTGTTTCTCTGGCTGTGCTCTCAGCTTGAGATTGTTCTCTTATCTGTCTTGCTGTCTCCTAGGTATTTCTAGCTGTTGTATGACATTTAGGGGTATTTTCTCTTTCCATTTGACTGTTCTGGAGTGTCTCTGGCTGTCCTCTAATTACAAGGACTGTTTTCTCATTCTTTGGCCATTTGATAGTTTCTCTGACCGGTCACATCACTGCTGTGACTGTTTACTGGTCTATATGGCTGTTTTTTAGTGTCTGGGGATTTTTCCTCAGCCCTGACCTATTGTCTGGAACCAGAGACTGCCTCTTCTAGCAGTTCCCTAGTACATGAAATAGATTACTTTACCTTCCCTGATCTTACCTCAATTCTAGGCTTGTTCACACTTCCTATTGCCTATTTTCTGGTTTTGCCCATTATTTCTCAGCACCAAGGACTGTTGTATACACTGGATGTGAAAGTGTTAGTCGCACAGTCTTGTCTGACTCTTTGTGACCCCATGGACTGTGGCCCACTAGACTCCTCTGTCCATGGAATTCTCCAGGCAAGAATACTGCAATGGGTTGCCATTCCTTTCTCCAGGGGATCTTCCCAATCCAGGGGTTGAATGTTGGTCTCCCACATTGCAGGCAGATTCTTTACTATCTGGGCCTTAAACAGCAAGTGGTAGTTGCAGGCTCCAGAGGGAGCACCTTCCTTTCAGTAAATCCTTTTAGCTGTAGCTGCCCTGGAGAAGCAGACCCTACAGAGAGGCTTAGTTCAGGGTCCTGATGTGAGTCACTATGTTTCTTCTCATTACCTTTCTAGAAAATCCATTAAGGTAAGTAAAGTGAGTTATCCCTCACCCCCACATTCATGTGTCTGTGTGTGAATCTCTGATTGGAAGAGACTCTGATGGCTGAGAAGAAGCACGAAGAGGGTGGCAGTCCTGTGTGGTGTGCAGCATGGGGTCCAGCTCCATGTGTAGCCTGGGGGCTGGCCCATCCCTCACTCAAGTCTCAGTTCAGTTCAGTTCAGTCACTCAGTCGTGTCTGACTCTTTGCGACCCCATGAATCACAGCACGCCAGGCCTCCCTGTCCATCACCAACTTCTGGAGTTCACTCAAACTCATGTCCATCGAGTCGGTAATGCCACCCAGCCATCTCATCCTCTGTTGTCCCCTTCTCCTCCTGCCCCCAATCCATCCCAGCAGTCAACTGTTCACATGAGGTGGCCAAAGTATTGGAGTTTCAGTTTCAGCATCAGTCCTTCCAGTGAACACCCAAGACTGATCTCCTTCAGAATGGACTGGTTGGATCTCCTTGCAGTCCAAGGGACTCTCAAGAGTCTTCTCCAACACCACAGTTCAAAAGCATCAGTTCTTTGGTGCTCAGCTTTCTTCACAGTCCAACTCTCACATCCATACATGACCACTGAAAAAACCATAGCCTTGACTAGACAGACCTTTGTGGGCAAAGTAATATCTCTGCTTTTGAATATGCCATCTAGGTTGGTCATAACTTTCCTTCTAAGGAGTAAGTGCCTTTTAATTTCATGGCTGCAATCACCATCTGCAGTGATTTTGGAGCCCAAAAGTATAAAGTCTGACACTGTTTCCACTGTTTCCCCATCTATTTCCCATGAAGTGATGGGACCATATGCCAATATTGAGCTTTAAGCCAACTTTTTCACTCTCCTCTTTCACTTTCATCAAGAGGCTTTTTAGTTCCTCTTCACTTTCTGCCATAAGGATGGTGTTATTTGCATATCTGAGGTTATTGATATTTCTCCCGGCAATCGATTCCAGCTTGTGCTTCCTCCAGGCCAGCGTTTCTCATGATGTATTCTTCATTTAAGTTAAATAAGCAGGGTAACAATATACAGCCTTGACGTACTGCTTTTCCTATTTGGAACCAGTCTGTTGTTCCATGTCCAGTTCTAACTGTTGCTTCCTGACCTGCATACAGATTTCTCAAGAGGCAGGTCAGGTGGTCTGGTATTCCCATCTCTTTCAGAATTTTCCACAGTTTATTGTGATCCACAGTCAAAGGCTTCGGCATAGTCAATAAAGCAGAAATAGATGTTTTTCTGGAACTCTCTTGCTTTTTCCATGATCCAGTGGATGTTGGCAATTTGATATCTGGTTCCTCTGCCTTTTCTAAAACCAGCTTGAACATCTGGAAGTTCACGGTTCACATATTGCTGAAGCCTGGCTTGGAGGGTTTTGAGCATTACTTTACTAGCGTGTGAGATGAGTGCAGTTGTGCGGTAGTTTGAGCATTCTTTGGCATTGCCTTTCCTTGGGATTGGAATGAAAACTGACCTTTTCCAGTCCTGTGGCCACTGCTGAGTTTTCCAAACTTGCTGGCATATTGAGTGCAGCACTTTCAGAGCATCATCTTTTAGGATTTGAAATAGCTCAACTGGAATTCCATCACCTCCACTAGCTTTGTTCGTAGTGATGCTTTCTAAGGTCCACTCGACTTCACATTCCAGGATGTCTGGCTTTAGGTGAGTGATCACACTATCATGAATATCTGGGTCGTGAAGCTTTTTTTTATACAGTTCTTCTATGTATTCTTGCCACCTCTTAGTTCTCCCTAAAAGATGGGCCTTGTAGTCCCTACCCAGAATCCTTCTGGGGTCTGTGATAGTGTTGGAGGATGATTCATGGGTGCATTCACCCATTGGGTATTTTTTTCAGGTCAAAACATAAAACTCTCTTAATAAGTTCCTGTGTAATATTACTAAGAGTGATTTAATTGCTAGATAGGCAGTGTAGTGAGCACTGGAGCCAAATCTATATTAAAATTTTGAGTCTTAGTGGTTTCTTAGCTGTGACACCAAAAGCACATACTATACAGTGCGTGCTTAGTTACTCAGTCCTGTCTGACTCTTTGTGACCCTGTGGACTGTTGCCAGCCAGGCTCCTCTGTCCATGGGATTCTCCAGATAAGAATATACTGGAGTGGGTTGCCATTTCCTTTTCCAGGGGACCTTCCCAACCCAGGGATCAAATCCAGGTCTCCTGCATTGCAGGCAGATTCCCTTGTGGCTCAGCTGGTAAGGAATCCACCTGATGTGGGAGACCTGGGTTTGATGCCTGAGTTGGGAAGATCCCCTGGAGAAGGGAAAGTACCTACTCCAGTATTCTGGCCTGGAGAATTCCATGGACTGTATAGAGCTGGACACGACTGAACAACTTTCACTTTCATTTTCACTTTCTTTACCATCTGAGCTATCAGGGAGGCCCCACATAGTATAAAACAAAGGAAATAAATTGGACTTCATCAAAATTAAAAACTTTTGTTCTGCAAATAATACTGTCAAGAAAGTAAAAGATCAACCCACAGAAATAGGAAAAATATTTGTAAATCATATATCTGATAAGGGATTTATATCCAGGCTGTATAAAGGACTCATAACCCAATAATAAAAACATAAATAAATAATCCAACTTAAAAATGGGCAAAGGGTTTGAAGGGACATTTCTCCAAATGAGATAAACAAATGGCCTAAGCACATGAAAAGCCGTACAGCATCATTAAGCATTAGAGAAATGAAAATCAAAACCACAATGAGGTAACACTGCACAACCACTAGTATGGCTAGAATGAAAAAGAAAAACAACAAGTATTGACAAAGATGTAGACAAATTGGACTTGTTTTACATTGCTGGTAAAATGTAAAGTGTACAGCTGTTTTGGAAGAAAGTTTGGAAGTTTCTCAAAATGGTAAACAGAGTTACCACCTGATCTAGGAATGCCATTCCTTGATATCCACCCAAGAGAAAATAAAACATATATCCATACAAAAACTTACACACAAATGTTCATAGAAGCATTAGTAGCCCCGAAGTGGAAACAACCCAAATATCCATCAGTTAATGAATGGGTGATCAAAATGTGGTATATCCATAACATAAAATATTATTCAGTAATAAAAAGGGATGATGTACTGATATATACTACAAAATGGAGGAACTTTGAAAACCTGTTATTTGAAAGAAACCAGTCACAAAAGACCACATATTGTATGATTCTATTTATATGAAATGTGCAGAATAGGTAAAACTATGGAGACAGAGTAGATTAGTGCTTGTCTGTGGCCAGGGTTGGGGAAGGAGGTGGGAGAAGTGGACAGGGAGTGCTAATGGGCTTCTTTTGGGGATGATGAAAATACGCTAAAATTCTATTGTGATGATTGCACAACTTTGTGAATATACTAAAATTAATTGTCATTAAATGAATAAATTTTATTGTATGTAAATTGTATCTCAATGAAGTTTAAGAAATATTATAAAAATAAAAATATTAACTAGGTCAGTATTTCTCAATTTGATTCCTTGTAATATTTTTTAAAGAAAAACAATTCCTGCTTATGATTTTGAGAAAGAAGTCCTGCCTTTCCCAACTGTGTGTCCTTTGGGATATCTTATTACTTCTCTATGCCTCAGTTTCTATATCTGTAAAATGGGGGTAAAAATAATGCCTAACTCATAGGACAGTGTGAACATTAAATGACATTATATATATATAGTATTACATATATATGTGCTAGGTACATAGCTCTCTATACTAGTTATTATCAGTAATAGTAATGGTAAATGTAATTTATAACAATAGTGATAAGTCTTAGTAATGACTATTTACATTATTGCAAATAATGGTTTATTAGGAATGATAATTTACAATATTGGAAATAATATATAATACTAGTAATAATACTTTCATGCCCTCTGGCCCCTTTAACTAATGATTTTGACAAGTCTCTCTTTAATATGCTCATTTGTAATGTTTTTCTTATGATGATGCTCATATACTAATTTCTAATGTACAAATGCTCACACTGAGAAATACCAACATTGTCAAAGACTTCTGAGGACAGCTACCCCTCCCCAAGTGATATTGTTCCTGCTTTTATTTCCAAGTAAGGTCACATTCTGAGATGGTGAGGGTTATGTATGTTTTTGGAAGACACAATACAACCCATAATAGTTCCCCATTATGGGAACTATTGTGAGGAAGATAGTGAGGACTAATGTAGTCCTCACTATGGGCAAATCCCCATGTTTATAAATCTCTACTACTGACAAGAACCTATGACAAATTCCCAAGCCCTGAATAAACAATTCCCTTGAAAAGTACCCTGTCCTTAATGCAGCATATCTCCCTTCACTAATACCCAAATGGCAAATACTGTATTAATTTCTATCACTGTGTAACAGATTACCACAATCTTAGTGGCCTAAAACACTTATTTATGGTCTTACAGTTCTGTACGTCAGAAGTTCAGGTGAGCTGGACTAGCTTCTCTGCTTAATGGTCTTGGAAAACCAATGTCAAAGTGTTGGCTACGCTGGCCTCTTCTAGGAGGCTCTTAGGAAGACTCAGTTTCAGTCTTATTCATGTTATTGGCACAGTTTAGTTCCTTGCAGTTGTAGTAATGAGGTTCCCATTTCTTTGTTGGCTGTCAGCCTGTGGTGGTTGCTCTGTGCTTCTAGAGGCCAACTGCATGTCTGACCATGTGGGCCTCTTTGTCTTCAAAGTCAGTTAGGATGTGCCAACTGCTTCCCATGCTTACAATTTCTCCAGCGTCTGTGTCACCAGCAGGAGAAAACTCTGCATTTCTGAAGGGCTAATGTACTTAATTAGATTAGGCTCACCTGGATAATCTCCTTATTTTAAAGCAGACTGATTAGTACCCTTAATCATATTTGAAATTAATTTGCTATATAATTATAACCAAGGAATTGTAACTCATCACCCCTACCGGTTGACCCACAATCAAGGGAAGATGTTTATATAAGCTGAGAGGGATATTGGAGGCCATTCTTAGAATTCTGCCTCCTGCAATCACATTGTGGTATTTTCTTTTTTTAAAACATAAATTTTAATTTTATCTATTAAAATTTATTTATTTATTTGGCTGCACTGGGTCTCCATTGCAGCACACGGGATCTTCCTTGTGTCATGAGGGATCTTTTATTGTGGCACATGGACTGAGTAGTTGCACAGCACACCCTCTCTAGCTGTGGTGCATGGGTTATGGAGCGTGCAAGATCCTGGGCTCAGTAGTGCGGCGAGGGGGCTTAGTCGCTCTGCAGCATGTGAGGTCTTAGTTCCCTGATCAGGGAACCTGTGTCCTCTGTATTGCAAGACAGATTCTTAACCACTGGACCATGAGGAAAGACCTCTACTACCTTCTTATTCCCAAATATTCCACTGGCATTGCTCCATTGATGATCCCCGTTGGCAAATCTCTCATCTCATAAATATCTGTGTGTGTTCAGTTGCTCAGTTGTGTCCGCCTCTTTGCGACCTCATGGACTGTAGCCCTTCAGGCTCTTCTGTCCATAGGATCGTCCTGGCAAGAATACTGGAGTGGGTTGTCATTTCTTTCTCCACATAAATATCTACTTATTGGAAAATCTTTCATTCATAAACCTATTAGGGAAAAAACATCACTCCATTAAAAAAAAAAACCTTAAAATATCTCTTTTCATGACCCCTCTTGACAAATCTCTTCACTGAGAAATAAAAACTATTGACATATCGGTAGATATCTGCCAGTGAAAAATCTTATCCATAAACATCCATTGGATTCTTTATTTATAATCCTTATTGAAAACTCTTTTAATAAATAACCTCCATAATACATGCTTCATTGTTGTTTGTCCATTGAAAAATCTCTATAGTCTTAAACACCCACCTGATGGTGTAATCTATTTATGACTCTTGATGACAAATTTCCCTGTTTTTTAAACACTTGCCTATTGGCATATGTCCTATTGCCCAGCTCATTTTACAAATATACCCATCATAAATATCTCTGTTGACATATACCCCATTGACAATATCTATTGTATATCTCTCTATTTGTATTCACCTATCAAAGTATCCCTAATTGGTAGCTCCATATTTACCAGGATTATATTCATAAAAACCTCTCCTCACAACCAGGTATAACTTCCTTAATGATTACTGGTGACAAATTGCTTTATTCTTAAATAGTCACCAAAGGCATGTCATTCATTGACAACCCAATTTACAAATCTGATTTGGAAACACCTGCCCATTGGAATTTTTATACATTGAAAATACCAGTTGAACGTAAATTTTCACCTACTGGAGAATGTCTTACATTCAGTTCAGTTCAGTCGCTCAGTTGTGTCCGACTCTTTGTGACCCCATGAATCACAGCACGCCAGGCCTCCCTGTCCATCACCAACTCCCGGAGTTCACTCAGACTCACGTCCATCGAGTCAGTGATGCCATCCAGCCATCTCATCCTCTGTCACCCCCTTCTTATCCTGCCCCTAATCCCTCCCAGCATCAGAGTCTTTTCCAATGAGTCAACTCTTCGCATGAGGTGGCCAAAGTACTGGAGTTTCAGCTTTAGCATCAGTCCTTCCAAAGAAATCCCAGGGCTGATCTCCTTCAGAATGGACTGGTTGGATCTCCTTGCAGTCCAAGGGACTCTCAAGAGTCTTCTCCAACACCACAGTTCAAAAGCATCAATTCTTTGGTGCTCAGCTTTCTTCACAGTCCAACTCTTACATCAATACATGACCACTGGAAAAACCATAGCCTTGACTAGACAGACCTTTGTTGGCAAAGTAATGTCTCTGCTTTTCAATATGCTATCTAGGTTGGTCATAACTTTTCTTCTAAGGAGTAAGCGTCTTTTAATTTCATGGCTGCAATCACCATCTGCAGTGATTTTGGAGCCCCCCAAAATAAAGTCTGACACTGTTTCCACTGTTTTGCCACCTACTTCCCATGAAGTGATGGGACCAGATGCCATGATCTTCGTTTTCTGAATGTTGAGCTTTAAGCCAACTTCTTCACTCTCCACTTTTGCTTTCATCAAGAAGCTTTTTTGTTCCTCTTCACTTTCTGCCATAAGGGTGGTGTCATCTGCATATCTGAGGTTATTGATATTTCTCCTGTCAATCTTGATTGCAGCTTGTGCTTCTTCCAGCCTAGCGTTTCTCATGAAGTACTCTGCATATAAGTTAAATAAGCAGGGTGACAATATACAGCCTTGACGTACTCCTTTTCCTATTTGGAACCAGTCTGTGCTCTATACAGTCAACAAAAACAAAACCAGGAGCTGACTGTGGCTCAGATCATGAACTCCTTATTGCTAAATTCAGACTTAATAGATACAAGTCCCCCATTTATAGATACAGCCTCATTGGCATTCTTGTCTCAAACTCAGGTTACAATATTCCTCACTCATAAAAATCACACCAACTCAAATATATGTCTTACTGATGATGTCCATGGGCAAATCTCCACATGTATAAATTCCTGGCTGTCACTTCTTCCAGCCAACATTGAGTCCCAGGGCCTGGATTTACCCTCATGCCAGGAACAAACAACAAAAACCAGACGAAGTACATTGAGGAAAAAACAACTGTTTTCAAGACACTAGATGTCAGGCAATAAAGAACAGTGATCTCTGAGAAAAGGGAAATAAATTAAGTGAGTCCTATGATTTGTCCAATATACTTCCTCGAGAGAGTTGCCAGGGCACTGCCCAGAGAGGGGAAACTGAGGAAGAGACTGGTGAATTCCCTGAGTTGAGAAGGAACTGAGAATCTAGAGAGAAAAAGGCAGCTAGAATTTGGACATACCACCACAGTGGAGAAAACTGCACTGAAAGGAGATCCAGGTGATCTGCCTATGGTCCTCCTTGAGTATTCTCTATCGAGTGCCAATCAGCACATGTGTGTGAGGAAACAGGCCAAGAGGAGAACCATCTGAAAGAATAAGAAGAAATGGTGTCTAATGCTAACACAGGGCTGGAAATAGTGCCTGTTCTCAATAGCTGGACAGGAAAAATAGGGTATTGTGTAGAGAATTCAGGAAGCTATTGCCTCAGTAATGAGGAATAATTAGCCCTAGGCTGAGCACTACTCCAAGCTTCCCTCAAAGCTCAGTTGGTAAAGAGTCCGCCTGCAATGCAGGAGACCCTGGTTTGATTCCTGGGTTTGGAAGATCCCATGGAGAAGGGAAAGGCTACCCACTTCAGTATTTTGGCCTGGAGAATTCCATGGACTGTATAGTCCATGGGGTTGCAAACAGTTGGAGATGACTAAGTGACCTCCACTTTCACTTGAGCACTGCTCCAGTTACACCTAAAAAATTATATTAGCAAGATCTTCCAAGGATCAAACTCCTTCCAAAAAACTTAGCTGTGTCCCAGAACAAAACTCCAGGTGATTTCTAGAGATGCATAAATATCTAGTACCTAACAAAATAATATTCACACCTGGCATTCAATTAAGTATTACCAGGGATGAAAAGAGTTAAGAAAATAGGAAATATAATGAGAATAATCAAGCAATTGACCAACCCAGAACTGACACAGAGGTTAGTATTAATAGATAAAGATATTTTAAAAGTTCTTGTAAATGTATTCCACTTGCTCAGAAAGGAAGTAGAGACTTGGGAAAACATTTTAAAATATCCAATTACAGGACTTCCATTTCTGGGGAAAAGGAGCAGATGTGTTTTTTTCCTATTCCTCCTGCTAAGTACAATGAAAAACTTTGAAAATGATGTTTATAAAACAAACATAAGCTGACTCAGAAAGGTGGAGTGAAAGAGGTAGACTAGGAACCTCAGGACCCCAAAGAAAAGAGCATATTGGGAGTTTCCTGGTTGCCTGATGGTTAGGACTCGACACTTTTACTGCTGAGGCCTCGGTTCAATCCCTCATTGAGGAACTGAGATACTGCAAGCTGCACGGTGTGGCAAAAAACAAAAAACAGAACCTCCCCCCCACCACCACAACAAACAAAAAACATTGGTTCCATAGGTTTTCTTTTTGCCTTATATATCTGACAGTGGTGAAGAACCTGGCAACCTAGAAATACCAGTGGGCCCAGACAGGAAAGAAGACCCTACAAAACCTGTTCTCTCTAGTAAAGGAGCCAGGAAATGGGTAGCTTAACAATATGGTAAACTTTCAGAAAATAGTTGCTTTACTGCACCCTAACAGTATAGAAAAAATGTGGCCAAATTCCCACTCATGCCAACAAATGCCAAGTGAGGAGCTTATATTTTCCCCTCAACAGACTGTAAGAGTCATTCCAAACCCCTCCTGAAGTGGTGTCAGAAAAAATTGACTGTGAAGCCAGGACTCTTGTCCCCACTGGGTGGAACAAGTCCTCCCCTATATGGTATCAGTGGAGACCACATGGAGAGCCTAGACTTCTTTCACATGTCAGCATGAAGTCACCCCTCCCTTTTTCCCCAGGATGGTGTCGTTGGAGGCCATGTGGAAAGATATAGGTAGGCACTGCTACCTCTTCCAGCCAGGGAAGTGTCAGTGAAGCTCTACCTGTTTGTAGAACTCCCAGCCTTGCCCAGCAGTAGCAAGGAGCCTCTACCTTCTGTTATCAACTGAAGTTGAGTGGGGAAACAAGACTTCTCCTCATAGTTGGCATTAGCAAACTGGCACCCTCCACTCCTTTTCCATCTGGAGTGGTGTCAGAAAAAGCCACCTTAGTAGGAAAGCTTAGGGAATTTCCTTGTGGTCCAGTGGTTAGGACTTGGTACTGTCACTGCTGTGGCCTAGGTTCAATCCCTGGTCAGGGGACAAAGATCCTGCAAGTCACATGGCTATATTTAAAATAGGTAACAAACTCAGTCCTACTGTATAGCACAGGGTGTGTTAAGTCACTTCAGTCATGTCCGACCCTTTGCAACCCTATGGACTGATACCGCCAAGCTCCTCTGTCCAGGGGATACTCCAGGCAAGAATACTTGAGTGCATTGCCATGCCTTCCTCCAGAGGGTCCCCCCAACCCAAGGATTAAACCCACATCTGCAACTGCTGCATTGCAGGTGGATTCTTTACTACTGAGCCACCAGGGAAGCCCTTATAGCACAGGGAACTCTGCTCAGTGTTGTGTGGCAGCCTGGGTGGGAGGGGAGTTTGGGGGAGAATGGATACATGTATTTGTATGGCTGAGTCCCTTTGCTCTCCACCTGAAACTGTCACAACAGTTTTAGTTGGGTATTCTCCAATATAAAATAAAAAGTTTAAAAAAGCAAAATAAGAAGTTTGAAAAATGAGAAAAGAAAGAAGGCTTAAGAAAACCAGGATCTTATAATATTGAAAACGTTCATCTTTTTTCTTTTGACTGTGCAGCTTGTAGAATTTTAGTTCCCCAGCCAGGGATTGAACCTGGGCCACAGCAGTGAGGACACAAAGTCCTAACCAATGGACTGCCAGGGAATTCCCTGAAAATGTTCATCTTTCAGTTGAAAATCACTTGTTATACCACAAACCAGGAAGATATCAAGTTGAATGAAAAAGACAATCAATACATGTGAACACCAAGATGACAGAGTTGTTAGAGTTATCTGACAAAGACTTTAAAGTAGCCATAATAAAAATGCTTCCACTTGAAACAAATGACAAAATAGTATCACAGAAAAGAAACAGAAAGACCCAGCAAAGATATAGATGATATAAAATAAAAACCAAATGGAAATTTAGAGCTGAAAAATAGAATGACCATAATAAAAAGACTCAAAAGATGACCTCAGTGGAGAAACAGATGAAAGAAGCAGTGAATTGGAAGACAGAATAACAGAAGTTACTCAATTCAAATAACAGAGAAAACAGAATTTGAAAATGAATGGATTTTCAGGGACTTGTGGGATTACAATAAAATATTCAATAGTCCTGGAGGAGAGGAGAAATAGGGCATGCCTGAAGAACTACTTAAAGAAATAATTGCTGAAGACTTCCTAAATTTGGTAAAAGACAAATCTACAGATTCAAGAAGTTGAGTAATCTGTGAGTGTGTTTATTCTTCCCTCATTTTTAAAAGAAATTTTTGCTGGATATAAGATTCTTACTTGGTAGGTCTTTTCTTTTGGGACTTTGGATATGTCATCCCATTGTCATCTAGCTTTTGTTGTTTTTGAAGAGAAGTCAGTTCTGAATGTTATTGGCATTTTCTTCTATATGATGAGTCATTTTTCTCTTGCTACTTTCAAGATTTTCTCTTTGTATTTGCCCTTCTGCATTTTTATTATGAAGTATCTGGGCATGGATCCTTTTTAAAAATATTTATTTATATATGGCTGTGCTGGGTCTTTATTACTGTGTGTGGCTTTCTCTAGTTGCTTTGAGCGGGAGCTACTCTTTCACTGTGGCTTCTCATTGCAGCAGCTTCTCTTGTTGCAGAGCATGGGCTCTAGGCATGTGGGCTTCAGTAGTTACAGCACATGGGCTCAGTAGTTGCGGTTTGTGGGCTCTAGAGCACTGGCTTAGTAGTGGTGGCACTTGGGCTTTTAGTTGCTCCATGGCACGTGGAATCTTCCTGTACCAGGGATTGAACCCTTGTCCCCATCATTGGAAGGCAGATTCTTAAACACTGGACCACCAGGAAAACCCTGAATCTTTTAAAATTTATGCTACTTGGAGTTTGCTGAGCCCTTGGTTATGTAGACTAATACTTTTCAACAATTTGGGAGGCTACAAATGGGTCCTGACAAGAATACACTCTGAACTGAGCTGTGCATATCTGCTGGTAAATGCACATGTTCATAGCACTATAAAAGGACCAGAAGAGAACACATTGTATTGATTTGTACCACTGAGTTACATTCTTCAGACCAAGGAACACAGTTTAAAACTGTATTAGTCTGCTTGGACTGCCATAACAAAATACCACAGATTGGGTGACAAACAACAGATTTATTTCCTTACAGTTCTGGAGACTGGGAGTCCAAGATCAAACTGCCAGTAAGGTTGGTTTCTGAGACCTCTGTTTCCAGCTTATAGACGACCACCTTCTCACTGTGTCCTCACATGACATTGTCTCTGTGCATGCACACCATTGGTGTCACTTCCCCTTTTTATAAGGACATCAGTCCTATTAGATTAGGGCTCTACCCTTATGAGCAGCGAGTGGCAGCTGTGCAGTGCTGGAATGGCAAGTGGCTGAGAGGAGATACCTGATGTCCATGGTCAGGAGCAAAGGCCATGAGGAGATACCTCACGTCCAAGGTAAGGAGCAGTGGCTGTGCTTTGCTGGAGCAGCCGTGAAGAAATACCCCATGTCCAAGGTAAGAGAAACCCCAGTAAGACAGTAGGTGGTGAGAGAGGGCATCAGAGGGCAGACAGACTGAAACCACAGTCACAGAAAGCTAGCCAATCTGATCACATGGACCACAGACTTGTCTAACTCAATGAAACTAAGTCATGCGATGTAGGGACACCCAAGACATATGGGTCATGGTGGAGAGTTCTGACAAAATGTGGTCCACTGGAGAAGGGAATGGCAAACCACTTCAGTATTCTTGCCTTGAGAACCCCATGAACTGTATGAAAAGGCAAAAAGATAAGACACTGAAAGATGAACTCCCCAGGTCAGTAGGTGCCCAATATGCTACTGGAGATCAGTGGAGAAATAACTCCAAAAAGAATAAAGAGACGGAGCCAAAGCAAAAACAACACCCAGGTGTGGATGTGACTGGTGATAGATGCAAGGCCCGATGCTGAAGAGCAATATTGCATAGGAACCTGGAATGTTAGGTCTATGAATCAAGGCAAGTTGGAATTGGTCAAACAGGAGATGGCAAGAGTGAACGTCAAAATTCTAGGAATCAGTGAACTAAAATAGACTGGAATGGGTGAATTTAACTCAGATGACCATTATATCTACACTGTGGGCAGGAATCCCTTAGAAGAGATGGAGTAGCCATCATGGTCAACAAAAGAGTCCAAAACGCAGTACTTGCATGCAGTCTCAAAAACGACAGAATGATCTCTGTTCATTTCCAAGGCAAACCATTCAATATCACGGTAATCCAAGTGTATGCCCTGACCAGTAACACTGAAGAAGCTGAAGTTGAATGGTTCTATGAAGACCTACAAGACCTTTTAGAAATAACACCCTAAAAAGATGTCCTTTTCATTACAGGGGACTGGAATGTAAAAGTAGGAAGTCAAGAAACACCCAGAGTTAACAGGCAAATTTGGCCTTGGAGTACAGAATGAAGTAGGGCAAAGGCTAACAGAGTTATGCCAAGAGAACACATTGGTCATAGCAAACACCCTCTTCCAATAACACAAGAGGCGACTCTACACTTGGACATCACCAGATGGTCAATACTAAAATCAGATTGATGATATTCTTTGCAGCTGAAGATGGAGAAACTCTATACAGTCAGCAAAAACAAGACTGGGAGCTGACTGTGGCTCAGATCATGAACTCCTTATTGCCAAATTCATACATAAATTGAAGAAAGTGGGGAAAACCACTAGACCATTCAGGTATGACCTAAATCAAATCCCTTATGATTATGCAGTGGAAGTGAGAAATAGATTTAAGGGACTAGATCTGATAGACAGAGTGCTGATGAACTATGGACAGAGGTTTGTGACATTGTACAGGAGATAGGGAGCAAGACCATTCCCAAGAACAAGAAATGCAAAAAAGCAAAATGGCTGTCCATGGAGGCCTTACAAATAGCTGTGAAAAGAAGAGAAGCAAAAAGCAAAGGAGAAAATGAAAGATATACCCATTTGAATGCAGAGATCCAAAGAATAGCAAGAAGAGATAAGAAAGCCTTCCTTGGTGATCAGTGCAAAGAAATAGATGAAAACAATAGAATGGGAAAGACTAGAGATCTCTTCAAGAAAATTAGAGATACCAAGGGAAAATTTCATGCAAAGATGGGCTCAATAAAGGACAGAAATGGTAGGGACTTAACAGAAACAGAAGATATTAAGAAGAGGTGGCAAGAATACACAGAAGAACTGTACAAAAAAGATCTTCATGACCCAGATAACCATGATGATGTGATCACTCACCTAGAGCCAGACATCCTGGAATGTGAAGTTGAGTGGGCCTTAGGAAGCATCACTATGAACAAAGCTAGTGGAGATGATGGAATTCCAGTTGAACTATTTCAAATTCTGAAAGATGATGCTGTGAAAGTGCTGCACTCAGTATGCCAGCAAATTAGGTAAACTCAGCAGTGGCCACAGGGCTGGAAAAGTCAGTTTTCATTCCAATCCTAAAGAAAGGCAATGCCAAAGAATGCTCAAACTACTGCACAATTGCACTCATCTCACACGCTAGCAAAGTAATGCTCAAAATTCTCCAAGCCAGGCTTCAGCAATCTGTGAACTGTGAACTTCCAGATGTTCAAGCTGGATTTAGAAGAGGCAGAGGAACCAGAGATCAAATTGCCAACATGCGTTGGATCATCGAAAAAGCAAGTTCAGTTCAGTTGCTCAGTTGTGTCCGACTCTTTGCGACCCCATGAACTGCAGCACACCAGGCCTTCCTGACCATCACCAACTCCCAGAGTCCACCCAAACCCATGTCCATCGAGTTGGTGATGCCATCCAACCATCTCATCCTCTGTCATCTCCTTCTTCTCCTGCCCTCAATCTTTCCCAGCATCAGGGTCTTTTCAAGTGAGTCAGCTCTTCGCATCAGGTGGCCAAAGTATTGGAGTTTCAGCTTCAGCATCAGTCCTTCCAATCAACACCCAGGACTAATCCCTTTAGGATGCACTGGTTGGATCTCCTTGCAGTCCAAGGGACTCTCAAGAGTCTTCTCCAACACCACAGTTCAAAAGCATCAATTCTTCTGCACTCAGCTTTTTTATAGTTCAACTCTCACAAGCATACATGACCACTGGAAAAACCATAGTCTTGACTAGACCGACCTTTGTTGACAAAGTAATGTCTCTGCTTTTGAATATGCTATCTAGGTTGGTCATAACTTTCCTTCCAAGGAGTAAGCATCTTTTAATTTCATGGCTGCAATCACCATCTGCAGTGATTCTGGAGCCCAGAAAAATAAAGTCAGCCACTGTTTCCCCATCTATTTGCCACGAAGTGATGGGATCGGATGCCATGATCTTCGTTTTCTGAATGTTGAGCTTTAAGCCAACTTTTTCACTCTCCTCTTTCACTTTCATCAAGAGGCTTTTTAGTTCCTCTTCACTTTCTGCCATAAGGGTGGTGTCATCTGCATATCTGAGGTTATTGATATTTCTCCTGACAATCTTGATTCCAGCTTGTGTTTCATCCAGCCTGGCATTTCTCATGATGTACTCTGCATAGAAGTTAAATAAGCAGGGTGACAATATACAGCCTTGACGTACTCCTTTTCCTTTTTGGAACTAGTCTGTTGTTCCATGTCAGTTCTAACTGTTGCTTCCTGACCTGCATACAAGTTCTCGAGAGGCAGGTCAGGTGGTCTGGTATTCCCATCTCCTTCAGAATTTCCCACAGTTCATTGTGATCCACACAATCAAATGCTGACTGTGATCCACATAGAGAGTTCCAGGAAAACATCTATTTCTGCTTTATTGACTATGCCAAAGCCTTTGACTCTGTGGATCACAATAAACTGTGGAAAATTCTGAAAGAGATGGGAATACCAGACCACTTGACCTGCCTCTTGAGAAATCTGTATACAGGTCACGAAGCAACAGTTAGAACTGGACATGGAACAACACACTGGTTCCAAATAGGAAAAGGAATACATCAAGGCTGTATATTGTCACTCTGCTTATTTAACTTTTATGCAGAGTACATCATGAGAAATGCTGGGCTGTATGAAGCACAAGCTGGAATCGAGATTGCCGGGAGAAATATCAATAACCTCAGATATGCAGATGATACCATCCTTACAGCAGAAAGTGAAGAAGAACTGAAGAGCCTCTTGATGAAAGTGAAAGAGGAGAGTGCAAAAGTTGGCTTAAAGCTCAACATTCAGAAAATGAAGATCATGGCATCCAGTCCCATCACTTCATGGCAAATAGATGTGGAAACAGTGGCTGACTTTATTTTTCTGGGCTCCAAAATCACTGCATATGGTGACTGCAGCCATGAAATTAAAGATGTTTACTCCTTGGAAGGAAAGTTATGACCAACCTAGACAGCATATTAAAAATAAGAGACATTACTTTGCCAACAAAGGTCCATCTAGTCAAGGCTGTGGTTTTTCCAGTAGTCATGTATGGATGTGAGAGTTGGACTATAAAGAAAGCTGAGCACTGAAAAATTGATGCTTTTGAACTGTGGTGTTGGAGAAGACTCTTGAGAGTTCCTTGGACTGCAAGGAGATCCAACCAGTTCATCTTAAAGGAAATCAGTCCTGGGTGTTCCCTGGAAGGACTGATGTTGAAGCTGAAACTCCAAATCTTTGGCCACCTCATGCGAAGAGCTGACTCATTGGAAAAGACACTGTTGCTGGGAAAGATTGAAGGTGAGAGGAGAAGGGGACGACAGAGGATGAGATGGTTGGGTGGCATCACCAACTCAATGGACATGAGCTTGAGTGAGCTCTGGGAGTTGGTGATGGACAGGGAGGCCTGGCTTGGTGCAGTGCATGGGGTCGCAAAGAGTCGGACATGACTGAGCGACTGAACTGAACTGAACTGAACCAAACACTTATAATCTCATTTAAATTGTAATTACCTTCTTGAAGTATCTATCTCCAAATATAACCACACTGAGGGTCAGGGCAACTGAGCAACTGAACTGAACTGATACATGTCCAGACAATTAACACAGTCAAGAAGGTCCTGGTATAACCTAGGTCATGCAATGAACCTGAGTGGCCTGGAACCCATAGTGGATTCTGACACCCACCCATGAGATGGTGGGAGAATACAGAGCACTTCAAACCTAAGACTGGACCTCAGAACTGAAAGTGGGGGTCAAATCTTAGCAAGTGCTTCTGGACTACAGCAAATTCTCAGCATTCGCCTACCTGTAACTGTACCAAGGTATACCAGGCACCAGGAATTGATGGCCTGGAGGCAACATCGAGCATAAATGTACTGCTTTAGACCTTGTCTAAACTGAGATGGCTGGATGGCATCACCAACTTGATGGACGTGAGTATGAGCAAACTCCCGGAGTTGGTGATGGACAGGGAGGCCGGGCGTGCTGCAATTCATGGGGTCGCAAAGAGTCAGACACGACTGAGCGACTGAACTGAACTGAACTGAAGGTCAGGGCTTCAAAATATAAATTTTGTGGGAACACAATTCAGTCCACAATAATAATTCATAATGTGCAAAAGTGAACAAAGAGATATTCTAAGAGCAGTGCTTTGATAGAGAACAGGCAATTGAAACATTTGTTGTCTAAAACTGGGGGAGAGGGACTTCCCTGGTGGTCCAGTGTTTAAGACTCCGTGCTCCCAATGCAGGGGTCCCAGGTTCAATCCCTGGTCAGGGAACTAGATCCCACATGCCACAGCGAAGAGTTTGCATGTCACAACTAAAGATCCCGTATGCCACAACTAAGACCTGGTGCAGTCAAGTAAAAAAAATTAAAATGATAGATATTAAAAAATAAAATGGGGAGAGATAAAAGCATGAAGGGCTGACTTTCATGTCTTCACAAGTGTGTGCTCACACTCAACATGAGGATGGCCAAGGGAAGTTCTCCAATAGATAGATTCCTTCACTTTTTGGAAGAATCTGGGGAAAAGGAGGAGGGGGCGGATTCCACTATGACCATACAGTTCTCCCTCCCTCCCCAACAGCAGCTCAATGTTGTTTTATTCCTATCTGATGCAGTGGTCCCAGGACCAGGGCCACAATTGCAGGGGCCAGAAGCAGGGATGATTCCTAAGCAAGAAACTTTCTTTGTACTTTCAAACTTTAATGTCAGAATTTGTAATGGCCTAATGTGATAGACTATGCCTTCACCCAACTTGGAAAATTGGGGTCGATGGTGAATACAGCTGTATTACCGAGTGGTTGAGACAAACCATAAGTTCCACACTTGTGCAATGATATCCTGTACAAATGGGAGTGGGTTGAAGGGGAAGCATTTGCTAGATTGATATTGCTGATGACCATCTGGACCAGCACAGTGGCTGAACCTATTGGCTCTTTCAAAGATGGAAAAATTTGGGTCTAATTCAATGATAAATGGAGAGAACTAGGAATATAGCTGAAAGTAAAAGAATGAATAAATAAGTTATGCAACAAGGGAAATGCATTACATTGGTGCCCTGAGAGGCTCAGAATAAGTGATAATACTGTCTCAACTTAATTAAACCAGATGCCAGATAGAATGAAGCCACTTGTTGCCAAGACTCCTCTTACTTTTGAAACCTGAGAAGGTCAAATGGAAGTCTGCAAACCTGAGCGATATTGTTCTGGGAGATGAACTGGATTAATTGTTGATGACCTAGTGGGACTCTAGTAATGTGCCAGTATCTTTTGATATATTTTATTTTGGAAAAACACTGTACAGTTTAAATGTACAGTATATACGGGGAGGGAGGAGGGAAGGGGGTTTAGGGTGGGGAACACGTGTATATTTGTGGCAGATTCGTGTTGATGTATGGCAAAACCAATACAATATTGTAAAGTAATTAACCTCCAATTAAAATAAATAAATTTATATTAAAAAATGTAGAGTATATAATGTTGACTATAGGCACAATGTTGTACGCAGGTTACACTACTATCATGGTGTAACACTGGCATTGTTGCTAAGATTATATTTGTATTGATGGTCAAATATATGGGGAAATTGAGTTAAAGGATTTTTCAGGATATAATATTGATGGCAAATGACTAGCTTGAGGAAGAACTGGATTTAGCTAATCATAAGCTAAATAGTTCCACACAAGTTTATCATAAGGTACAAATAGAGGCAGATCAGAGAGGAAGAATAATCAAAGTGGTATAAAATATGAACGTGTATTTAATGGCTTGACAGGATGGATTGTAATGATTAAAATTGAGGGTGTTCTTAGAGACCCTTGAACTTGCAGTTGGTGTTGGAAGTGAGGGCAGTCTTATGTAGGGACTGTTCCCTTTAACTTCTGCCCAAGATAAGCATACAAACATCAGTTGCTTTTCTGCGTGAGTGCTAAGTCGCTTCAGTTTTGTTTGACTCTTTGCGACCCTATGGACTGTAACCCACCAGGCTCCTCTGTCCATGGGATTCTCCAGGCAAGAATACTGGAGTGGGTTTCCATGCCCTTCTTCAGGCAATTGCTTTTCTACATACTAGTAATTAACAATAAGTAATTGAAAAAAACTGAATACTATACAGTAAAGTGGAAATAAAACATCAAGTAAAATAGCATCAAAATATGAAACACTTAGGCAACAATTTGTCAGAAGATGTGAAAGACCTGTACACTGAAAACTACAAAATACTGTTGAGAGAAATTAAATGGAGAGATATGCCTTATTTATCAGTCAAAAAACTCAATATTGTTAACATTTCAATTCTCCCCAAATTGATCTATAGATTCAAACCAATCTCAATAAAAATCAGAGCAGCTTCTTATGTTGTTGAAATGAACAAACTTATTCTACCATTTATATGCAAATGTTAAGGACCTAGAGAGCCAAAACAACTATGAAAAAGAAACAACTTTATTGAGGTATAATTTAGGTTCCATATTTAAATTATACAGTTCAATGACCTTTTAAAAAAAGTTTATTTTTAAATGTACATCAGGCTCCAAGACAACACTTCATTCTAGATATGGGTGGCAATAGATGTTATGGCAGGGAACCCAGATGCTTAAACAGGAATGGAATTGAGGATCACTTCAATGACCTTCATTAAACTTACCTAGCTGTGCAACCATCACCGCAGTCAAGTTCTGTAACATTTTTATCTCCCCAATAAGATTCCTCTTACTAATTAACAGTTAGTGATGATTCCCATTCTTACCCCTATGGTCAGTAGCTCAGTTGTATCCTATTTGTGACCACATGGATTCCTCTGTCTATGGAATTTTCTAGGCAAGAATACTGGAGTAGGTTGCTATTTCCTTCTCCAGGGGATTTTCCAGACAACCACTGATCTACAGAGCTTTATAGATTTTACTTTTGTGGACATTTCACATAAATGCAATATTCAAATATAATACTAGATGTTTTGCATCTCACTTCTTTCACTTAGCATATTTTTGAAGTTCATCTATATTGTAGCATTTGTTCTTTTTTTATTGCTGAATATACCATATTTTGTCTATTTGTAAGTTGATGGATATTTAGATTGTTTCTACTTTTCTATCTTGTATGAATAATGTTATTATTAATATTCAAGTGCAAGTGTTTGTATGAACACATGTTATATATCTTTTGGGTAGATTATAGAAGTGGCAGTACTGGGTCCTCTGGTAAATTTATGATCAACTTTTTAAGAAACTGCCAAACTTTTCCAAAATGGCTATGTCATTTTAATACAGTCACACCAGAAATGTAGGAAAGTTCCTGATTTTCCCTATCTGTGCCACCATTTGTTATAATTGTCTTTTCTTTATAGCCATTTAGTACATATAAAGTGGTATTTCATTGTGGTTTTAGTTGCTGTTGTTTAGTCACTAAGTCATGTCTGACTCTTTTGTGACCCCATGGACTAGCCCCCCAGGCTCCTCTGTCCATGGGATTTTCCAGGCAAGAATACTGGAATGGGTTGCCATTTCCTTCTTCAGGGGATCTTCCTGACCCAGGGATTGAACTCACATCTCTTACATTGGCAGGCAGATTCTTTACCACTGAAGCCACTAGGGAAGCTTGCGGTTTTAGTTAGAATTTCTCTAATGCCTAATGATGTTGGGCATCTCTTCACATGTTTATTCATGTGTGTGCGTGTGTGTGTGTATATATATGCTGTGCTGTGCTTAGTTGCTCAGTCTTGTCTGACTCTTTGTGACCCTATGGACTGTAGCCCGCCAGGCTCCTCTGTCCATGGGGATTCTCCAGGCAAGAATACTGGAGTGGGTTGCTATGCCCTCCTCCAGGGGATCTTCCCAACCCAGGGACTGAACCCAGATCTCCTGCATTGCAGGCTGATTCTTTACCGTCTGAGCCACCAGGGAAGCCCAAGAATACTGGAGTGGCTGGCTAGTCTATCCCTTCTCCAGGGGATCTTCCTGACCCAAGAATTGAACCAGGGTCTCCAGCATTGCAGATGGATTCTTTACTAAATGAGCTACCAGGGAAGCCTATATATATAATGTATTCGGTAAACTATCTCTTCATGTATTTGGTAAACTATCTCTTCAAATCTTCTGCCTAATTGTAAACTGGGTTGTGTGTCTTCTTTTTATTGGGTTGTAGGAGTTCTTTATATATTCCATGTACAAGTTCTTTATCAGATAAATGTTTGCTCCCAGTCTGTGCTTTATCTTTTCATTTTCTTAATGGTATCTTTTGAAGTTTGAAGCTTTTTAGTTTTGATGAAGTCTAATTTATCATTTTTTCTTTATGAATCATGCTTTTGGTGTTGTATTTAAGAATTCCTTGCCTAATACAAGATCACTGAGATTTTTCTATGTTTTCTGCTAAACCTTTTATAGTTTTAGCTTTTATATTTACATCTCTGATCCATTTTTAGTTAATTTTTAGTATGGTGTGAAGTAAGATTTAAATTCATCTTTTTGCATATGGATATGTAATCATTCTTGCACCAAATGTTGAAAAGATTTTTCTTTTCCCAATGAACTGCCTTCACATTTTTGTAAAAAACTATGTTTACCATAGGTATCAGGGTTTATTCCTGGATTCTTTTCTATTCCATTGATCTCTATCTCTCTCCCCATACTGGTACCATACTGTTTTGATTACTGTAATCAAGAAATTGGGAAGTTACTGTCCTTCTATTTTGCTTTTTGGCAAAGTCTTATTTGCTATTTTTGGTCTTTTCTATTTCTATATAAATTTTAGGATTAGCTAATCAATTTCTGAGGAAGAAAGCCTGCTGGAGATTTGATAAAGTTGTATTCAATATGTAGACTATGTGCTTTATGTGATTTTCCTTTTTTTTTACTCTGTATATATAATACAATAGATTGCATTGACTGATTTTTGAATGTTGAAGCAAGCAGTCTTGCATCACTGGAATAAATCCCACTTGGTCATGATGTATAATCCTTTTATATGTTGCTGGATTAAATTTCTAATATTTTGTTGCAGATTTTTACATCTATATTCACGAGGAATGTTGCTTGTAGTTTTCTTGTGATATGTTTGTATGGCTTAAGTATCAGGGTAATCCTGGCCTCATAGAGTTGGGGAGTGTTCCTTCTTCCTCTATTTTCTGAAAGATTTCTACTCAAATGTTTAATGCACTCAACCAATCAAACCATCAAGCTTTGGGCATTTTTGTATGGGAATATTTAAAGTTACTAATGGCTTACTATTGTTGGTGAGATGTAAAATGGTACAGTCACGTGAGAACCATGCTAAGTTTCAGATCTGAGATATCAGGCAACTGTCTTGGGAAGATACTATGGTGGGGTTGGAGGATAAGAAAATAAAAATTAAATCACACTGAGATATCACTATACATCCAGCATAATGGCTATAGTTTTTTTTAAAAAAAGATGGAAAATACCAAGTATTGACAAGGAGCAACTAGAACTCATATACTGTGCTGGTGGGAGTATACACTGGTGCAATCACTTTGGAAAACTAGTTTCATAAACTAGCTGAGCATATGGATACAATATAATCTGGCAGTTCAACTCCTAGATATATGCCTAACAGAGTTCATAAATATGTTCACCAATAGATAGGTACTAAAATATTTATACTAGCACTATTTCCAATAGCTCTAAGCTGCAAACAACACAAATGTCCATTAACAATAGAATGGGTAAATATATTGTTGAATTTTCACAGAGTGTAATTTAACATGACAATAAGAATGAATTACCTACAACTACATTTAACAATATGGACAAATCTCACATTTATAATGTGAATGAAAGAAGACAGATACTTAACAGTGTATTACCAAAATATGAAATATAACTACTGAGTTAATTTATATAAAATACCAAGTAGACAAAACTATTTAAGTCAAGATAGTGTTTACCTAGTTGGGGAGGTAGACAATAAGACCTGGAAGGGAGCACAGAGAGTTTTTCTGGGGTGCTAGTCATGTTCTGTTTCTTGATCTGAGTGTGTTCAGTTTGTTAGAATTCACTGAACTGTATGCTTTTGATATATGCATTTTCAGTATGCATTATACTTTAATTAAAAAGTTTAAAAACAAAATAAAACTATATGCTAGAAAGAAAGCCCCTTTTCTTATGAGTATTGTAAAAAAATTTTAATTAAAAACAAGAAAGTGTTTACATATCAGTGCTTAAAAAAAGCAGTGCTCTTTTTAGAGAAGTCTTCTGGTTATTCAACTATAATTTATAATCATATCTTAGGCTAAATAACTAATACAACATGACTTTATCCCATAGCAATCCACACAAAATTACTCTTAATGTGCACATAAACATGAATATATAAAGTTAACTAACTTGGAAGAAAACCCAGCATTTTATGTATTGAAACCCAATTTCTCAACTGTTGTTTTTCAAACAGGAATCCCAAAGAAAGCAGAAGCTTCAGTGGAAGTCCAGGGTGCTGTGGCTCAGTTTCATTGTCTTAGGTTCAGTTACTAAGGGGATAAGAAGTTTATGGTCTGCAGCTTACCTAAATGATAGCTTTGGGAGTACAGATTAGAAGGTGTGCTCACTACTTTCAAGTGTGAATTACCTGGTGCCACAGCATGGAATTGATAAGGGAACAACTGCCACCTTTAGGCATATGTAACATTTAATATGTTACATTCCTGTAACATAGGCTAGAGCTATGCTTAATTTGCCAATGCATAAAGTCAGAAATTAAATTTAAAAATTGTATTTCATATTTTAAAAATATACCACGGTGATGTCTCAAAGGGAAGAAAAAGAGCGCTTCCTCAGGGCAATCTTTTCCGTGTCTTAAATGTCAATTATCATAAAAACTTCTGGCTTCTACTCATAGATCTATTAATATATACCCAAATTGGTTTTTGCCTTGACTTCAATGCCCTAGAAGTGTTTGGACAATGAATGCTTTTCTCCCCACCTTAGAAATTTGAAAAAAATTGGTCAGTATTGAGTAGTTTTACATTTCAGGGTGTGAAGAACAAATCAGTGCTGAATTTATAAAGCCCTTTATTCAAAAAGTGAAGCACAAGAGATTACAAGTCATCTCCTGGGGTCTCTATCACTACTATTTGCAGGAGAATGAGAGTGTCCGTGTGAATCATGAAACCAATCAGGGCTATTGCTCAAATGCTTTACCAAAGTTGGCTCCCTATACATATAATCGCATATCAACTTGTATACCACCTGACTGAAGAATACTTGGCTTTGTTGACCTTCTGTTCACTTAAGCTATTTATAGTCTGTCATATCTACTCTCTCTGCGCAATGATTGCAGCATCAGGCACTCCTTGTCGCCTCTGTGAGACAGCTGATGCACATCCCATTATGATTTCCAGCTGAAGGTATTTTCCGTCACTGGATTTATAGTTTTTCTGCACTATGAGTTTTCTGATGTTTAATAAGATTTGATCTGTCTGTGAAGGCCTTCTGACATTGTGTGCAAGCATAAGCTTTCTTTCTTGTGTGAATTATCTGATGCATACTTAGTGTTGCTTTCTGGATGAAAGCTTTCCCACATTTACTGCATTCATAGTGTCTCTCTCCAGTATGAGATTTCTGATGGATAGAGAGGCGTGACTTCCAGGTGAAGGTTTTTCCACAATCACTACATTTATAGGGTTTCTCTCTAGTATGGATTTTCTGGTGTGTTATGAGATTCGACCTGTCAGTGAAAGCCTTTCCACATTCAGCACATATGTTGGGTTTCTCTCCTGTGTGAATTTTTTGATGCACTCGGAGTTGTGACTTCTTTGTGAAGCATTTCCCACAGTCACTGCATGCATAAGGCTTCTCTCCAGTATGAATTCTATGGTGTGCAATAAAGTGTGATTTTTGGATGAAGGCTTTCCCACATTCAGGGCAAGCATAGGGTTTTTCTCCTGTATGGATTCTCTGATGTACACTAAGTGTTGATTTCTGGATAAAAGCTTTTCCACATTCATTGCATTCGTAGTGTCTCTCTCCAATATGAGATTTCTGATGTATTTTGAGGCGTGACTTCCATATGAAGGCCTTTCCACAGCCATTGCATTTATAGGGTTTCTCTCCAGTATGAGTTTTCTGGTGTTTAATGAGATTTGACTGATCACTGAAAGCCTTCCCACATTCGGCACACATATATGGCTTCTCTCCAGTATGAGTTTTCTGATGTGTAGTGAGATTTGTCCTATGAGTAAAGACCTTTCCACATTCTGTGCATATATAAGGTTTTTCTCCTGTATGAATTCTTTGATGCACATGCAGCTGTGATTTCTTAATGAATGATTTTCCACAGTCACTGCATTCATAAGGTTTTTCTCCAGTATGAATTCTCTGATGTGTATTGAAATGGGATTTCTGGATGAAGGCCTTTCCACATTCAGTGCATATATAGGGTTTTTCTCCTGTGTGAATTCTCTGATGCATCCTGAGTGCTGATTTTCTTGTGAAGGCTTTCCCGCATTCACTGCATGCATAGTGTTTCTCTCCAGTATGAGTTTTCTGATGAATACTGAGGTCAGAGTTCTGAGAAAATCCTCTTCCACATTCATTGCATTCATAAGGTTTTTCTCCTGTATGAATTCTCATATGTCTAAAGAGATATGATCTATGGAAAAAGGCTTTTCCACATTCACTGCATTTATAGGGTTTCTGCCCAGTATGAATTTTCTGATGTGTAATGAGGTTTGACCTGAGGGTAAAAGCCTTCCCACATTGAATACATATAAAAGGTTTCTCTCTTGTGTAAACACTTTGAGGTACCTCAATTTGTGGCTTCTGAATGAAGATATTCTCATCCTTATTGCATTCATGAGATTTTTCTCCAGCATGAATTCTCTGATGCTCAAAAAGATGTGACTCCTGGGTAAAGGTATTCACATATTCAGTACATACATAAAGTTTCTCTCCAGTATGAATTTTCTGATGGTGGGTGAGAACTTGTTTGTGGTCAAGATGTTTTTCACATTGATTAAGTTCATAGGAGTTTGCTCCTCTATTAGCATTCTCATTCTTAGTAAAGGAAGAGCTATGTGCAAAATTGTTACCATTTCCAAAAATCTTATCAAAGTTCTTTGTTGCATTGCTTTTATTGTGGTTATGTAAATTTAAAGTATGCATCAAACTTTTTCCAAATGTATCAAAGTTATGGAGTCTTTTAATTGAAGGAACAAGCCTGGTACTCACATGAATTATTTTTTCAATATTTTTATATTCATAGCCCCTCTCTTTAGTCAATATTTTCACATGACTTAAAGGGTTATTTTGGTTTTCTTGATTTCTTTCTAGCTGGTCATTACCTTGCCACAGTTCTTCTATAATGGAACACAATGAATCTTTTCCTATGGATTGACCAATTTTCTCACAGTGGAATGAAACTTCTCCAGAAATTCTCTGTTGTTGAGTTTGCCCCAAATCCTCATCTAAAAAGAAAGAAAAAAATGAAAATGACTTCAGAACAGTTATCATGAAGTTTGGACAGGATGAACAAAAAAATAGAAGAGAGTCCATATAACAATCATGAAAATTCTTCTAGAACACTTAATATATGCAAAACAATTATATACCATTTATGATGTACCAGGTACTATTTCCAAGTGTTTTACACAAAATAGCTCATTTAATCTTCACTAAACCCTAATGGGTAGCTATCATTATCAATCATGTTTCACAGATGAGAGAACAGAAGCACAGAGAAGTTATGTAACTTGCTGAAGATTAAATAGCTAAATAAGTAAGAGATGGGGTTTGAACATTGGGAATCCATATCCACTATGTAGGAAGTCAGGACAGTGAGTAGGGTAATCAGAAGAAGAAACTGAAGTCTGTTATGGGTGAAGAATGAAAGGAAGAAATATTTCAGAATGCATGTCCTTATTATATATTAGCTCTAAAAACTTAATAATCTCTCTGCTTCCTTTTGTTTTTCCCTCTGAACTATTATGAGCATCTCCATTAAATTTATAGTCCTCAAATACCAATTCCTCTATGTCTATAGGAAAAATATATGCTTTCAACAAGTGTCAAATAAGGCAAGCCATCCATCTATGGTAGAAACTGTAAGCCATCCACCAGTATCTATTCACCTCTTCTTTTATAGAAATAGAACATAGCTGGACTTTACCTTTATCTGTCTCACTTTGTTCTTACCAGTAGAGTGTGAGCAGAAGTGACATTTGCTGCACCTAGGCCAGGCCTAGGTGGGCAAATTTCCATTTCTCCCTTCCCCAGACCAGAGGACTCAACAATGATCCAACATCAACCAACCCAGCTGACAACAATGGCCTAGGAGATGGCAGAGCAATAACTTGGAACATGGTTCCTGAATAACCCAACAGGATCGGAGTTGATTTGTTGAATGGACCCATTCACATGAGAATGCTTATGTAAGAGAGGATATAGCTATATTAAGCTTGTTGCTTTGCTCCTCTGTGCATATTCAAAATTTATTGCCCTTGATTATCAGCTGTAATTTCAGTACACCTCTAGGGAGGTATATAAATGAATGTCTGTTATGAATGTATAAAGCAGATATGGTACCACTCATACTGATACTCAATTTGGCACAATTCTGTTACAACATAAAGAATTAACACACAAAGGCTGACATTATTAACATTTCATGCAGTTATCTTCCCTTTCTAAATATAATCTATGGTCTTTTGAATTCCTCTGAGCATACACTTGAAGAATCCTTCTGAAAGAGAACAAAGTACCTTCCTCTGACTATCTCCCCAAATTCAACACATTTAAGTTTAATAAATATTCTCCATGCTTTGCTTCAGAAAAATTGAAGAATAAGTGCTCCAGTTATCAATTTATTGCCTTTTAACCCTGAATCACACTTCCTTGCCCACTCTACAAAAATGGATCTGAGTCTCTTTTCCTTTGGTAGCTGGAATGATGTTGAACCTTATTGACATGGGGTGATGGAGAAACACTGGAAGAAGGGGTTTTGCTTCCTGGTTCTAGTGAGCTCACTCAGCATGCTCCTCCAGCAAGGGCAGCTTGTTTAGCACCAGGTTCCAGAAGTGTGGTGGCTTCAGCAGCATCTGGCTCCTGATGCGCATGCAGTTTTCCGGGCGCCCAGATCTTGAGTGCAGGTGACTTCTCTAGCACCCAACTCCTGCTGCTCCTATGGCTTCCCAAGAACCCAGCTTCTGCGATTCTTTGCAGCCAGAAGCACCCAGCACTTCTGGCACTCCTCTCAGATGATTTGCAGTGGAATATTTCCAATGAAACACTGCCCCATAATCAGCTTTTTCTGGAACCAGAGGACAGATTTCCAGCGAGTTTCACCAGTGCGGCACAACAGCAACTCTTCTGCCATGCCATGAGCCGTGGATATGCCCTCCCTATAAGGTCTGTATTCATCTGTGGGAAGCAGAGGAGGCTCTTCTTTGGGTGTTCCTTCACAGCCCTTGAGGTACTCTCACACACTAATCTGCTATTTCTTTATTCATTAGAGTTCTCTTTACTCTTACTGGCTAATCCCTTATTACTTCAATCCCACAATAGTCAATAATTAATGTTAAACTTTTCCTGTTCAAATTAGTATGTGGTTTCTTTCCCCGATTAGGCCCTAAGTTATGCAATAAGAAACTGGCTTGCTTTCTTCAGTGTAAGAATGGTTTTTAAAAAATTCTTTTTCACTATGGTTTATCATAGGATATTGAATATAGTTCCATGTGCTATACAGTAAGACCTTGCTGTTTTTCCATCCTATATATAATAGTTTGAGCTGCTAATCCCAAACTCCCAGTCCACCCCTCCTCCACCTGGCAACCACAAGTATGTTCTCTATGTCTGTGAATCTGAGAAGTAGGCTCTTAATTCTGGGAGCTTTCTAAAAACATACAAGTAAAAGCCTTAGTTAGGGGCCTACCTGATGGCTCAGATGTAAAGAATCCACCTGCAATGCAGGAGACACAGGTTTGATCCTTGAGTTGGGAAGATCCCCTGGAGAAGGGAATGGCTACCCACTCCAGTATTCTTACCTAGAGAACTCCATAGACAGAGGAGATTGGCAGGCTACAGTTCATGGGTTTGCAAAGAGTCAGACATGATTGAGCAACTAACACTTCACACAAAAGCCTCAGTTACTACACGGCCTAAAATCCTATGTTTTCCCTGAGTTCCTGTGGGATGGAGGATGAGAAAAAAGAAAGAGACATACATTCTGGAATACTTAAGAGCCATTTCATGAAATAGTGAAATCTGATCACAAGGTGAAAATGTATCATCTGGATAGAGAGAGCACAGAGTAGGATCAGATTAGGGAAACACTATCAAATATGGCAGACATCAAGAAAACATTAAAAATGTAAAGCAAAAGAATTAACAAAATGAAGAGACAACCTCTGGAATGGTAGAAGATATTTACAAATCATATATCTGATAAAGAGTTAATAGGCAAAATATATAAAGAACACACACAGCTCAATAGCAAAAAAGCAAAAACAAAAAACCAAACAAACCAATTAAAATGGGCAGAGAAACTGAATAGCCATTTTTCCAAAGAATCTGTGCAAATGACCAATAGCTACATGAAAAGGTACTCAATATCAGTAATCCTCAGGGAAATGAAAAGTCAGAACCGCAATGGATATCACTTCACATCTATTAGAATGGCCATTATCAAAAAGATAAGCAATAGCAAGTGTTGGCAAAGAGGTGGAGAAAAGGGAACCCTTGTGCACTGTTGGTGGGAGTGTAAACTGGTGCAGCCACTGTGAAAAACAGTATGGAGGTTCCTCAAAAAATTCAGAGAAAACCCACAATTCCACTTCTGGGCATATATTCAAAGGAATTGAAATCAGGATCTTTTAGAGATATCTGCTCTCCCATGTTCATTGCAGCATTATTCACAACAGCAAGATATGAAAACAACCCAAGTGTCTGTCAACACTGAATGGATAAAGATGTGGTGTACATATACAATGGAATATTACTAATATCACACATGAAAATGAAGGACATTGTGCCATTTGCTACAACTTGGCTGAACATTGAGGGCATCATGCTAAGTGAAATAAGTCAGACAAAGACAAATATTGCATGGTATTATCACTTGTATATGGAATCTATAAAAGCCAGACTCAGAGAAACAGAGTAGAGTAGTGGTTCCTGAGGACCGGAGGGTGGAGAGAATGGGGAGATACTGGTCAAAGAGCACCAACTTCCAGTTACAAGATAAACAAGTTCTGGGAACCTATTGTGCAGCATAGGGACTATAGATAATGATATTGCATCATAAACTTGCATGTTGCCTAGAGAGTAGATCTTAAATGTTTTTACCACAAAAAAGAAATAGTAACTGCAATAAGATGGAAGTGGTAGCTAACCTTATGGCGGTAATCAATTTGCAATATATAAATATATCAATCATTTATATATCTGAATTGAAAAAGTTGATAATATCAAGATGCTAATTACCCCTAAACTGATTAAATTTAATCACAATCAAAACTCACTTTCATAGCAACAAAAAAAATGACTATAAAATTCAAATGGATACACAAAGTACTTACAGTAGCCAAACGAATTTGAAAGAGAACAAACTTGGAGGACTAATACTACATGATTTTAAATTTATTATATAGCTACAGTAATCAAGACTGTGTGGGAATAGTGTAAATACAGATGAATACTTCAGTGGAACAGAATGAAGAGTCTAGTAAGAGACCCACACACATATGACAACTGATTATCAATAAAAGTGCAAAGGCATTTCAGTTGAAAGGATGGTTTTTAAGTAAATGATGCTGAAATGATTGAATTGCTATGTGCAAAAACAAACACAAAACTTTGATCCATACTTTAAATCACATACAAAAACTAATGCAAAATGAATCATAGAACTAAATGTAAAACCTAATTTTTCTGTGACCTTGGATTAGGTGAAGATTTCTTAGATGCAATACCAAAAGCACAATCCATAAAATAAGAAAAAAGATAAATTAGACTTTGTTAAAATTTTAAATGCCCCATGAAAGATATTGATAAGCAAGTAAAAAGAAAAAATTTACAAAACACGTATCTGATAAATAACTTTTATCCTGAATATATAATGAACTTTAAAACTCAACAATAAGAAAACAATGTTTCCTATAGAAACTAGGCAAAAGATTAATAAAAACACTTCACCAAAGAAGATATATAGATGTCAAATATTAGATATTATGGAAATGCTAATTAAAACCTCAGTAAGATATAACTATCTTACTGTTAGAATGGCTAAAATTTTTTAAATGGACAATTCCAAGTGCTGGTGAGAATGCAGATCAACTGAAACTCTCATACATAGCTGGTTAGAATTTAAAATTGTATAGTCACTTTGGAAAACAATTTGGCAGTTTTTAATAAAGTTAACATATACTTACTATACAACCCAGAAGTCTGACTCACAGATATTTACTCAAGTGAATGAAATCTTATCATCACATAAAATATGTAAACATATTTATAGCACTTTTATTCATTATCACCCAAACTGGAAACTATCCAAATATCCTTCAGATCATTGAAGATGGCAGAGTAGAAGGGTGTATGCTCATCTCCTCCTGCGAGAACACTGAAATCACAACTAGCTGTTAAACAATCATCGACAGGAGGGCACTGGAACCCACCAAAAAAGATACTCCATGTCCAAAAACAAAGAAGCCACAACAAGATGGTAGGGGGATTGCAATCATGATAAAAATCAAATCTTATACCCATCAGGTGAGCAACCCACAAACTGGAGAACAATAATACCAAAGAAGCTCTCCCACTGTTGTGAAGGTTCTGAGCCCCATGTCAGGCTTTCCAGCCTGGGGATCTGGCAAAGGGACTAGGAATCCCCACACATTGAAGGGCAGTGGGATTTGATTACAGGACTTCCACAGGACTGGGAGAAACAGATTCCACTCTTGGAAGGCACACACAAAATCCTGTACACAGCAGGACTCAGGGGAAAGGAGCAGTGACCCCACAGGAGATTGAACCAGACATACCTGCTAGTGTTGGGGGATCTCCTCTGGAGGTGTGGGTCGGCAGTGGCTTTCTACAGGGATGGGGGCACTGGAAGTAGCAGTCCTGGGAGTTGCCCCTTGGTGTGAACCCTCTTGGGAGTTTGGCATTCGCCCTACCATAGAGCCTATAGACTCTAGGGCTGGGTCACCACAGGCCAAACAACTACCAGGGGGGGAGCACAGCCCCCACCCATCAGCAGGCAATCGGATTAAAGTTTTACTGAGCACAGCCTGCCCACCAGAGCAAGACCCAGTTTTTCCCGCCACCAGTCCTTCCCATCAGGAAGCTTGCACAAGCCTCTTAGCCTCATCCACTGGAAGGCAGACAGAAGAAACAGAACTACAGTACTGAAGCCTCCAGAATGAAAACCACAATCACAGAAAGTTAATCAAAAATGAAAAGGCAGAGGATTATCTCCCAGATGAAGGAACAAGATAAAACCCCAGAAAAACAACTAAACAAAGTAGAGATAGGCAACCTTCCAGAAAACGAATTCAGAATAATGATAGTAAAGATGATCCAGGATCATCCAGGATTTTGGAAAAAGAATGGAGAAGATGCAAGAAATGTTTACCAAAGACCTAGAAGAACTAAAGAACAAACAGAGATGAACAACACACTAGAAGGAATCAATATAGAATAACTGGGACAGAAGAATGGATAAGTGACCTGGAAGACAGAATGGTGGAAATCACTGCCACAAATATAGAAACATAGAAAAAGAAGACAGAAAAAGAATGAAAAGAAATGAAGACAGCCTAAGAGACCTCTGGGACAACATTAAACACACCAACATTCACAATACAGAGTCCCAGAAAGAGGAGAGAGAGAAAGAACCCACGAAAATATTTGAAGAGATAATAACTGAAAACTTCCCTAACATGGGAAAGGAAATAGTCAACCAAGTCCAGGAAGCACAGAGAATCCCAAGCAGGATAAACCCAAGGAGGAACACACCAAGACACATACTAATCAAACTGACAAATACCCTTCAGTTGGTAAATGGATGAACTGTGGTACATCCATGCTATGGAATACTACTCAGCAATAAAAAGGAATCAAGCTATGGAAAACACAACAGTAGGAGTAAGTTTTGAATGCATCATGCTAAGTAAAAGAAGCCAGGCTCAAAAAGCTTCATACTGTATGATTCCATTTATATGACATTCTGAAAAAGGCAAAACTACAGAGACAGAAAAGAGATCAGTATTTTCCAGGTCTGTAAGCAGTGGGAAGGAGTGACACAATAAAGGACCTGAGGTAATTTTTGTTCTATATCTTGATTATTGTGGTGGTTACATGATTGTATGCATTTGTCAAAACTCATAGAACTATTATTATTATTATTCTATTTTGTCCACACTCTGAGGCTTGTGGGATTTTTATTCCCTGACCAGGAATAGAACTCAGGCCTTCAGCAGTGAAAGCATTGGGTCCTAGCCACTGAACTGTCAGGGAATTCCCCACAACTCATAGAATTATTAATAAAAATAAACCTCATAGAATCATAAGATATGTTCAAAGTGAAGTTGGGCAAAGGTTATACAAAACATTCAGACACACGTTTGAATTGGAAATACATGGCCATGTTTTTTGTCTTTTTGAATGAACAGTTATATGTGAATAATATTAGGTTTTTTTTCATAAAGCTAATGTCAAAATAAAAACATTTAAGGCAATGAAATCTGTCATTAGTATTTGAAGTGAACTAATAAAAAGAATGGAATCAGCAACTAAAATCAGTAATAGAAAAATTATAATCCAGGCATAAGAAAATATGGAGCTGGTTTTGGATGGAACTCAAAGGGTAACAGGCAGGAAGGCTAGGGGTCTCCAAACGGAGGAAATAGGCTGCAAGTGTCAGACATTTTTTATCTGTCTTAAGCTGCAAGAGGAAACAAACTACAAATGTCAGGTTTTTTTCCCCTTTCTGTACAAATTTAAATCTGCCTGCAGTGCAGGAGACCTGGGTTCGATCCCTGGGTTGGGAAGATCCCCTGGAGAAGGAAATGGCAACCCACTCTAGTATCCTTGCCTGGAAAATCTCATGGACAGAGGAGCCTGGTGGGCTGCAGTTCATGGGGTTGCAAAGAGTTGGGCATGACTGAGTGACTAACACACATACAAATTTAAAAGGGGGTGTCTTTTAAAATTCTGTGCTGCCATGACAACATCTGGTTCCACCTGAACTTAACTTTTCTCAAACGTTGAGCTTATGGAAATATTTTTCTTAAGCTATGTTAATGAATGTATTTACCCTAGACTCTGTCTTTCTTCAAGTCAGTTCCGCCTAAGACTCAGAACCGACTTGACAAACCAATATGTTTTACTCATGCTAATGTTCTGTTAAGCTATGTTAATGAGACTATGTCTTTGCTTGGAATCCTGCCTTTCTTCAAGATTCATGTCAATTGTTTTATGGCCCAGGACAACTCACCTTGTGCCAATATTATCTCAAAATGCATGTTGTGGGTGAGGGGCCTGGTGCCAGTCTCTGAGTTTTGAGACATTTCCTTTCTCTAATTAGCAGCCTGCTCAGTTTAGCTCAGTCTCTCAGTCGTGTCCGACTTTTTGTTAGTAGCTATATAACTTCCGGCTAAAGACTAGAAGCTTTCTCTATCTCTTTTATACTTTAATAAAACTTTATCACACAAAAGCTCTGAGTGATCAAGCCTTATCACAGGCCCTGGATTGAATTTCTCTCCTCTGGAGGCCAAAAATCCTGGCATCTTTAACAGCTCAGCAACAACCTTTCTGAACTAAGAAGATGGATTGAGAACTAAAAATATTTGCAAAAATGAAAAAGCAATAGGAACTGGAGAGTGATTAATTTAAAATGACTGAAAGATTTAAGAAACATTGACAGAATATGACAAAAGTTGGAAAGTGAGAAGGGCTTCTGATATATGAGGTAATGATTTCAATTTCTGATATATTGAGTAGTAAGAGAAACATCTCAAGGGAACTTTCTGAGTAGCTAAATATAGTGCTAAAAAGTACTAGGGAAAAAAAGACTTGAGATGTCAAAAACAGAATCATCAGAATTTCAGGATGGATGAATCCTTGCATATATATAAGACTGGTGAACAGTAGACAGTCTTCATAGGGAAATCTCATTTATGAGGATAATGCGGAGATGCCTGGAAAAGTGGGAAAATAAAAAAAACTGGATGCAAATCAGTATGAACCAGAGTAAATTTAATCAAAACAAGGGGAAGATGAGCAAGGTCACTCAAAGGAGTGAAACTCAAGAGACCACAACAGGTCAGTGATGAAATGCTCAAACTAAGTACTGGAGAAATGAGAAATAAAAAATGAGATTCCACTTTATACCCATTGTTGGCCAAAACATGAGAAACATTCAGGATGAGAATATACAATGATCTCAGGCAAACCCTCTTTTCTATACATCCCTGAGAAAATCTCACACTCTATAAAGGAAAATTTGTGTAGAAATGTATTGTAGAATTATTTGTCTTAGATGGGCGTTAATGAAAACCTAGGTTCCACCACTGGACGAATGGTTCAGTAAGATGTGGTACTGGCACACTGTGGAATACTATGCAGCATAGTATTCTACTGTAAAAGACCCAGATGCTGGAAAAGATTGAAGGCAAAAGGAAAAAGGGGTTGGCAGAGGATGAGATGGTTAGATTGCATCACCAACTCAATGGACATGGATCTGAGCAAACTCCAGGAGATAGTAAAGGACAGGAGAGCCTGGCATGCTGCAGTCTATGGGGTTGCAAAGAGTTGGACATGACTTGGCAGCTGAGCAACAACCACAAGTAAACTCACACTTTAGGCTTTAAGAGAATACCACACAAATTCAAAGATCAAATACATTAGATCTGTTACCAGTGGGAGGAGGCATAAGGGATGGATATGAGGAATTAGAATAAAAGGGAAGAAAAATTAAAATACCTGAATGTACGAGGAACGAACCTAAGATAAGAGGGTGGGAGTGGAGTAGGAAGAATAAAAGTTCCCAGGTAAAATAGTTTCCCAGGTAGCACTAGTGATAAAGAATCCACCTGCAATGCAGGAGACATAAGAGACATGGGTTCAATCCCTGGGTCGGGAAGATCCCCCAAAGAAGGAAATGGCAACCCACTCCAGTAAGATAGGGTGCTATATATGTGCTGGTACAGAGGGTACAGAAGTTAGAGACAGCTCTTTTATCAAAAAGCAAAGAAGACAGTAGATACTGGCGAGGGTCATACTTGGGAGTTGGCCCTCGGGTATTAAAGGGGCTTCTGTCAACTCTCTCCAAGTGACTGCAAAAGTTTAGAGCCTTCAAGACAGGTTATCTTCAGAGCCTTTCAAAGGTTGATCAGCCTCTCCTAGAAAACAGATCTACTCCACATCCGCCATTTTCTCAGGTCACACTCACTCACCTGAGCAGCTGTGATGTGGAGTTTCTTTCTCCAATGTCCATGACCCCTCTCCTTGCTCCAGTCTGAAGATGACCTCTGGTTTGGGAACTTGGTAACCTGTGAACAGGACATGATGCAGGATTGGGTCCCATTAATTGGGTTTTCTAGGCCTTTCAACCACGTTTCTATTTGTTCTTCAGGAAAGTAATCCCATTCCCTGGGAATAGAGTAATAATCACAGAAGTGTAAAAGAACTGAAGAATCTCAGGCAAATCAAAGATGACACTATTACACACTTTAGATGCCCCAGAGCTTTCAGCAGCAGAGAATGGAGGCAGCCTCTCTGAGGCCCCCAGAAAGTGCACAGGGCAGCTGTGCTTACCCACTGCACACAGGTGGCTGTAGGTCTCCAGTGTCACATCCCAGTACAGGCGCCGCTGAACAGGGTCCAAGTGCTGCCACTCCTCCTGGCTGAAGTCCACCGTGACATCCTCGAATGACACCTGTAAAAATACAGTCCCATTCAAGATGACATGGTGAGCACTGGGCAATGGAGGAAGAGGACTAGGAAGTTAGTTGTTTTTAATGATTTTCACTCAGCACCCAGTTTTGCATTTTATTTTGTGAGAGAAAAACACACTAAAGTATCTAGACATTTGATATGTATTACAATCATTCATTTATTCATTCAGTCCCTGTTTTTTCAAAAATAAGGATTAAAATAGGCTCCCTTTAAGTCCTCAAGTTAACATAGGAACGATATATATAATACATTTACTGGTTGATTATGTGCCAGCCAATGGCAATATAGAATTGACTAAAATAAAAAAACAACTTGAAAAAAGAATTTGGACAACCAACATAAGAAGATACAAAGGGGTCTAAAAGGCATTTCAAAGAAATGTACTGAGGGGAAAAGCAAAACAATAAAACCTTTAATAGGTAACAGGAAAAAAACATAGTATAGATGAATGTCTTTATGATCTTGGATTTTCTCAAACAGGATGCAAAAAACACTAACCATAAAGAAAAGATTGATATCTGTCTATAATAAAGTTTAAAATTTCTATTTTTAAAAAAGACCATATTATAAGAGAAAAAAAAGAAAGCCATCAAATAGAAGATATCTCCAGTAAATATTACTGACAAAGGGCTCCTATCTAGAGAAATGTAAAGAACTCTTAGAAACCAATTTTAAAAAAAGAGACCACCTAGTAGAAAAGTGGGCAAAAGATTTGAACAAGCATTTTATGAAAAAGGAAATGCAAGGCATTAATAAACACAAAAAGATTTCAACCTCCTTAGTAACCAGAGAATGTACATTCAAGTAATGAGTAACCATTACACGATTTCTACAATGTCTTCAATGAAGAAGACTGGCAATATCAAGGATGTGGAGAAAAAGTAATTGGTACAGCCACTGTGGAAAACAGTTCCTGAAAAAACTAAAAACAGAACTACCAAATGATTCAGCAGTTCCACTCCTGGGTATATATCCAAAGAAAATGAAAACACTAATTTGAAAAAACATGTGTGCTCCAATGTTCATAGCAGCACTATTTACAATATCCAAGGCATAGAGGCAACCCAAGTGTCCATCTGCAGAGGAATGGATAAAGAAGATGTAGTGTGTGTGTGTATACACACACACAATAGAATACTACTCAGCCATAAAAAAGAATGGAATTTTGCCATTTGCAACAACATGAATGTATTTGGAAGGTATTAGGCTAAGTGAAGTAAGTCAGACAGAGAAAGCCAAATACTGTATGATATCACTTATACATGGAATCTAAAAAAACAAACTAGTGAATATAACAAAAACAGAAACAGGCACACAAACATAGAGAACAAACAAGTGGTTACTGGTGGGGAGAGAGAAGTGAGGAGGGGCAAAGTGATGGAGGCATATACTGGTATGACCACATTGGAAAGCATTTTGGCTTCACCTGGTAATGTTGAAGCATGCATACACAAGGACACAGTGATTCCATCCATGGAAATATGCTCAATTGGAATATTTGCCCATGTGCAACAAGAGGCACATCCAAGAGTATTTACAGCAGCATTATTCAAAATGTATGTAATATTTCATGATAAAAAGTTTTAAGTTAACAGTAACCTAATAGTATCTACTTTCTTTGTGGGAAAATATCAAGGATATTTTCTTAGTTGCTTTTACCTGCATAATCTCTAAGCATACACCACACGCCCACCAACTAATCAAGACTGGTTTTTTGGTTAGGAGATCTGTAGGATTGGGGGAGAGAACCATGTGAATGTATTACTTATTTAAAAAATAAGTTAAAAATTACCAATGGGTCCAAAATGGAATAGACAGAATTCTCCCTATTTCTGGTACTAAGTACAGCTATGATCTCTGGACATTACATGTTAAACAAAGAAGACTGTCAGTTGGAGAGACTTGGCTAGAGACCTTGGAACCTGAGGAGTGACACAGTGGTGATTTCCCTGAGTTTTCTTTTTGTTCCATGTATCTTGGACTTGGTGATGGAGAATTTGGCAATCCAGAATGCCAAATGGTGCAGATAAAAAACAGCCTCAAGAAAGTCTGCTCTCTCTAGCCAAGGTACCAGGAAAGGGGCAATGTAACAAGGGAGAAAAATTTAGATAATTACTGCCCCATCCCCATTCCCATCAGTAAAGGCTAAACAGGGAGTCCTGGTTTTCATCCCTGCCTGGGAATAATGAGGCCCCTCCCTGACAGTGTAAATTTAGGCCACTGTAAATTTGGGGGGGGTCCTGAACTTCTATCCCCAACCCAGTAATGAGGTGCCTTTTTTGTCTCCCCACCAGGATGGTGAAAGAGATAGTCTGGTGCGGAGCATGAAATTCCACATCCACCCAGCAGCAGCAAGATGCTTGTCCTCTCTGGGGTGTCAAAGGAGGCCAAGTAGGGACCTGAACTTCCACCTCCATCTGGCAGTAAAAAGGAGATTCTCCTTTTTTTTTTTTTTTTTCGTAGAACAGCATTGGAGGGAGCTTGCTAAAAAATAGGATTTAAATAGTATCCAGAATCTCAGAGTTCCCAAAATATACAGGACATAACTGAAAATCAGGCATCATGTGAAGAAACAGGAAAATCTCAACTGGAATGAGAAAAGGCTGAGATGACACAGATGTTAGAGTTATCAACAATTGTAAAGTGGCCACCATAAAAATGCTTCAATGTATTTAAATGCAAAAATAGTGTCATAATAAAAAAGGATATAAAGAAGAACAGGATGAAAATTTTAGAACTGAAAAATATAACTAAAATTTTAATACTCAATGGATGAGCTCAACAGCAGAATGGAGAGGACAGAGGAAAGAATTAGAGAACTTGATAAAACAATAGAAATGATCCAATCTGAAGAACAAAAAGAAAATTGATGGGAAAATATGAGCAGAGCCTCAGGGAAATCTGAGACTATAAAAAAAGATCTGGCATTCATGTCATCAGAGTCCCGGGAAGAGGAGAAAGTATGGGGCTGAAAAATCTTTGAAAAAATTATAGCTGAAAATTTCTCAAATTTTGTAAAAGATATAAACAGAGTTTCAAGATGCTGAGCAAACCCCAAAAGGATAAGCCAAAGAAATTATACCAAGACACATTATAGTCAAACTTCAGAAAACTTAAAGACATAGAAAGAATCTTGAAGTCAGCAAGAGAGAAATGATACCTTACCTGTAGGGGAAAAATACATTGACAGCATCTGAAACCATGGTAGAGAGAGGTGGCACAACATTTTTCAAGTGCTGAAAGAAAAGAACTGTCCACTTTGAGTTTCATACCTGGCAAAATTATCCTTAAGAAGTGAAATATCATGGCAAATAAATACATGAAAAGATGCTTAGCATCATTAATTATCAAGGAAACGCAAATCAAAACTACAATGAGATACTACCTCATACTCACTAGGATGGCTAGATCCAAAAACTCAGATAATAACAAGTGCTGGTGAGGATGTGGAGAAATTGAAAACTTCACACACTGCTGGTGGGAATGTAAACTAGTGTGGCTGCTTTAGAAAACAGTAACAGGTGAGGGTAAAGGGACTTAAAAGGGAACTAAGTTTTCTACACTTCACTCTGATAAAATGTCAACACCAGTAGAGACCTATACAGTGATGGAATAATTCTGTAATTATTATACAGGAATCTACACATGTGTAAAATGGCAGAGAATAACAAGCACACTGCAGAAATGTCAATTTCTTGCTTGTGATAATTGTACTCTAGTGACACAGGATGTAACCATTGGGAGAAACTGGGTAAAGGGTTACATGAGACCTCTCTGTACCATCTTCACAACTTCCTGTAAATTTATAATTATTTCCAAATAGAAAGTTTTAACAAACTACTAAATTATCCTCAGAAAGACTGGAGTAGGGGCACAGCAAAAAAGATCAAGATGTTATTACAAAGGAGCCTTCACAGGGGTTCCCTCGTGGTCTAATGGTTAGGATTCCAGGCTTTCACTGCTGTGGCCCGGGTTCAATCCCTGGTCAGAGAACTGAGATCCTGCAGGTTGTGCAGCACAGCCAAAAACAAAAACAAACAAACAAAAAAAACAAAAGGAGCATTCACTTCTTTCCTGTTTATCTGCCTACCTGTGTACCTACCTACCTATTATAGGGACTGGTCACTTTCTTTTTTTTTAATATAAATTTATTTATTTTAATTGGAGGTTAGTTACTGTACAATATTGTATTGGTTTTGCCATACACCAACATGAATCTGCCACAGGTATACATGTGTTCCCCATCCTGAACCCCCCTCCCTCCTCCCTCCCCGTACCATCCCTCTGGGTCATCTCAGTGCACCAGCCCCAAGCATCCAGTATCATGCATCAAACCTGGACTGGCGATTCGTGTCTTATATGATATTATACATGTTTCAATGCTATTCTCCCAAATCACCCCACCCTCGCCCTCTCCCACAGAGTCCAAAAGACTGTTCTATACATCTCTGTCTCTTTTGCTGTCTAGCATACAGGGTTATCATTACCATCTTTCTAAATTCCATATATATGCCTTAGTATACTGTATGGGTGTTGTTTTTTTTTTTTTTCCTGGCTTACTTCACTCTGTATAATCGGCTCCAGTTTCATCCACCTCATTAGAACTGATTCAAATGTATTCTTTTTAATGGCTGAGTAATACTCCATTGTGTATATGTACCACTGCTTTCTTATCCATGCATCTGCTGATGGACATCTAGGTTGCTTCCATGTCCTGGCTATTATAAACAGGGCTGCAGTGAACATTGGGGTACACGTGTCTCTTTCAATTCTGGTTTCCTCGGTGTGTATGCCCAGCAGTGGGATTGCTAGGTCATAAGGCAATTCTATTTCCAGTTTTTTAAGGAATTTCCACACTGTTCTCCATAGGGACTGGTCACTTTCTACTTTATTCAGTAGATAATAATCTATTACTATTATGATTTCTTTTGCTACTCAAATTGTCCCAGATTTGACCAGAGGGAGCTCCTTAAAAGTGGCTCCTGTGTCATTCTGACATGTTCCCATCATTTGAGTGCTTCATTACTTCCCAGCATAATGAGTTCTTCTATAATCATTTTGTACTTTTCTTTGTTCTAACCCTGGAGTAGGTCATTTCTCCAAGAAGTTCTAGTTCCTATTAGTGACAAATGATAAATCAAGGTGCGCTCATTGTGCCTGGCAAATGGTCCTTTCAGCACTCAGAGCAAGGAATGTTTTTACTTATATGAGACTGCCAACTAATCAATATAGAAGAAATGATGGAATCAGAAAAACAACATTAGGAAAATAGCACAGTTATTAATTGCTACAGGCAAGAATTGTTGCTTGATGCTATAATCAATGGACAAAAGCATGAGAAGTAGGATATTCACATAGTCCCAAAGTATTTTCCCACAAAATTTTGGGTTGGCCAAAAAGTTCATTCAGGGTTTTCCACAAAAGGTTACAGAAAAACTTGAATGAACTTTCGGGCCAACCCAATAGTTATTAATTACAAAGAGAAAGACAGTAACTTATTTAATACCTGACAGGCAACATCTTAGTCAGGTGATCAAAGTTAACATTATCAATAAAGGACAAATTAATATTGAATGCTTGCTAATATGACACACTGAGACAACAGCATCATTTCTGTGATATTCCTGACAAAAATGAATAACCTGAATCTAATTATGAGGAAGCAAGAAACAAACCCAAAATGAGGGACATTCTTCCAAATGATCAGTGTCATGAAAGTCAAGGAAGGGCTAGAACTCTTTCAGAAAGGCTAAAGGGACATGAGAACTAAACACAATACATGTGCCTGGATTGGATCCTAAATCGGGCAGAAATGCCAAAAAGGACATATTGTGACAATTGGGGAAACTATTTACAAATGGTATGTTAGTAGAGAATTGATGCTTTCAAACTGTGGTGCTGGAGAAGATTCTTGAGATCCCTTGGACTACAAGGAGATAAATCAATCCTAAAGGAAATCAACCCTGAATATTCATTGGAAGGGCTGATGTCTAAGCTGAAGCTCCAGTATTTTGGACACCTGATGTGAAGAGCAGACTCACTGGAAAAGACTCTGATGCTGGGAAAGATTGAAGGCAAAAGTAGAAGGGGGTTACAGAGGATGAGATGGTTAGATAGCATCACTGACTCAATGGACATGAATCTGAGCAAACTACAGGAGATAGTGGACAGAGGAGCCTTCGCGTTCATGGGGTCACAAAGAGTCAGACACAACTTAGTGACTGAACAACATCATACACATAAATACATAAATTGAGAAGAGAAAGCAAATGTGACAAAATGTTAACAGTGATTTGGGGTGAAAGGCAAAAGAATCAAGTTTCAAAATGATCAATGCTTTAAAACTCAGGAGAAAACATAGGTGAACATTCGTTTAAGGCAAGGATTTCCTAAACAGGACAGAAAATGCACTAAGTATCAAGACAAGATCTAGTGATTCAGCTATGAGGAAATTGAAAGATCCTTTGTTCTTTGGGGGCCCTTATTAGTAAGTGCGCAGGGACAGAGAGCAGGCACAGAACTCACAGTACCTGCTCCACCACCAGCAGCTCCAGAGGCAGATCCACAAGCACTGAGCCATGCCCAGCACTTCTCCACCCACCAGTTCTCCCGAGCACAGCCTCGAAGGTGGCCAAGAGGAGGAAATCCACTGGAGCCTCTAGCCACAACCTCACCTGCTCTCTCTCACTGCCCAAGGGCACTTAGCCAGGGGAAGTCCCAGGGTCAGGCTGGAGGGAAGCTCTCATTCTGCCTGCCCACCCTCCTGATTCTTGTTCTCTTGCCTGTGACCCGAGCCAGGACAGACTGGGAGGTGTGTAGGTGACACAGGGGAGGAGCCTCAGATGTGGGGGAGGGGTGGCTACTTGCCAACTAGTGTGGAAAAATTAAAATATTCTACCATTTGGCATTGTTAAACATTTAAAAAAACTTTTTTATTGAATGATAGTTAATTTACAATGTTGTGTTAGTTTCAGGTATACAGCAAACATATATATATATATTCATATATATGTATGTATTATATATACATATATGTATTCCTTTTCAAACGTTGTGAAACATTTTAACAACTCTGACAGCCCAAGCTGGCAGACAGAAAGACCATCTTCACCTGTCTCTCCCTCCCTTGGATTCACAAAGGGAAAGTGTACAGAGATCTTGCCAGGCACAGATGCCCCACTTCCATCCCTTTCCCCACCAAAATAAGACACTTTTTTGGACTCTACCCTGGCTGGGAGGGGTTATGTGATGTGATGGACAGGGGGTTTTGGAGCTAGCAATTAGGATACAAAGTTGCTAATACAGACCCATCCAGATTCTAGCCTCACCAGCCACAAATGAAAAGGTACGGTTTTCTGGCCCGTCTCTGCCACCACCAGAACCCCTACAAGGACTTCCTCATCCTATGTGAGGATCCCTGCTAAGCCCCCGATGGCTCACTAGTGAGCCACACAGCAGTGTCTCCCTTCAGGGTCATCTGTGTCCCAGAACGCTCTGCGCTCTCAGCCCTGGGGCACGCTATGCTGCCAGGATCCGTCACTCACTGCCCATTTTGTCCCTGGCCATCTGCTCTGTCCCACCCTGCAGTCAGCCTGCTGGGGCTCAGTCCTCCAGCTTCAGGGCTGCTCTCACTCCTGCCCCAGCACACTTCTCCATCACCTACTGTGAGATGATCCTGCCCTTCTAAACCCTATCCCAGCCTAGCAGACGCGTTCTCAGGGCACTTACTAGGCTGCCTGAAAAAGTGTGCATGTAGTTTACTCTGCCCTTACTCAAGGCTACATACCCAACTTCTCTGCATGTTCCTACTTAGCTGGGGGTGCCCTGGTCTTTCCTGCTCCCTCTGGCTGTTTCCCTTCTCATCAAGTTGTTCTCTGTGTACTCCTCCCTCTGTCTTTGCCTGCTTACCCTGCCCACTCCTGTCCCCTGATTTCTCCTGCTCCTTCTACTGGCTCTTGTTTCCTCTGCATGGTCCCCATTCTGACTCTTCCTTGGTCCCTGTTTACTGTTCCCTCTAAATGTTTCTTGTTAGAAACATTAGACCAGTGTCCTCTGGTCTCTTTCCTGATGCCTCTGTTTATTGCTTCCTCTGATGGTCCCTTGTTTCATTGTTCCATGCCTCCTATTTCTTCTTCCTTCCGACTGATCCCTGGTGCCCCTGACTGTCCTGTGTTCCCTTTGGCAGCTGTCCCTCTAGCTGATCCTTAGTCTGTGGTACCATTATGGTTGTGCCCATTCCATCTGACTGCTCCCTGGTCTTGATGAGGCTTCCTCATTCCTTCTACTTGACACAGACTGACTGCCCTTTGAGTCTTCTGACTTCTCTGTAGACTCAATTCTTTCCTGTCCCTTAGGCTGTCCTGGAATGCATTTCTAATATGCTCTCATCTGATGCTCCTGTGTCTGGTCCATGGACCACACTCTGTGGAGCACTGGTCTACCCGGCTCCTAGTCTAGGCTCTTGATCATCAGTGTATACTACTTCTGTGTGCTCTGTGACACTGTACTTTCATCTTCTCCATCATTTGGGTTATGTCTGACCTTTGGTTCCTTTGACTGTTTTTTGGGCAAGGTGAACAACTGTCCCAGTATGCCCAGGACTTTCCCTGTTTTAGCACTGAAGCCTCACATCCCAGGAAGCCCCTGTTGCCCTATCCCTCTGGAACCCTGGATGTTCCCTGGCTCCTGCAACTCTCTATTAACCCCAGTACCCACTACATGGGGCCTCTGGCTTTGGGAATGGATACTATGCCTTTCAGCTTTTCTCTAGTTCCTCTAGTTCGCTAGTAAGTCGGGCTACTATCCAATATCAGATACACTTTTGATGCCCACTGTGCTGTTCCCTAGTCCTCTGGTTAGGCCCCAGAACTTCTAGAGCACACCCAGCACAGCTTTGCTGTTCCCTAGCCTCAGCAACTGTTCCTTGTTGCCCCTGGTGCCCTTGGCTACTCCTCAGCTTTGGAGGCCCCTTTCTGTCTCTCCAACTGTCCCATGGGTCTGTCACTTCCCTGCTCCTCCAACCTGTTCTACAGCTTCAGCAGCTGGTACCAGCTTCCTCTGGCTGCTGCCTACTCCCAGGCTCGTCTTTCCCATTTCTCCCCATTTCCTGTCCCCCAGTACCTGTGCCTTTCCTCACCCCCTCAGATTTTCCGTCTGACCCCTGGTATCTTTGAAGTGGCTTATCTGGCAGGCTCTTACCCAACACACCAAACCTTTTTGTTTTTTTCCATCTAGCTGGGTCTTCTGTTTCTTCATCCCTCTGGCTGGTCTCTGTTCCCTCTGGCTGCTATCTGATTCCTCTATCTCCTGGTCTCTCCTCCTATTTTGAAATCTTTCTGATTGTTCTCATACCTTCTGGCTCTTGCGTGCTCCCCACTATTACCACTTCTCCAGCTCAGACTACTGTTTCTTGGTCTCTTTGCTGCTCTCTGGCCTCTGGCTCTTGTTTTTCCACTGCTCTCCCACCTGTCTCCTGTGCCCCTTGGCTATCTTCTATCTGGAGTATGTGCACCATGGTCCCTCTAGATGTTCCCTGGGCTATTCCCTATCTCTCTTTCTTTTACTTACTCCTCTTCATGTTTTTCAGCTTCAGTCACTATTTCTTAGCCCAACTGGCTGTTCCTTACCCCCGGGGACATTTTTATTGGTTCCATGGTATCTCTGCCCATTTCCTGCTTCTTGACATCTAATGAAAAAAACTAAGAACTTAACAAATAAATACGTGAATAAATAACATTCACCAGGGTCTTTGTCATTTCCATTTCTTCTTGAACAGGGGGCATAAATCTATGGTTGGCAACAAAAACCTACTATATATCACAGGGAACTCTGCTCAGTGTTATGTGGCAGCCTGGATGGGAGGGTGGTTTGGGAGAGAATGGATACATGTATATGTATGGCTGAGTCCCTTCACTGCTCACTTGAAACTATCACAACATTGTTAATTGGCTATACCACAATGCAAAAATGTTTTTGGTGTTAAAAATATAAATTAAATTAAAAAATAAGTCTATGGTTGGGAAGGAAGACATGAGTCTTGTGCTTTGCAGAGACCAGAATCATTCATCCAGAAATTCCCACACATTGGCTGGGCAAAGGGCCATGTGCAGAAGGACTGGGGAGAACCACATTGCTGTGACCCCCAACTCGTGGGTTTGTGACTGATCTGATGGAGCAGAAACTAGACAAGGACAGTTTTCCAGAGTGGAAGTGCCCTACTGTTAGGCAGCAGTTTGTTTATCATTCAATGTCCCTATACATTTTACTCAAAATATAACTTCAGTGACTTGGGCAAAAAGATTTAAATGTAAGAATTTCACCATAGCAGTTTTCATCACAATAGAAAACCTCGAAAGCCCTAAGTTCACATACAGTGGACTGGTTAAATGATAGTTTATCCAAAGGATAAAAAGCTCTTATGTTATGTATCATGTGAAGAAAAATATTTACTGTCTAGAAAATTATACTGAAGTGCCAACTTAAAAAAGGAAACAACCAAATACTACAATTTCATTTTTAAACTTGACCTGTATTGTGTATATGGGTGTGGTATGTATGTATACTCTCAGCCCCACATGTGTATATCCACATACCCACATACATGCACATATAAAGGGAAAAAACTATGGAAATAAGCTAAATGCTAACAATAGTTAACTTTGACTAATGCTGAAATTACAAGTAATGTTTTATTTTCTTCTGTTTACTTACCTGCATATTCTAAATAATGAAATTATTAAATAATAAATATCAAAATAAGTTTTAAAAGCTTAATGTTATTCTAATGACCACATGATCTTGAGCCCCTGTGACAACCAGCCTGTCCCCAGAGTTGACAGTAGACTCAGGATAGTTGGAAGCTGTGGGGCAGGGTCTGGCTCCCTTGTCTTCCTCTATTTACACAATTTCCAGGGAACTTTTAGTGGGAAAGCTGGTCTTGGCTGGAGTGTGGTGAGGGTGGAGGACACAGTCAGGAGACCTGGTACCAGTCCACTGGTGTCACTCAAAACCCCAGGAGCCTGGGCAAGTCATGTACCTTCCCAGGCCACTTTGAGAGGAGTAGGAAGAACTAGAAGGGCCCTAGAGACTGTGCTCACCCTACTACCCTGCCATCCTCTAAGCTCCAAAAAAGGGGACTTTTCTCCCTAGATCAGGATAGAGGCGGAATCAGCAAATCCCCGAGGATCAGCTGAGTGTGTGCACAGAGCCAATGGGTAGTGGAGGGACTATGCTGGGCATCAGGGATGGTGTCTCCATGGCTGGGGCCAGTGGTCACTTCTAGCTGGATCTTACCCACAGACACTCTGCAGGGAGCTGCTTCCCCTTCCCTCAGGCTGTGCGGCTGACCTTCCATCCCACCTTTCCTCCATCAGCTGCATCATATTTTCCACTGAAACAGGAAGGGATCTGGATGTGGGACACCAGCCACGTGGTGCTCATCCTCAGCAGGGGGATGGTGATTCATTTCAGGGGCAGCAAGTCTGCAATTTGCCCCTCCTGTCCCCGCCCTAAGTCCCTAGCAACAGGTCAGAACCATCTCCTCACTGAATGAACTCCTGCCCCTGAAGCCCTCTCCCTCCTCACCTCACACATGCTGCCTTGTCCCTCTGCAGCCAGGTCTGGGGACCACTGGTGATAGCTCTGGTTGGCTGGCATCTTCTTCAACCCTTGGGCTCTCTTGCTCACAATGCTGCTCTTCTTGAGACCCTGAGGCCAGGCTGGTCGGTGGACTCAGTGTGAGCTTGTGGAGCTGGAAGGAAGATCCTGCAGCCTTCACTATGGGGTCTGACCCAAGGGCTCCGCAGAGATTTCAAAAAACCTGGAAAGTCAGTGTCCATGTGGTCAATCATTCAGCATTCAGCATTCAACCCACAAGCATTTCCTGGGGGCACCAAAGAATAGTTAACACTGGATAGTGTGAGAAAGTTCAGTAACCAACACCTGTGTAGAATGTGGACAAAACTCATGTAAAATGAATGAGAGTTTTAATTCCAGCTCTTCTGCATTCTAGCTAGAATCTAGGGAAGTCACTTTAGTCTGAGTTTTTTCACTTTAAAACTGAGGATGTAAACACCCATCTCACAGGGCTATTAGAGTTAAATGACATGATACTTCAAAAGTATTCACTCTTATTTAGCACTGGGAAAACACATCCCATTGATATTAAATATTGCTGTTATTATAAGGTGCAAGGAATGTTTTGTTAGTACTTCATTTAATTTTCAAACTCATCATATGAACTAGGTATTACTTTTTCCTATTATTCTCTTTACCATCAGACAGAGCTGTTTGTAGCTATTAAGAAATTTGTCCCTGCTCAGGGAACTAAGATCCCACAAGCCACGTGGTGCAGCTATATATATAAAAAAAATTACCCCAAGATTACTTAGATTAGGGGAAGGACAGGGATTCAAACCTAGGTCTGCCTAACTCTAAAGTACATTTTCTTTAACTACTGGGCCATATGGTATTCTATATGTGGAAGAATCACAACAAACATTATTTCTATTTCTTGCTGCCTTTAAAGTGCTCTGGCTGAAGGGTGACCATATCACATATGCATAAACCAGTATTTTGTATAATTCAGTGTACATTCTGGGAAATTTATAGAGCTCACTCTCTTTTGCCAAAGATGGAAACATAAACTCTTTGTACCCTCTCTCCCAATTCCCATCTGGCCCTGAAAGTCAACATGTCTGCACAGGCTCCTAAATTGGTAACCTACACTGCTTGACAAAAACTGTGTTCCAAATGGTGCCATCAACTGGTTTCCTTAGGCTCTTCAAATAATCAACAACACAGGCAACACAACCTCAATAGAAAATCAACTATTAATCTGTTCAATGGGTCCAACCTGACTTCCTGTAGGACTCTATAACTCACAGCCCATATATAGAGTCAGTGACACTCATAAACCCCAAAATAGACCATCACATACTAAATCAAAGGTCCTGCAATTACCAGTGTTCATAGGTCCCAATCAATGACTCCTATAGGGTTGCTAAAACTGACCCCCAAAGAACTGAAATCCAAGGCTTGCAATGAATCTTTTACCACCTCAGTGTCCCAATCAATAACTCTCATGGACTGATCGATGACTTCAAATCTCCAACTCTTATAAAACCTCAAGAATTTCTACAGAGGTCCCAATTACTTACCCACATATGTCTAATTATGTTTCTTCAAGGATTTCCCAAGATTATCACTCACTGATTCAAAATGAATGCAGTCTATAGGCCCCAAATTATATAATCTTCAGTTCAGTTCAGTTCAGTTCAGTCGCTCAGCCGTGTCTGACTCTTTGTGACCCCATGCACTGCAGCACACCAGGCCTCCCTGTCCATTACCAACTCCCGGAGTCCACCCAAACCCATGTCCATTGAGTCGGTGATGCCATCCAACCATCTCATTCTCTGTCATCCCCTTCTCCTCTGCCCTCAATCTTTCCCAGCATCAGGGTCTTTTCAAATGAGTTAGCTCTTCGCATCAGATGGCCAAAGTTATTGGAGTTTCAGCTTCAGCATCAGTCCTTCCGATCAACACCCAGGACTGATCCCTTTAGGATGGACTGGTTGGATCTCCTTGCAGTTCAAGGGACTCTCAAGAGTCTTCTCCAACACCACAGTTCAAAAGCATCAATTCTTTGGTGCTTAGCTTACTTTATAGTCCAACTCTCACATCCATACATGACTACTGGAAAAACCATAGCCTTGACTAGATGGACCTTCGTTGGCAAAATAATGTCTCTGCTTTTTAACATGCTGTCTAGGTTGATCATAGCTTTTTTTTTTGAGTGACAGAGTCAATTCCTAGGCAGATTGATAAGATCTCCTAGGGGTCCCCAAGGAGGAGAAAGGGGCCTGGGGCTCTCAAAGCGGAGATAGGGCTCTGAAATTCTCAAGGAGGAGGAAAGGACAAACATCTTTTTTTCTCTACATTCCTTAGTCTTAGTCACATAATACATTTTTTTCTTTAAGTATGAAACTGATGATTACACCACAAACAGCTCAGTTTAAACTCTGAGAAACTGTCCTCGGTCAGGATACAACAGCAGTGTATCCTGACTGAGGACAGTTTCTCCTTCCTGAAAACCTTCTGACTAATCCTGATATCTTACAGTGTAAATTCTGGGACTGGGTCTGGTAAATTTTTCAAAGACTTTAGACATTCTTTTGATTTGTTATAATAATTAATTTAAAAGTATATAATTCCCTTGTTAACACTTGCGAGGGGGTGGCATTCTCTGTCCCCCTTCTGATGTCTATGTCAGAAGCTTTCTCTGTCCCTTTTCTTACTTTAATAAAACTCTGCTACACAAAAGCTCTTAAGTGATCAAGCCTGGTCCCTGGTCCCAAAGCTAAATCTTCTTCTTCAGAGATCACGAATCGGACATCGTTCACCATAAGCTATCACAAGGAGCAAGTGTCTTTTAATTTCATGGCTGCAGTCACCATCTGCAGTGATTTTGGAGCCCCCCAAAATAAAGCCTATCACTGTTTCCATTGTTTCCCTATCTATTTGCCATGCAGTGATGGGACCAGATGCCATGATCTTCGTTTTCTGAATGTTGAGCTTTAAGCCAACTTTTTCACTCTCCTCTTTCACTTTCATCAAGAGGCTCTTTAGTTCTTCTTCATTTTCTGCCATAAGGGTGGCATCATCTGCATATCTGAAGTTACTGATATTTCTCCTGGCAATCTTGATTCCAGCTTGTGCTTCTTCCAGTCCAGCGTTTCTCATGATGTACTCTGCATTTAAGTTAAATAAGCAGGGTGACACTATACAGCCTTGATGTACTCCTTTCCCAATTTGGAACCAGTCTACTGTTCCATGTCAGGTACTAACTGTTGCTTCTTGACCTGCATACAGATTTCTCAGGAGGCAGATCACGTGGTCTGGTATTCCCATCTCTTGAAGAATTTTCCACAGTTTGTGGTGGTCCACACAGTCAAAGGCTTTGGCATAGTCAATGAAGCAGATGTTTTTCTGGAACTCTCTTGCTTTTTCGATGATCGAACAGATGTTGGCAATTTGATCTCTGGTTCCTCTGCCTTTTCTAAATCCAGCTCGAACAACTGGAAGTTCTCGGTTCATGTACTGTTGAAACCTGGCTTGGAGGATTTTTAGTATTATTTTGCTAACGTGTGAGATGAATGTAATTGTGTGGTAGTTTGAGGATTCTTTGGCATTGCCTTTCTTTGGGATTGGAATGAAAACTGACCTTTTCCAGATAATCTTATTGGACTTTAACTCCATGACCCTCCCCCACAAAAATCCTTGCAATCCTTCACTCCCAAAGGAACCAAATCAACCCCAAATCTGGTTAGGCACTGAATTTAAAGGGTAAAAAGAAACTTTAAAATGCTGCCGGAGGTACTTTTCTGGTGGTCTATTGACTAAGACTCCATGCTCCCAATGCATGGAGCCTGGGTTCAATCCCTGGTCAAAGAACTAGATCCCACATGCTGGAACTAAGAGTTTACATGCTGCAACTAAAGATCCTGAATGCTACAACTAATACTGAAGACATCAGGTGCCACAACTAAGCCCCAGTGCAACCAAATAAATTTTAAAAATAAATAAATACATAAAAATAATATCACATGAAAAGCTTCCATTAAAAGAATAGTTGTAAAAAAATGGTCCCAAGCAGAAACATGCTATTTACAATGGAAAGGGATCACAATGGCACTAGACTTATTTGCAACAATTAAAAAACATATTATACAAAAAACATCTAAAAATTATTGAGAGAAAGGGACTGAGATTTAAGAATTTAAAACCCACTCACACTCAATACCATTCTTCTGTCAGAGCAAAACACAATTTTACACATACAAACATTTACAGTATTATATGGCAATATTAGCATCTTAGGAGAATACTCAAGGGAATAGTGTAAACAATTACAAAGTAAATAGTAATAGAAAACTCAAAATTGGAGGAATGCACTTTTGAGAAATGATTATTGCAATTGATATATACTTATAACTGAGTAAAGAAAAATAATGTAATTGGGCATTTGGAACAAATAACACTGTTACTTTGTGGCTTAGCTGGTAAAGAATCTGCCTGCAATGCAGGAGACCTGGGTTCCATCTCTGGGTTGGAAAGATCCCCTGGAGAAGGGAAAGGCTACCCACTGTAGTACTTTGGCCTGGAGAGTTCCACAGACTGTATAGTCCATGGAGTCACAAAAAGTCGGACACAACTGAATGACTTTCACTTCATTATTATTAAGTGGAAAAATTTTTAAATAACCTATCCAAGGTCACACAGATTCTAAGTCTTACTCCAGAGCCTGTTCTCTTAATCATTATGTTATACAACCAGTATTCATGTATGGATGTGAGAAAGCAAAAGTGAAGTCGCTCAGTTGTGTCTGACTCTTTGCAACCCCATGGACCGTAGCCTACCAGGCTCTTCCATCCATGAGATTTTCCAGGCAAGAGTACTGGAGTGGGTTGCTATTTCCTTCTCCAACAGATGTGAGAGTTGGACCATAAAGAAGGCTGAGTGCTGAAGAATTGATGCTTTCAAACTGTGGTGATGGAAAAGACTCTTGAGAGTCCCTTGGACTGCAAGGAGATCAAACCAGTAAATCCTAAAGGAAATCAATCCTGAAATATTCATTGGAAGGATTGATGCTGAAGCAGAAGCTCCAATACTTTGGTCACCTGATGCAAACAGCCGATTCATTGGAAAAGACCCTGATGTTTGGAAAGACTAAAAGCAAAAGGAGAATGGGTTGGCAGAGGATGAGATGGTTAGATAGCATCACCGACTCAATGGACATGAACTTGAGCAAACTCCGGGAGATAGTGCAGAACAGAGGAGCCTGGCGCTACAGTCCATGGGATCACAAACAGTCGGACACAACTTAGTGACTGAACAAAAACAACAACAAATGCTGAAAACTATAAAACGCTGACGAGGCAAATCAACAAAGATCTAAGTAAATGTATAGATACTGTGTCTATGGCATGGTAAAAATACCAATTCTCCAGATTTAATACAATTTCTACCAAAATCTCAGCAAGAATTTTTTGTAGATATAGGCAAACTTATTCTAAACTCTGTGTGAAAAGACAAAGGATATACAATAGAGAACAGTTAAAGCAATTCTGACAAAGAATCAAGTGGGAGAAATCAACATACCTCATTTCATACTTTTTATTTACCCCGGGTGGCAGTAGTGGTAAAGTGCCCGACTGCCAATACAGAAGACTTAATAGACGTGGGTTTGATCCCCTGGAGGAGGACACAGCAACCCACTACAGTATTCTTGCATGGAGAATCCTATGGACAGAGGAGCCTGGCTGGCTACATTCCATAGGGTGGCAAAGAGACAGATACGACTGAAGCAACACAGGACTCACACATAGGAATCAAGACAATGGGGTATAGATGAATGGATAGGCACACAGACCAATGGAACAGAATCAGTTCAATTCAGTTCAGTTCAGTTCAGTTGCTCCATTGTGTCTGACGCTTTGCAACCTCATGGACTGCAGCATGCCAGGCCTCCCTGTCCATCACCAACTCCCAGAGTTTGCTCAAACTCATGTCCATTGAGTCAGTGATGCCATCCAATCATCTCATTCTCTGTTGTCCCCTTCTCCTCCCACCTTCAATCTTTCCCAGGATCAGGGTCTTTTCCAGTGAGTCAGTTCTTCCCATCAGGTGGCCAAAGTATTGGAGTTTCAGCTTTAGCATCAGTCCTTCCAATGAATATTCAGGACTGATTTCCTTTAGGATGGACTGGTTAGAGTCCAAGGGGCCTCAAGAGTCTTCTCCAACACCACAGTTCAAAAGTATCAAATCTTCAGCACTCAGCTTTCTTTATAGTCCAACTCTCACATCCATACATGACTACTGGAAAAACCATAGCTTTGACTAGACGGACCTTTGTTGGCAAAGTAATGTCTCTGCTTTTTGATATGTTGTCTATGTTGGTCATAACTTTTCTTTCAAGGAGTAAGCGTCTTTTAATTTCATGGTTTCAGTCACCATATGCAGTGATTTTGGAACCCAAAAGAATAAAGTCTGTCACTGTTTCCCCATCTATTTGTCATGAAGTGATGGGACCCGATGCCATGATCTTAGTTTTCTGAATGTTGAGCTATAAGCCAACTTTTTCATTCTTCTCTTTCACTTTCATCAAGAGGCTCTTTAGTTTTTCTTCACTTTCTGCCATAAGGGTGGTATCATCTGTATAACTGAGGTTATTGATATTTCTCCCAGAAATCTTGATTCCAGCTTGTGCTTCTTCCAGTCCAGCATTTCTCATGATGTACTTTGCATAAAAGTTAAATAAGCAGGGTGACAGTATACAGCCCTGATGTACTCCTTTCCCTATTTGGTACCAGTCTGTTGTTCCATGTCCAGTTCTACCTGTTGCTTCCTGTGCTGCATACAGATTTCTCAAGAGGCAGGTCAGGTAGTCTGGTATTCCCATCTCTTTAAGAATTTTCTACAGTTTGTGATGATCCACACAGTCAAAGGCTTTGGCATAGTCAATGAAGCAGATGTTTTTCTGGAACTTTCTTGCTTTTTTGATGATCCAGCGGATGTTGGCAATTTGATCTCTGGTTCCTCTGCCTTTTCTAAATCCAGCTTGAACATCTGGAAGTTCCTGGTTCACATACTGTTGAAGCTTGGCTTGGAGAATTTTGAGCATTACTTTACAAGTGTGTGAAATGAGTGCAATTGTGCAATAGTTTGAGGATTCTTTGGCATTGCCTTTCTTTGGGATTGGAATGAAAACTGACCTTTTTCAGGACTGTGGCCACAGATGAGTTTACCAAATTTGCTGGCATATTGTGTGCAGCACTTTCACAGCATCATCTTTTAGGATTTGAAATAGCTCCACTGGAATTCCATCACCTCCACTAGCTTCGTTCATAGTGATGCTTCCCAAGGCCCAGTTGACTTTGCATTCCAGGATATCTGGCTCTAGGTGAGTGATCACACCATCGTGATTATCTGGGTCATGAAGATCTTTTTTGTACAGTTCTTCTGTGTATTCTTGCCACTTCTTCTTAATTTCTTCTGCTTCTGTTAAGTCCATACCATTTCTGTCTTTTATTGTGCCCATTTCTGCATGAAATGTTCCCTTGGTATCTCTAATTTTCTTGAAGAGATCTCTAGTCTTTCCCATTCTATTGTTTTCCTCTATTTCTTTGCACTGATCACTGAGCAAGGCTTTCTTATCTCTCCTTGCTATTCTTTGGAACTCTGCATTCAAATGGGTATATCTTTCCTTTCCTCCTTTGCTTTTTGCTTCTCTTCTTTTCACAGTTATTTGTAAGGCCTTCTCAGACAGCCATTTTCCCGCTGCTCCAGCGCCTACCATCTTGCTGAGGTTTCTCTGATCTTGGGCGTGGGGTATCTCCTCACAGCTGCTTGAGCGAAGCACATGGAACAGAACAGAGGACACAGATATCGCCTCCTACAAATATAGTCATGTAAATTTTTTTACAAAGGTACAAAAACAATTGAATATCTTTTCAACAAATGGTGCTAGAGTAATTGAATATTCACAAGCAAAAAAAAACAACAACAAGACATAAACAAAACAAAAAAAATAAACCCAAATTAATCTCATTCTAATTGTTACACTGGGGTTTCCATAGTGGCTCAGCAGTGAAGAATCTGCCTGCAATGCAGGAGATGCTGGTTCGATCCCTGGGTAGGGAAGATCCCTTGAAGGATGGCATGGCAATCCACTCCAGTATTCTTGTCTGGAGAATCCCATGGACAGAAGAGCCTGGTGGGCTACAGTCCATAGGGTTGCAAAGAGTTGGTCAGATATGACTGCAGCAATTGAGCATGAGAATGCATAAAAAATTAACCCAAAATGGATCATAGATTTCTGTGTAAAATGTAAAACTGTTGGAAGGAAACAGAAGAGAAAATTGTCAGGACTCAGGGCTTAGTGAAGAGTTCTTAGTATGACACCAAAAACATGATTTTTAAAAAAGAAAAAAATAGATAAGTTTATCAAAATTAAAAATTGTAGCTCTGCAAAAGACACTCTTAAGAGGATGAAATGACAAGCTGCATACTGAGAGAAAATATTCACAAACCCCTTATTTGACAAAAGACTAATATTTATAACATATAAAGAACTAAATGGACAAAAGACATGAAGAGACATTTCACCAAAGAGAATATGTGGCAGGCAAATAAGCACATGAGAATATGTTCAGCACTCACAGACAAGCATATTCTAAAATTTATATGGAAAGACAAGACCCCTAGAATAGCTAAACCAGTCTTTTTTTTTTTTTTGGCCATGCCATGTGACAAGCAGGATCTTAGTTCCTCAACCAGGAATTGAACCCACACCTTCTGCAGTAGACTTCAGAGTCCAGTGGACCCAGAGATAAACCAGTCTTAACAAAGAAGAATAAAGTGGGAGAATCACCCTAATAAATATTAAAAGTTTACTACATGGATATATTAATCAAAACTGATTTGGGACAGACACATATCAATGGAACAGAATAGAGGATCCAGAAATAGCCCCACATAAGTATGACCAACTGATTTTTTTTTTTTACAAACATGTAAAACAACTCAATGGTGCTAGAACAATTGTATATCCAGAGCAATCTTCCAGGTTGAATATAGATATTCTGTGAGGAAGGCATGTCCAGAGAGGGCATGAAAGCTCTGTACCTCTCCCCTCGTAAGTTGCCCTGTGGATCCCTTCCATCTGGCTGTTCCTGAGTTGTATCTTTATAATAAACTGGTAAACAGTGTTTTCTTGATATCTGAGCTATTCTAGCAATTACTAAACCTGAGGAAGAGGTCCTGGGAACTCCCAATTTATAGCCAGTAAATCAGAAGTATGGGTGGCCTGGGACTTGCAGTGATTGGCATCTGAAGTGGAGGCAGTGGGATTGAGCCCTTTAATTTATGGGATCTGATGCTAACTCCAGATGGCTGTTGTTTAGTTGCTAAGTCATGTTTGACTCTGAGACCCTATGGACTTAGCCCACCAGGCTTCTCTACCCATGGGATTTCCCTGGCAAGAATACTGGTAGGCAGTGTCAAAATAGAAAGATGGTAACGATAACCCTATATGCGAGACAGCAAAAGAGACACATGTATAGAACAGTCTTTTGGACTCTGTGGGAGAAGGCAAGGGCAGGATGATTTGAGAGAATAGCATTGAAACATGTATATTATCATACATGAAACAGATCGCCAGTTCAGGTTCGATGCATGAGACAGGGTGCTCAGGGCTGGTGCACTGGGATGACCCAGAGGGATAGGATGGGGAGGGGTGTGGGGGTGGGGGCTCAGGATGGGGAACACATGTATATCCATGGCTGACTCATGTCAATGTATGGCAAAACCACTATAATATTGTAAAGTAATAAGCTTCCAATTAAAATAACTAAGTTTAAAAAATTGAGTTGTTGGACATTCAGTTGGTGTCAGAGAATCAGAGAATGGCAAAGTTTTTAGATTGGACACCAAAAGCATAATCCATAAAAGGAAACACTGATAAACTGGATCTTGTCAAAAATTTAAAAACCTTTGCTCTGAAAAAGACCAGAGGATGGGAAAGATGAAGAGAATGAAAAGACAAGCTACTGTGAACAATACGTGAAGATAACATATCTGACAAAAGACTGGTATGTAGAATATATAAAACACTCTCAAAACTCAACAGTAAAATCATCCAAACAATTCAATTAGAAAATACTAACAGACATTTCGCCAAAGAGGATACATAGATGGCAAATAAGCATATGAAATAGTTCCCCTATTATCTACCAGGGAAATGCAAATGAAAACTACAATGACATATCACTACACATATATCAGAATAGCTAAAATAAATACTGACAATGCAAAATGCTGGTGAGGATGCAGAATAACTGGATCTCTCCTACCTTGCTGAAAAAATTAAAGTTTATATACTATATGATTTGATCAATATAACAATTTTGAAGTGACAAAATTTTAGACATGGAGAACAGATCAGTGGTTTCCAAGGGTTAGTAGAGACAAGAGGTGAACAGTGTGGTTATAAAAGTGCAAGGCTAGGGATCACTGTGATATTGGAACCATTCAGTATTTTGACTATGGTGATGGATACACAAAGCTTCACAGGTGATAAAATTGTATGAAACTTAGTACACACATATATGTATGAGTAAGACTGAGGAAATCTGACGAAGATGGTTGAATTGTATTAGGATCAAAATTCTGGTTGATATATTATACTTTAATTTTGTAAAATGTCACAACTGGAGGAAACTGAGCAAAGTGCACAAGGGATCACTTTGCATTATTTTTTTTTTACTGCATGTGAATCCACAGTTATCTCAAAATATATTTCAATTAAAAAATGTTTAAATGATGTTCAATGTCAATGTTCAAAAAATTGTTCAAAGCTTTTGTAAGCAAAAGAAACAATTGACAAAATGAAAAGACAACCTACTGAATGGGAGGAAACATTTGCAAATGATATGACTGATAAGAAATATCCAACATATTATATATAAACAGCTCATACAACTCAATATCAAAAAACAAACAACCCAATTAAAAAATGGGCAGAAATGATACTGTGTATAGTACCAAACCCTATATATGCTGTATCTCTTATACACATGCATACCTATGATAAAATTAATTTACAATTTGGGTACAATAAGAGATTAACAACAACTAATAATAAAATAGAACAACTATAACAATATACTGGGACAAAAGTTAGGTAAATGTGGCCTCTCTCTCTTAATATATCTTATTGAATGGAAACGCAGATATAAAGAACAGACCTGTGGACACAGTGCGGGGAGGAGAGGACAGGACAAATCGAGAGAGTAGCACTGACATATATACACTACCACGTGTATATAGCTAGCTAGTGGGAAGCTGCTTTATAACACAGAGAGCCCAGCTGGGTGCTCTGTGAAGATCTAGAGGGGTGGGATCCAGTGGAGGAGGCTCAAGAGGGAAGGGGTAATATATATGCACGATTATGGCTAATTCACATTGTTGTACAGCAGAAACCAACACAACACTATTAAGTAATTACCTTCCAATTAAAAACACACAGAAAAAATGGGCAGAACTAAATAGACATTTTTCCAAAGAAGAAATGAAGATGGTCAACAGGCACATGAAAAGATGCTCAGCATCATTAGTCATCAGGGAAATTCAAATCAAAACCACAATGAGATATCACCACACACCTGTCAGAACGGCTATTATCAAAAAGCCTACAAATAACAAATGTTGGCAAGGATGTGGAGAAAAGGGAACCCTTGTGCACTGTGATGGGAATGTAAATTGGTACAGCCACTGTGGAAAACAGTATAGAGGTTTCTCAAAAAGCTAAAAATAGAACTACCATATGACCCAGCAATCCCACTCACCATCACTTTACTTAGAGAATATTAGCTTAAACAACAAATATTTATTTCTTACAATTCTGGAGGCTGGGAAATCCAAGCTCAAGTGTCAGCAGATTTGGTGTCTGGTGAGAACTTGCTTCCTGATTCATAGACAGCCATCTTCTTGTGTCTTCACATGGCAAAAGGTGGAAAGGAGCTCTCTGAGGTTTCTTTTATAAGGACACTAATCCCATTCATGGACTTCCCTGGTGGCTCAGAGGGTAAAGCGTCTGTCTGCAGTGCGGGAGACCCGGGTTCAATCCCTACATCGGGAAGATCCCCTGGAGAAGGAAATGGCAACCCACTCCAATACTCTTGCCTGGAAAATTCCATGGACAGAGGAGCCTGGTAGGATATAGTCCATGGGGTCTCGAAGAGTCGGACACAACTGAGCGACTTCACTTTCACTTTCACTTTCTGCCCTCATGACCTAATCACCTCCCAAAGGCCTTACCTCTTAATACTATCACACTGGGATTTAGGGTTTCAAGGCGTGAATTTGGGTGGGAGGGGGCACATAAACATGCAGTCCATTGCACACATCAAAAGATTCTCAATATTCATTAGGGAAATAGAAATAAAAACCACAATGAGATACCACTTCACAATCATTAAGATGGCTAGAATTAAAAAAAAAAAACAGACAATAACAAAGTGTTAAAAATGACACATTGAAACCTTCATATATTGCTGGTAGCATGTAAAATGGTGCAACTATTTTGAAAAACAGTTTGGCAGTTCTTTAAAGGTACCATATGACCTAGCAATTCCACTTCTGAGAGAAATGAAAATATACAAACTTGCGTACAAGTTTTTGTACACAAATGTTCACGGCAGCATTATTCATAGTAGCCAGAAAGCAAAAACAATGCAAATATCTATCAATTGATGAATGGATAAACAAAATGAGATATATCGACACAAAGGAATATTATTCAGTAATAAAGAATGAAGTACTGATACATGGTATAGCATGGATGAATCTTGAAAACATTCTAAGTGAAAAAAGATAGTCACTGAAGAGCATATATTGTTTGATTCCATATATATGAAAGGTCTAGAATAGGCAAATTTATAGAGACAGAAAATAAATCAGTGGCTGCTTGCAGCTGGAGGTATGGGGTAGGAATGTGGAACCATTACAATGTTTCCTTTTGGGGGTGATGAAATGTTCTAAAATTGGATTATGAGGGTGATTTGCACAACTTGAACATACTAACAACCACTGAATTGTAAGCTTTAAATGTTGAAGTTTGTGGAAGGTGAATTATATCAATAAAGCTGTTAGAAAAAGAAAAGATCATGTAGTTAGTAAGTGGCCATGCAGGATTTCAAATCCAGTATCTGGAAAGGGGAAGGTATTTAACAAACATTTGTTGAATGAATGAATGAATGAATATCCTTCACTTCCAAATTAGCAACAAGATAGAGGTTCTCTCTCTATCAAGTATCATTCAACATTGTTCTGAAAGCTCTAGCTAATGCAATAGAAAATGAAGTAATCAGAAAAAAATATTTGAAAGGAAGAGAGAATCATTGTTAATTGAACGTGACATGATATTATATTTAGAAAAACTAAGAGACCATAAAAGGAAACTATAATTCACATGAGAATGTGATAACTGGATTGGATAAGAAATACCATACAAAAAAGAAAAAAATTTAAATCAATATTTTTCCCCCTATGGAAATAGAGAAATGTGCTATTTATTGTGATGATGAAAAAATCAAGTGTAAAATATCTAAGAATGAACTTTAAAAAAAGGTCCTGAATCTATATGAAGAAAACTATAAAATATAGTTTTAATGGTTGCTTTTGAAGTAAAATAAAGTGGTTTTTAACATTCATATGAAAGAATAAATGCTAAAAAATATTAAAGAAAACAACCAAAGAAAGGAAAAGTGAGGGGATTAGCACTATTAAATATTAAAAGTATTCCTAAAGTCACAACAGTTTTTTGAATGGGAGTAGATACACATACAGCAGAAAAAACTGAGTTCAGAAATAGAATATTTGGGAATTTATGTAACAAAAGTGGCATTTAACTGAGTTTGAAAAGGGTATTCATTTAATGATTGGTGCTGTCAAATTTTCTAACCAAATGGAAAATACAAACTTTAATCTCATCTCATACCACACACCAGAATTTTCCAGTTGGATTAAAATTTAACCCCTAAACAATGAAAATTTAAATTTAAGTCATATATTTACTTAAGCACCAAATCAGGGAGAACTCAGTAGGCAAGACATGATATTTAGAACTTGTAAAGAAAAATTATCTAATCAGATGACTATTTTTCTAATTATATATGAAGACATGTTTCAAAAATCAAGATATAAAGAGAGATAAAGGGGAAAATTACAATAAATGACAGAAGGTTAATATCCATAAATTAGTGAGAAAGACAAACTACATAAAGGAAAAAAAGAGCAGAGGATATAAAACATTTTTAAATACATTTCAGTGGTCAATAAATAGGAAATGATCGGCCACCAGTTGTCAGGAAGATGCACATCAAAGTAAGCTACATACTGTTTTGTTTGGCCCTCAGAGCAGAAATTTAAAAAGCAGCAACAATCAATGCAGGAGATGATTTTGGAGTGAGCCCTTTTATATGCTGCTAGTGGGATACGTACTTTTACAAAAGTTTTGGAAAATAATTTAATTGAAATTTCAATACATACCATCCACTTTAAGGAACATCCATTCCTGCACCTAATGATCACTCAGATGACAGTCTCTGGCTATAATTTAGAAATCAATAACAAAAATTTCAACTTTGGGGGAAATCAAAATCTCATACCTAAATAACTAAGGGATCAGAGAGAAAACCACAACAGAAATTAGAAAACATTATTAATAAACTATGGTGGAAGTGTTACATATAAAAACTTGGGACATGAAACTAAAGTGTTCTTAGAGAAAAATTTATGAACTTAATGCCTATACTAAAAATTATGGAATATTAATTGAGATAAGGATTCAATTTAGGAATTAAAAAATAGGAATAAAAGAAAAAAGAATCTAAAGAAAAGAAATAATGAAATCAAGGGCAGAAACTAATGACACAGGAAACAAAGATACAGCAGGACCAAGAAGGTCAAAAGTAGGTTTTTGAAACAATCACATCTCAATTCTAAAACCACCGATCACAGCATGGGGTTATTAGGCCCCTCTATCACTATCCACAGTCCCAAATAAACGTATCATTCATCCCACAGAGCCTCATCACTCACACCACAGAAACCTTGACCATCCACCCAATAAACCCAATCATATACCTTATAGACCCTACAACACTCATCCCACGGCCCTCATCACTCACCTCAAAAACTCTCTATCACTCGCTCATTCTCCAATCCTCACCTCACAGGCTCTCCACCATTCACTCTACAGACCACCCATTACTCGCCAAAAGATCCTCATCACTCACATCACTGAACCTCATCATTTACCTCACAGACACCTCCATCACATAACCTCAGTAATCCTCATGACGCCTGACAGAACGCCCATGATTCGCTGCACAGGACCTCCAAGCACTAACCTCACAGAGCTCGATGACACCGGATCACTCACACCACAGTCCCCATTCCTTACTCCACTTACCCCTGATCACTCACTCCATAGACTTCCACTGCTTATCCCACAGACCCAGTCACTTACCCCATCAGTGGCCTCCAAGGAGGCTCATCACTCACCCTACAGACTCTTCATCGCTCACCTCATCAATGCCCCCTGCTCACCCTATAGACTCTGTATCACTGACCCCACAGATTCCCCAAAATTCAGCACACAGACTGCTTATTACTTTCCCTACTGCCTCCATCATTCACCCACAAACCCCTGTGTCACTCTATGCACCACCTCACAGACTCCAGAGAAGCCCCATTACTCACCCCACAGAGTACCATCACTGAGCAAGAAAGCCATGTCCTAACGCCCCCATAATTATGTCAGTGCTTTACTGCTGCTAAATCGCCATCTCAATTAAACTCAGCCCCAGAGCCCAAAGTGTTGAAACTGCCTCTGCGGGACGCTGACATTTCTGGATTTCACACTGCACATGCGCAGTGCCGATGCCGAAGCCGCCGTCCACCCCAATTACACCCGGTGCACTCACGAGGTGTCAGTGCGTGCGCGTGTCTGTGTGTGTCAGAGGAGAGGCGGGCTTTCCAATTTTCTTTAGTTACTTTGTCAGACCACTAACATGGCTGTCCTCTTGGGAGTGTCTCTCCGGGAGTCGCCATCTTGGGAGGGTGGGCATCTCTGCGGCTGCGGAACCAGCGGTCCCTCGCCAGACCTGCCTCGGCGGGGTTTCCTGGGAGCCGATCCGGCCCAGCAGGTCGGGCTGCGGCTCCCAGACTCTTCCCTCCTGCGCCGCATCCTCCCCCGTTACCCCAAGCGTAGGCCTGGTGTCTTCCCGTCTCTGCGTCCTGGGGCCCCGCCCTCCGGCCGTATCCCCAGGGGCCGAGGCATCTTCACACGTAGTAACTCCCCCTGCCCCCTCCCCTCTCCTAGCTAGAAAGACACCTCCAAGCCACTGGCCTGACACTGGCGCCCCCTCCCCAGCCCCCACCCCCGCTCCACTTCCCCAGGTGCGGAAAGGCCCCTGATCCGTGCAGGCGGCTCGCGGCGGCAGAGCCCCGGGCGCCGCTGGGTGCCCACCTGACGGCGCCTCTGTCCACCGGTCGGCTGGGGGCATCGCCCGGCTCTGGCTGTCACCGACCCTGGGTATTTGCCACGGGGGGAATAGTACGTGTCAAATTTAGGCCAGGAAGCGGAAGTCGCCCGCAGCGAGAGTTTAACCACTGTGGGCGCGGGGAGCTGAGGTGGTTGAGCGCCAGAAACCAAGTATCTGTGCACGGAGCAGTGGTGTGAGGGGCGGGGGAGGGGGGCTTGTGACATCAGTAATGAGACATTTCATCCATTAAAACAAGAAAAAACTCGAGTACTCAGGCTTCCCTATTTCCTTATATAAGCATAAAGGCTAAAGCTCTCTTCTGAATAGCCAAGGTTTCAAGGTTTTTTCTTTGTTTTTTAAGATTTATTTAATATTGGACTGCGCTGGTTTTCTTCCTTGCTGCTGCGGGTTTTCTCTAGTTGTGGCGAGTGGGCTTATTGCGGTGGCTTCTCTGGGAGCCCGGGCTCTAGGCACCAGACTTCAGTAGTCACGGAGCTTTGGCTCAATAGTTGTGGCAAGGGCTTGGTTGCTCCTCAGCATGTAGTATCTTGGAGCCGGTTTCCGCTGCTCTGGCAGGTAGATTATTAACAACTAGACCACCAGGAAAGCCCCAAGTTCCAAGTTTTGATTTGATACATTTTCATTAGTATTCAGTTTCAAGTGCTAGTTTGTAACCATTTCCCCCTTTTGACCCAAGGATTATTTAGAAATCCAGTGTCAAACTTGCAAAACTTCTCCAAGACTCAAACTTGCCTTGAGCCTCAAGTATGGGACCCAGTTTTCCGCAATGTTTCATTACTTGATGGAAAAGACTGTATTTTCCAGCTGTTGGGTTTAGCATATGTGTTCATTGGTTTGAGCTTGTTAGTGTGTGTGTTAGTTGTGAAATGAAAATATCTCCTGCCATATTAATAAACAAGAAATGTTGAAGGAGGAAAGAGAACAGGCTCCATCTTGGGCCAAACTGTGGACTTTGAGCTATATGCCCAGTATCTATGGAAATGACATACAACTAGAAAACCAGACCCCGGGGGTGGAAGAGCCCCAGGGCTCCTACCTAGACTCTCTGTCAGCTAAAAGAATACCCTAATTATTTGTGTAACCAAATAGAATCATAAATTCTATTATGCTTGTTGGGGTATGACCACAGGCCTATTGATAATTGTCCACTGTTAACTACCTATGCTTAAGGCATAGGAATCACTGGTTAACTTTGTATCTTTCTTTTCATTTGTTCAGACTAGTTTCAGAGAATTTGAGCAGGTGGGTTTGAGCATGTACACTTAGGGTATATAAGGTTTTCACAAAAACTGGTCGGGGTCCTTGGCTAAGAGGAGACTCAGCCTTGGGCCTGCCGGTGTAATAAATTGCACTCCACTATCTGCATTGTCCTTCTGAGTGAGTTTGTTTCCAGCAATGCGAGGCTACAACAATGTCACTGCTGCTGCTGCTGCTGCGTCGCTTCAGTCGTGTCTGACTCTGTGCGACCCCATAGACAGCAACCTACCAGGCTCCGACATCCTCGGGATTCTCCAGGCAAGAACATTGGAGTGGGTTGCCATTTCCTTCTCCAATGCATGAAAGTGAAAAGTGAAAGTGAAGTCGTTCAGTCATGTCCGACTCTTCACGACCCCGTGGACTGCAGCCTACCAGGCTTCTCTGTCCATGGGATTTTCCAGGCAAGAGTACTGGAGTGGGTTGCCACTGCCTTCTACAATGTCACAGCCATCAGCTATTTCTGGCCTCCAAATGTGAATGATCGCTCCCCAAACTGCCATCCAGTGGGCGTTGCCACCCCCCATAGTGATTGTTGAGGAGCTGGAGAAATACAAGAGGTAAGGTGAACAAGGAAACAGATTGGCCCCAAAGAGCTGAGGTGCACATGAAAGGAATGAATTCGGTGAGCCCAGAAGCTTGCATGTTCCCATACATAGAAGGCTAAATTCCTTAACTTGATACCTGATATGTGGTGTTCAGACTACCTTCTCCCTTTGTTGCAAACTTGCATATAGCCTGACTTCCCTTCCTGCCTCCTTGGAGCAGTTTTCTCGGAGCTACTGAGATGCTGTCTCCCTGGCTCAGAGTCCTAAACATTCCCACCAAACAAAATAACCCTCTACTTTCAGATTGTGACTATACTTTTTTAGTCGACATAGTGTTAGTTGCTCAGTCGTGTCCAACTCTATACGACCTCATGGACTGTGCAGCCTGCCAGGCTCCTCTGTCAATGGAATTCTCCAGGCAAGGATACTAGAATGAGTAGCCATTTCCTTCTCCAGGGGATCTTCTTGATACAGGGATCGAACCGGCGTCTCCTGTGTCTCCTGCATTGGCAGGCAGATTCTTTACCACTAGCACCACCAGGGAAGCCCTTGAGCTATTTAAAATGTGTATGTTCTTCCTGATGATTTTCTTCTGCTTGCTCTCTGAGTTAGTGAGAGAGATCTCCCACTGTACTGGTAAGTCAGATTTTCATTGCACCAGTCAATTTTTGCTTCCTGTATTTTGAAGTTTTACTATTAAATCCAAGGGTATTGTGTTGTTGAATAGATACAGCCAAATCACTTCCCCAAAATATTTTAACATTTCCTACTCCCACCAGCACAGTATGAGTCCACCAAGGCAAATCTTTAGCACTGAATGTTGATGCTCTAATTTTTGCCAATCTGAGGGGTAATTTAATTGCTTTAACCTCCACTACCTGACCACTTGTAAAACTGAGGCTCTTTTTCTGTTTGTTGACAATTTAGCTTTTTCTCTTTGGCAAATCTTCATAGCCTTTGTTAAGTTTTCTTTGCAGTGATTTGTCTTTTTCTTATCAATTTGTAAGAGCTCTCTGTAAACTAGAGATATTTATTACATTGCAATATTTTCCCCCAACTCATTTTGTCCTTTGTATTTTGTAGGTGTCCTTTTATCTGTAATTAGAAAAATGTATTCTTTCATCAAAAATAAGCTTTCTTGGACTTCCTTGGTGGTCCAGTGGTTAAGAATCTGCCTGCAGGAGACATGGATGGGTTTGATCCCTGGTTCAGGAAGATTCCACATGCTATGGAGCAACTAAGCTCATGCACCACAACTACTGAGCCCATGCACCCAGAGCCCATGCTTCACAAGAAGAGAAGCCACTGCAATGAGAAGCCCACATACTGCAATAGGAGTGGTCTCCACTCACCACAACTACAGAAAGCACAGTAACAAAGACCCAGTGCAGCCAAAAATAAACATTTTTTTAAAAAAGCTTTCTTTTCTGGCTTCTGTGTTTCCTGCCTTGCACAGACCCCTTCTCCATTCCAAGTACTCCTAAAAAGATAGTCTTAACATTTATTTCACTTGTGTTTTAAAATGTTCTACTTATACCTTTAATCGAGTTGAAATTGACTCTGATGTATGGTATGAGATTAAGATCAAGCTTCATTGTTGCTGCATCAAATAGAAACAAATCCAGCCTTGGATAGGGAGAGACTAGAAAGAAAGGCTATTGCAAATAGGGGGAGAACCCCCATCTCAGAAATCTGCAAGCATCTCAAAACCAAACAGAAGAAAGCTTTTCTTTTGTAGATAGGGTAAGGAGGAGGCAAGCCAAGATAAGCAGACTCTGTGGAAGAGAACCTGCACAATCAGGGAAATGACCAATGGGATCTGACAGGAGAGTGTGCACTGTGGTCAGCTAATCCTCAGGAGATGCTGAGAAAAGGGCATGTTCCACATTTTTTTTTTTTTTTGAGCTTCCGCAGTCTTGAGGGCAAGCAGAGTTCAGGAACCTGTAGGAAAGAGAGAAGCTTGGCTAAAGTTCGACTAATAAGCATTTTGTTGTGGTTAATCAATGTTTATGGGGGAAAAGAATGAGAATTTGGAGGGTCTGTGTCTGACCATGTTATCAACAAACAAGTGGTGTCTGTGAGTCCAAAGTCATACAGGGAAGGGGGGATCTTTGCTGTAAGCAAAGAGTAACACAGAAGAACACCAAAGAGTAAGGGAATTTCTTAACCCTCACTATTGACCAGGATCACGGGGCTCAGGTAAAATTCAACATTATCAGCTGGCACCATTTATGGAACACATTACCCACAAGCCCCTGAATTAAATGTCATTTCTGTCATATAAATTCACAAATATATTTAGCTTAATCTGAACTCTATCATGTCTCTGTAATCTATATGATTTCAAAAGATTTTTGTTCTCACAGATTTACTTTTTCTAGAAACTTTGAAGTTTAAAATCATTTTATAAAGTTTAAAATTGAATACTACCCCTCCTCAAAAAAAAAAGAAAAACCCTCCACAAAACAAAACTATTGTAATTCTGATTGGAATTATATTATATCAATATTATACTTCGGAAAGAGTTAATGCTTTTTATTATGACTTGGAGATACCCCACATCCAAGGGCAAAGGAGATGCCCCAGCAAGACGGTAGGAGGGGCGAATTTGCATTTAGAATCAAACCCCATTCCAGCCAGAGACGCTCAGAGGGCTCAAACAAACCTTGTCTGCACCAGGACCCAGAGACCCCACAGAGACTGAGACAGAACTGTGTTTGAGCATCTCCTGTGGAGGTACAGCTCAGCAGTTGACTGCTGCAGAGGCAGGGGCTCTGGGTGCAGCAGACTTGGATATGATATATGCCCTCTCAGAGGAGGTTGCTATTAACCCCACCATAGAGCTGCCAGAACTTACACAGGACTGGGAAATAGACTCTTGGAGGGCACAAATAGAACATTGTGCACACCAAGATCTAGGAGAAAGGAGCAGTGACCTCACAAGAGACTGACCCAGACTTGCCCAGGAGTGTCCAGGAGTCTCCAGCGAAGGCGTGGGTCAGTGGTGGCTGCTGCAGGGTTGGGGGCACTGAGTGTAGCAGTGCGTGCATGGGGCCTTTTGAAGGAGGTCGCCATTATCTTCATTACCTCCACCACAGTTTGCAATGAAAATGAAAGTGAAGTCGCTCAGTTGTGTGTGACCTCCATGGACTGTAGCTCACCAGGCTACTCTATCCATGGGATTTTCCAGGCAAGAGTACTGGAATGGGTTGCCATTTCCTTCTCCAGAGGATCTTCCCAACCCAGGGATGAAACCTGGGTCTCCCAAATTATAGGCAGACACTTTACCATCAGAGCCACCAGGGAAGCCTTAGGGGCCACCACAGTTTGGCCCCAGGTAAATAACAAGGAGGGAACACAGCTCCACCCATCAACAGAAAGTTGGATGAAAGATTTACTGAGCATGGCTCCACCCATCAGACAAGACCCAGTTTCCCCCTCAGTCAGTCTCTCCCATCAGGAAGCATCCATATGCCTCTTATCCTTCTCCATCAGAGGGCAGACAGACTGAAACCACAATCACAGAAAACTAGCCAATCTGATCAGAGGGCAGACAGACTGAAACCACAATCACAGAAAACTAACCAATCTGATCACATGGACACAGCCTTGTCTAACTCAATGAAACTATGAGCCATGCCATGTAGGGCCACCCAAGACAGACAGGTCATGGTGGAGAGTTCTGACAAAATGTGGTCCACTGAAGAAGGGAATAGCAAACCACTTCAGTATTCTTACCTTGAGAACCTCATGAACAATATGAAAAGGCAAAGAGATAGGACAATGAAAGATGAACTCCCCAGGTCGGTAGGTGCACAATATGTTACTGGAGATCAGTGGAGAAATAACTCCAGAAAGAATGAAGAGACGGAGCCAAAGAAAAAACAAAAACGAGTTGTGGATGTGACTGGTGATAGAAGCAAAGTCAGACGCTGTAATGAGCAATACTGCATAGGAACCTGGACTGTTAGGTCCATGAATCAAGGCAAATTGGAAGTGGTTAACAGGAGATATAGCAAGAGTGAACGTCAACATTTTAGGAATCAGTGAACTAAAATGGACTGGAATGGGTGAATTTAACTCAGATGACCATTATATCTACTACTGTGGGAAGGAATCCCTTAGAAGAAATGGAGTAGCCATCATAGTCAACAAAAGAGTCCGAAATGTAGTACTTGGATGCAATCTCAAAAAAGACAGAATGATCTCTGTTTGTTTTGAAGGCAAACCATTCACTATCACAGTAATTCAAGTCTATGCTCTGACCAGTAATGCTGAAGAAGCTGAAGTTAAATGGTTCTATGAAGACCTACAAGACCTTCTAGAACTAACACCCAAAAAAGATGTCCTTTCATTATAAGGGACTGGAATGCAAAAGTAGGAAGTCAAGAAATACCCAGAGTTAACAGGCAAATTTGGCCTTGGAGTACAAAATGAAGCAGGGCAAAGGCTAAAAGAGTTTTGCCAAGAGAATGCACTGGTCATAGCAAACACCTTCTTCCAGCAACACAAGAGAAGACTGTACACATGGACATCACCAGATGGTCAACACTGAAATCAGATTGATTATATTCTTTGCAGCCAAAGATGAAGAAACTCTATACAGTCAACAACAAAGAAAAGACTGGGAGCTGACTGTGGCTCAGATCATGAACTCCTTATCGCCAAATGCAGACTTAAATTGAAGAAAGTAGGGAAAACCACTAGACCATTCAGGTATGACCTAAATCAAATCCCCAACGATTATACAATGGAAGTGACAAATAAATTCAAGGGATTAGATCTGATAGACATAGTGCCTGAAGAACTATGGACAGAAGTTCATGACATTGTACAGGAGGCAGGGATCAAGACCGTCCCCAAGAAAAAGAAATGCAAAAAAGCAAAATGGCTGTCCATGGAGGCCTTACAAATAGCTGTGAAAAGAAGAGAAGCAAAAAATAAAGAAGAAAAGGAAAGATATACCCATTTGAATGCAGAGTTCCAAAGAATAGCAAGGAGAGATAAGAAAGCCTTCCTCAGTGATGAGTGAGTGCAAAGAAATAGAGGAAAACAATAGAATGGGAAAGATTAGAGATCTCTTCAAGAAAATTAGAGATACCAAGGGAACATTTCATGCAAAGATGGGCTCACTAAAGGACAAAAATTGTATGGACCTAAACAGAAGCAGAAGATATTAAGAAGAGGTGGCAAGAATACACAGAAGAACTGTACAAAAAAGATCTTCATGACCCAGATAGTCACGATAGTATGATCACTCACCTAGAGCCAGACATCCTGGAATGCAAAGTCAAATGGGCCTTAGGAAGCATCACTATGAACAAAGCTAGTGGAGGTGATGGAATTCCAGTGGAGCTATTTCAAATCCTAAAAGATGATGCTGTGAAAGTGCTGCATTCAACATGCCAACAAATTTGGAAAACAGCAGTGGCCACAGGACTGGAAAAGGTCAGTTTTCATTCCAATCCCAAAGAAAGGCAATGCCAAAGAATGCTCAAACTACCGCACAATTGCACTCATCTCACATGCTAGTAAAGTAATGCTTAAAATTCTCCAAGCCAGGCTTCAACAGTACGTGAACCATGAACTTCCAGATGTTCAAGCTGGATTTAGAAAGGGCAGAGGAACCAGAGGTCAAATTGCCAACATGCTGGCTCATAGAAAAAGCAAAAGAGTTCCAGAAAAACATCTACTTCTGCCTTATTGACTATGCCAAAGCCTTTGACTGTGTGAATCACCACAAACCGTGGAAAATTCTTCAAGAGATGGGAAAACCAGACAGCCTGACCTGCCTCTTGAGAAATCTGTATGTAGGTCAGGAAGCAACAGTAAGAACTGGACCTGGAACAACAGACTGGTTCCAAATTGAGAAAGGAGTGTGTCAGAGCTGTACATTGTCACCCTGCTTATTTAACTTATATGCAGAATACATCATGAGAAATGCTGGGCTGGATGAAGCACAAGCTGGAATCAAGACTTCCAGGAGAAATATCAATAACCTCAGATACGCAGATGACACCACCCTTATGGCAAAAGTGAAGAAGAACTAAAGAGCCTCTTGATGAAAGTGAAAGAGGAGAGTGAAAAAGTTGGCTTAAAGCTCAACATTCAGAAAACTAAGATCATGGCATTGGGTCCCATCACTTCATGGCAAATAGATGGGGAAACAGTGACAGACTTTATTTTGGGTGGCTCCAAAATCACTGCAGATGGTGACTGCAGCCACGAAATTAAAAGACGCTTACTCCTTGGAAGAAAAGTTATGACCAACCTAGACAGCATATTAAAAAGCAGAGACATTACTTTGCCAACAAATGTCCATCTAGTCAAAGCTATTGTTTTTCCAGTCGTCAGGTATGGATGTGAGAGTTGGACTATAAAGAAAGCTGAGTGCCAAGGAATTGATGCTTTTGAACTGAGGTGTTAGAGAAGACTCTTGAGAGTCCCTTGGACAGCCAGGCGATCCAACCAGTCCATCCTAAAGGAGATCAGTCCTGAATATTCATTGGAAGGGCTGATGCTAAAGCTGAAACTCCAATAGTTTGACTCATTTGAAAAGATGCTAATGCTGGGAAAGATTGAAGGCCAAAGAGGCGGACATGACTGAGTGACTGAACTGAACTGAACTGAGTATAATAAGCCTTTATATCTAAGTATTTGATGTGTCTTTGATTGTCTTGTATTATGTGCTGCAATGATGTTTTATGGTTTTCTTCTTATAAGTCATCACCTTTTTAGGTAAATTGATCTTGTGCGTGCGTGTGCGCATCTCAGTCGCTTCAGTTGTGTCCAACTCTTTGCAACCCCATGGACTCTAGCCTGCCTGGCTCCTCTGTTCGTGGGATTCTCCGGGCAAGAATACTAGAGTGGGTTTCCATACCCTTCTCCAGGGGATCTTCTCAACCCAGGGATCGAACCCGCATCTCCTGTGTTGCAGATGGATTCTTTACCCACTGAGCCACCTGGGAAGCCCAAATTGATTCTTATTTATAATATTTGTATTGTCATTGTTAAGACTAATTTTTGCTAATCCTATCTGCTAACTGCTAGTATAGTAAGAAAAGACATACTTTTATGATTTTATCTTATATTCAGCTCCTCACCAAAACTCCCTACCAATTCTGGTAGCTTTTGGTAGTATAGTCTTTTAGGTTTTCTAATTGTATAATCATATCAAATTTAGATAATAGTCTCTCTTGTATTTGCTAATTGATGTGATTAGTTGTTTTTTTCTTCACTGAATTAACTGTCCAATATGGTAGCCTCTAAGTTTATGTAACTATTTAAATTCATTGAGGCTATATAAAATTTATTAATAAAATTCAGTTTCTTAGTCACCTAGCCACATTTTAAGTGCTCAATGGCAGCACATGGCTTGTGGCTACTGTATTAGGCAGCTCTATATATAGAACACTTCATCATTGTGGAAAGTTGTTTCAGACAGTGCTGAGATAGAACCTTAAAAGTAATGTTGAGTAATAGATATGATAGAGAGCATTCTTATCCTGTTGTCACTTTTAATGGAAATTATTTTAACCATTTTACCATTTAGTATAAAGTTTTCTGGCAATTTTTGGAAAATTGGATTTGTCGATTTTAAGTAGTTTCCTTCTATTACTGTATTTTTAGTTTTATTATTAACATAATAGCTCATGAATTGCATTGTATATCTTTTTATATTAATAGTGTTAGTGTAATGAAGTATGTCAATTGATTTACAAATATTAAACCATACTAGCCTTCCTGGAATCATCTTAATGGTTATGGTGTGTTATTTTCTCAAGACATATCTGGATTTATTTGATATGTTGATATTTTATTTAGAAAAATTAACCATATTCATGAAATATTGTCTCTAGTTATCTTCTTTTTCAAGCAATATATTTCAGCTTTGGTATTAAAATTATTCTCCTTTTATAAAATAAACTGGGAAATTTTCATCTTTCTCTATGAACTGGACTCTATAGACCCATTTAGTCCCAATTTATTTTACATAGTGTTTCTTAATTTTCAACTGATTAAGATGTTTTGGTAACATTTGAATTTATTTCTGTTTTGTTGGCTTTTATCAGAGAACGTGATCTGCCAAAGTCCCACTTGAAAAAAATGTATCAATCATTTCTCTGAGGCAAAATTAGACAATTGAATGTTTTTTAATGTTGTAAGGACATAAGAGTAAAGATTATATAGTCTGCTTGTAAGATTCAAAATTCTTTTATGTCTTTTAAATGTGGCTTATTGATTACAATTTTCATATCTTTTCTACTTTTAATTATTTTTGTTAGCTTGATCTATCATATTCTGAAAGAGGTATAACCTCCACTATAAATAATGAATTTAGAATTTTGTGCCTTTTCTATGAATTTTTGCTGGTGTTATTGGTGTTAGTGTAAATATTTATATACATTATTAATATATCTTCATCTAATGTATGCTTTATTATTACACAATGTCTCTTTCTAAAAATCTGTTGAATGCTTTTGGCCTTTGAGTTTAACCTGATAATTGTATCATCAGGCCTCCTTTATTATGCTTGCATTTACCTGATGTATCTTTACTAGTGTTTAGTTTTGCCTCTGTGTGAAACATGCTTTTAGGAAACAGTGCGTAACTTTTGTTTTTTAAACCCATTTCACAGTTTTGTATGGGAGAACATATAAAAATACGCCGATTTTGTCTTCCATCAGACTGCTTCCCTTTTTCTGCTTTCCTGGTGACACTCTTTTTTCAGTTTCATTTGCTGTCTCTGTGTCAAGCTTCTATTCTTTCTCCTTCTCCCTCTCTTAGTAATTTGGAAATTTGATTTTGCTTATCAGTTCTGCTGGTGATTATCCTTCCATTACTTATAAACATGATTCAAATTTTCTCTATTGGTCCATGAAACACACACACTTTCATTTATTCCTAATTTCTCAGGAGAAGGTTATCATTTAGAAATTTTTACTTCTTCATTTGACCCTCACCCAAATTTCTATTCTTTTCCGAGATAATTTTAAAAAATGAGAATGGAAGCTGGGAACATGGTGGCAGCAGAGCAGTTTTTAAATCTCTCTTCATGCCAACATGCAAACAGACAGAGCAACCACGTAGCAACACTAAAACCCATAGACAATATTTTCAATGAAACTAGGGGACACAATATCTCCAGCATGGTAGATTTTCTGCAGATATGACTGCCAACAATATTTTTATCTCTGTTAGGGCTTGCCACTCCTTCCATTCACATGTGGAGCATATTTTTTCACTCTTTGTGTCTGGGCTGGGCTTATTTTCTGTTTCACCAATAAAATGAAGTAGAAGTGACATTCTGGGGCTTCTGAACCTAGGTGTTAAGAGGACTTGAATTTCTGCTTTAATGTGAAAGGAACCTAGACACCCTGTAGAAAAAGTCTCTCTATATTTCTGAAGACCAAAGTTCTGAGATACCATTTTAAAAATGAGTCCATGTGCATGACAACGGAGGTCCAACTGACAACTAGCACCAAGGTCCCAATCGTAATGACAGCACCTTGGATCCTCCAACCCCATTCCAGTTGCCTCAGACATCATATGGGGAAGAAATGGAGCCATCTCCACTGAGCCCTGCCCAAATTTTTGATCCATAGAATTGTGAATAAAATGGTTATTATTTTAAGCCACTGAGTTTTGGTGCAGTTTATTTCCACAGCAATAAATAGTCAAAATACCCAGGAATCTCAAAATATGTGAAGGTGAAGACAGCTCATCAATAGCCACAAGAATTGTATAGTATAGTTATCCTTGTAGGAAAAAGCAGGGAGAAATAGGGCCATTTGACAGACCTGAGAATAGGAGAATGCCAAAACAGTCAACAGGGGTGGCATGCCAACTTGAATTCAGCAGCTGAAACTGAGAGATGTTTTACTTCATCTAGTAACAAGTGAATGTAAGGGGTCTGCAATAAGATCTGAGGGGACTGTGAACTCTGACTGTGCTTGGGAGTCCCCAAGACTACCCTCCAATTCAATGATTCTCCAGAAGAACTCAGAGAATTTAGCAAAGCAGTTATACTCATTGTTAAGGTTTATTACAACAAAAGGATAGAGATTTAAATCAGCAATAGAAAAGATCACATGAGGCAGAGAGACCAGGAGCAAGCTTCCAGTTCTCTTCTCCCAGCAGAGTCATCTAGCCCAGTGCTTACTTCTCCCAACAAGATATGGGGTAACACACAGAAGCTCATATTGCCAACCAAGAAAGCTCATTTGAACTTTGGTCAGAATTTTTATTTGGAGTTGGTTATGTGGGCAGAGCTGACCTTAGTTACTAAGTCCCTCCAAAGTTCAAGCTGATTCTGGATGGCCCAAGACCTCCACCATAAATTACAGCTTTAAAATAAACTATATGGCATGGCTTATGGATTCAGGGAAACAAAAATACTCTTAACAGACAGGCTATTCCAATGGCTTTGAGGTTGTCTACCAGGAGCTGGGCAAGGGCCAAATCTTTCTTTGGAATGTGCAAGGTTTGGACAACCCAGACCTGCTGAGTTAATCCTTCATTGTACACTGGTCCACTAGGGCTCTCTTCCAGAACAAGGTTCTACACTGAGGAGAAAGTTCTGGGGGTAAAATAAAAATCGAGCAGGTTAGGACAATGGAGAGTAGGTGTATTCATTTCCTATGGCTGCTGAAGCAAATTACCTCAAACTTGGTGGTTTAAAGCAACAGTAATTTATTCTCTCACAGTTCTAGAGGCAAGTAGTCTGAAATCAGTATCACTGGGCCAAAATCAAGGTCTCAGCAGGGTCCAGCTCCATCCAGGTTGCCAGCATTCCTCACTTCTGAGCCCTCACCAGCAGTGATTTCAGCATCTCTGTTTCTCTCAGAAGTGTATTTTAGGCAATCTAGGCTTTTCTGTCATGTTCTTTAAGATTCTTCCAGCCTCTGCATATTACCTGACTACCCTATTCCAAAGCCACTTCCACATTTTTTAGATATTTGTTATAGAAACACCCCACTTCAAGTATCAAACTCCGCATTAGTTTCCTATTGCTGCTGGAACAAACTGCCACAAACTTAGTGGCTTAAAACAACATAAATTTATTCTATCACAGTTTTGGAAGCCAGAAGTTCCAAATTAGTATCTCTTGGCCAAGACCAAGGTGTTGGCAAAGTCATGCTCCCTCTGGAAGCTTTAAGGGAGAATTTGTTCCTTGTTTTTTCCAGCTCCTGGTGGCTGCTGGCATTCCTTGGCTTGAGGCCACATCACTCCAAACTCTGCCTCTGTAGTCATATATCCTTTTCCTCTTCAATTTGTGTGATCTTCCTTTGCCTCTCTCTTATAAAGATACTTGTCAAAGGGCCCACCTGGAGAACTCTGGATAATCTCATCTCAAAATCCTTAATCACCTCTGCAAAGTCCTTTTTTTTTCCATATGGTAACATTCCTAGGTTTCAGGGATTCAGACATGGCTTTTTTTAGGGAGCCATTAGTTGGTCTACATCAGTAAGAAAAGAGAATGTCCAGGTAAAAGTAGGGGAATAGAGTTAAGAAATCTCAGAAATAACTTGCCATAATCTAGCACTATGCAAAAACAGAAGAGGGAGCTCTGACATTTGAGAAGCTACTCTGAACCTCTGCCTCCTTCCAAAAGTTAAGGAAAGCTAATTTCATATAAAGAAGAGAAAAAAAAAAAGGAAAGAAGGCCCAAAAAAAAAGTACAGAAAGCAAGTCTCATACAACGTGCTGTAAAATAAAAGAATAAGAAGGCAGAATATCAACCTTAGAGACAATGAAAGCATGATTGAAACTCATGCTTATAGAACACATCAAAGTTATAGCCAGCTTTTGCTTTGTTTTGGTGTTTTTTTGGCTGCACCACTTCTGAGCTCCAATCAAGGATTGAACCCCAAGGCCCTCAGCAGTGAGAGCATGGAGTCCTAACCACTGGACCACCAAAAAATTCCCGAGGCAGCTATTTGGAACAAGCTAAAAGACATTAAGAAAACGGTACAAGGCAATAAAAGAATAACACAAACAAGTAATAGAAAAATTCAGCAATAACTTGTATGTTGGGAAATATTGGGGAAAAAAAAGTAATTTCAGAATAGAAGATTAAACTATAAGGAGCACAAAACAAATAAACACAATACATGATGGCTTAAGGGAAATAGAAGGCAAAAAGGAGGAATGTTTAAAAAATATTTATTTCTTTGACTGCATTGGGTCTTAGCTGAGGCACGAGGGCTTAGTTACTCCACAGCCTGTGGGATCCAGTCAGAGATTGAACCTATGTCCCCTGCACTGCAAGGTGAATTCTTTTTTTTCTTTTTTTCTTATTTATTTACTATTATTATTTTTACTTTACAATATTGTATTGGTTTTGCCATACTTCAGCATGAATTCGCCATGGGTGTACACGTGTTCCAAATCCTGAACCCCCTTCCCACCTCCCTCCCCATACCATCCCTCTGGGTCATTCCAGTTAACCACTAAGCTACCAGGGAAGCCCTGGAACATGTTTCTTTAAGAAAAAAAGAAAGAAAGAAAAAAGATTTGAGGACAAATGATCAATATTAAAGGTAGAAAAAGAATATCCAATTCATACTTCATAGAAGTCCCTGAAAAAGAAAACCAGATGGAGGGAACAAAACAAATATTAAAAATTATAGCTCCAGAAAACTTCCTAGAATAATTTTAAAAGATTAAAACAGCATATTAAGAGAGAACACCTTACTTCCTTCTGCTTCTGGCCAAGATGGAGTAACAGGGACCAGATTTTCTCTCCAATCTGAAACAACTGAAATGATGATAAACAGTATATGAAACAATAGATGGGAAAGTAGAAGCAGTGACAGATTTTATTTCTTGGGCTCCAAAATCACTGTGGACAGTGACTACAGCCATGAAATTAAAAGACACTTGCCTTTGGAAGGAAAGCCAGGACAAACCTAGACAGCATATTAAAAAGCAAAGACATTGCCAGCAAAGGTCTGTATAGTCAAAGTTATGGTTTTTTCAGTAGTCATGTATGGATGTGAGAATTGGATCATAAAGAAGGCTGAGCACTGAAGAACTGATGCTTCAAATTGTGGTGTTAGAGAACACTCCTGAGAGTCCCTTGGACTGTAAGTAGATCAAAACAGTCAATCTTAAAGGAAATCAACCCTGAATATTCATTGGAAGGACTGATGCTGAAGCTGAAGCTCCAATACTTTGGCCACCTGATGCAAAAAACTGACTCATTGGAAAAGACCCTGATGCTCGGAAAAATTGAAGGCAAAAGGAGAAGATGGGTGGCAGAGGATGAGATGGTTAGATAGCATCACCGACTCAATGGACATGAATCTGAGCAAACTCCGGGAGATAATGAAGGACAGGGAAGCCTAGCGTGCTGCAGTCCATGGGGTCGCAAACAGACAGATACAACTTAGTGACTGAACAACAACAATATGAAACAATGGTCTTCAAGTTGGACATCTGGCAATGAAGAATAGTGACCCGTGAGAAAGGGAAACAAATGAAATGAGTCCTACAGATGCCTCAGCCTGGATAGAGTTTCCCATCATAGCACTGACAATGGAAAATTCAGGTGAAGCCCAGTACTCTCCTTGAGTTAAAGAGATGGACTTGGGAGTCCAAGGAGACCAAGGAAACTAGAGTTCACAGGTTAGGGCGCTGAAGAAAAAAGAGATACATAGAAATGGAAAGAACTCCAGAGATCTGCAGAGGGTCCTGCTTGAGTCTTTGGCTGAGTACTCCTCAGCTCGTGCAAGTGATGAAACAACACAAGGCTGGGTAAAGAACCACCAGAAAGGATTAAAGAGAATTATCTTTAGAGTTCAAAGTGAAAGTGAAAGTGAAGTCACTCAGTCGTGTCTGACTCTTTGTGACCCCATGGACTGTAGCCTACCAGGCTCCTCTGTCCATGGGATTTTCCAGGCAAGAGTACTGGAGCAGGTTTCCATTTCCTTCTCCAGGGGATCTTCCTGACCCAGGGATTGAACCCAGGTCTTCCACCTTGTAGGCAGACACTTTACTGTCTGAGTTCACAGAAGACTGCAAATAGTTCCTAATCTCATCAGATAGAGTAGAAAACCTCATAATCCACAGGGAATCAAGTAGAGTACTTAGAAGGCCAATAGTGGGGGCAAAATATGCCCTAGGCTATATGTCATTCTGGGCTTCCTTGGTGGTTTAGACAGTAAAGAATCTGCCTGCTATGTGGAAGGCCCGGTTTGGATCCTTGGGTTGGGAATATCCCCTGGAGAAGGGAATGACAACACACTCCAGTATTCTTGCCTGGAGAATTCCATGGACAGAGGAGCCTGGCAGGCTACAGTCCACGGGGTCACAGAGTCGGACACAACTGAGCAACTAACACCTGACCTTGATAGGGTGCTCTGGCCCTGCCTGCATGCATACGTGCTAAGTCACTCAGTCGTGTCTGACTCTTCTGACCCTATGGACTGTAGCCCGACAGGTTCCTCTGTCCATGGAATTCTCCAGGCAAGAATATTGGAGTGGGTAGCCATTTCCTTCTCCAGGGGATCTTCATGACCCAGGGATGGAACCCAGGTCTCTTGCAGGTTTTTTTTGTTGTTGTTGTTTTATAACTAGCACTATCTGGGAAGCCCTCTGGGCCTGTCTAATAAAGCCTAAAAGCAAGATCTGAAAAAATCCAACTTTCCCCAATAAATTAACTGTGTCCCAGAATAAATCTTTTATTTATAAGAATACAAAAATATCCATCCCCAAGCAAGATAAAATTCACAATGTCTTTCATCTCCTAAAAAAATAACCATGCATGGGGAATTCCCTGGTGGTCCAGTGGTTAGGGCTCCATACTCCCACTGCAGGGTGCATGGGTTTGATTCCTGGTCAGGGAACAAAGCTCCCAAATACTGTGTGGCCAAAAATAAATAAATAAATATGAAGTATTAAAAAAAATAATGAGACATGCAATGAAGCAGGCAAACGTAGGACACAAACTTTGGAGAAAAATAAACTGACCAGATTGATCCAGAAATGACATAGATTATGAATCAAAAGTGAAGAACATTAAAGCAGTCATTATAACTCTATTACATATGTTCAAAAGCCTAGATTATGCATATTAAGTAGAGACATGGAATTTTTTAAAAAGTCATGGTCTGCTAGGATTTATTCTAAAACTGCAAGATCAGTTACATATTCAAAGTCCAATGAACATAATTCATCATATTAACAGAATAAAGAATGAAAACCATGATCATATCAATAGATATATTTTAAAACAATTTTACAAAATCACACATTTATGAGATAAAAACACTCGGTAAACTAAAAATGATGAAAGCTAGCTCAACTTGCTAATGGGCATCCACAGAAAAATCTATTCTTAATGTGATACTTAGCGGTGAATGCTTTCCTCCTAAGGTTGGCAAAGGTGTAGGAATGCCCATTCTTACTGCTTTTATGGAAGCTTTTCTTTAAAGGCCCAAATAAAACTTCTGGAGATGAAAAACTACAATATGTGAAATGAAAAATGAATGGATAGAATTAACAGCAGATTAGATATAGGAGAAAAAATGATTAGTGAATTTGAAGGCATAGTGATAGAAACTATCCAAACTGAAATGTAGGAGGAAAAAAGACTGAAAAATGAACAGATAAAATCAAGCTGCCTAATATATATACTAAAGCTGAAACTCCAGTACTTTGGCCACCTCATGCGAAGAGTTGACTCATTGGAAAAGACTCTGATGCTGGGAAGGGACTGGGGGCAGGAGGAGAAGGGGACGACCGAGGATGAGATGGCTGGATGGCATCACCGACTCGATGGACGTGAGTTTGAGTGAACTCCGGGAGTTGGTGATGGACAGCGAGGCCTGGCGAGCTGCGATTCATGGAGTCGCAGAGTTGGACTCGACTGAGCGACTGAACTGAACTGAACTGAATATATATACAAGACGAGGAGCTGACTGACTCAAATCATGAACTCCTTATTGCCAAATTCAGACTTAAATTGAAGAAAGTAGGGAAAACCACTAGACCATTCAGGTATGACCTAAATCAAATCCCTTATGATTATACAGTGGAAGTAACAAATAGATTCAAGGGGTTAGATCTGATAGAGTGCCTGACATTATACGGTGACCAAGGAGGCAGTGATCAAGACTATTCCCAAGAAAAAGAAATGCAAAAAACAAAATGGTTGTCTGAGGAGGCCTTACAAATAGCTGAGAAGAGAAGAGAAGCTAAAGGAAAAAGAGAAAAGAAAAGATATACCCATCTGAATGTGGAGTTCCAAATAATAGCAAGGAGAGACCCTCAGTGACCAATGCAAAGAAACAGAGGGAAACAATAGAACGGGAAAGACTAGAGATCTCTTTAAGAAAATTAGAGATACCAAGAGAACATTTCATGCAAAGATGGGCACAATAAAGGACAGAAATGGTATGGACCTAACAGAAGCAGAAGATATTAAGAAGAGGTGGCAAGAACTATACAAAAAAGATCTTCATGACTCGGATAACCACAATGGTGTCATCATTTACCTAGAGCCAGACATCCTGGAGCCCAAAGTCAAGTGGGCCTTAGAAAGCATCACCACAAACAGAGCTAGTGGAGGTGATGGGATTCCAGTTGAGTTATTTCAAATCCTAAAAGATGATGCTGTGACAGTGCTGCACTCAACATGCCAACAAATTTGGAAAACAGCAGTGGTCACAGGACTGGAAAAGGTCAGTTTTCATTCCAATCCCAGAGAAAGGCAATGTCAAAGAATGCTCAGACTACCACACAATTGCACTCATCTCACATGCCAGCAAAGTAATGCTCAAAATTCTCCAAGCCAGGCTTCAACAGTACGGGAACCATGAACTTCCAGATGTTCAAGCTGGTTTTAGAAAAGGCAGAGGAACCAGAGGTCAAATTGCCAACATGCTGGCTCATAGAAAAAGCGAAAGAGTTCCAGAAAAACATCTACTTCTGCTTTATTGACTATGCCAAAGCCTTTGACTGTGTGGATCACCACAAACTCTGGAAAATTCTTAAAAAGATGGTAATACTAGACCACCTTACCTGCCTCCTGAGAAATCTGTATGCAGGTCAAGAAGCAACAGTTAGAACTGGACATGCAGGTCAAGAAACAACATTTAGAACCGGACATGGAACAAAAACTGGTCTGGTTCCAAATTGGGAAAGGAGTATGTCAAGGCTGTATATTGTCACCCTGTTTATTTAACTTATATGCAGAGTACATCATGCAAAATGTTGGGCTGGATGAAGCACAAGCTGGAATCAAGACTTCCAGGAGAAATATCAATAACCTTAGATATGTCAATGACACCACCCTTATGGCAAAAAGCAAAGAAGAACTAAAGAGCCTCTTGATGAAAGTGAAAGAGGAGTGGGAGAAAGCTGGCTTAAAACTCAACATTCAAAAAATGAAGATCATGGTATCTGATCCCATCACTTCATGGCAAATAGATGGAGAAACAATGGAAACAGTGACAGACTTTATTTTCTTGGGCACCAAAATCACTGCAGATGGTGACTGCAGCCATGGAATTAAAAGATGCTTGTTCCTTGGAAGAAAAGCTGTGACCAATCTAGACAGCATATTAAAAAGCAGAGACATTATTTTGCCAACAAATGTCCATCTAGTCAAAGCTATGGTTTTTCCAGTAGTCATGTATGGGTATGAGAGTTGGACTATAAAGAAAACTGAGTGCCGAAGAATTGATGCTTTTGAACTGTGGTGTTGGAGAAGACTCTTGAGAGTCCCTTGGACTGCAAGGAGATCCAACCAGTCCATCCTAAAGGAAATCAATCCTGAATATTTATTGGGAGGACTGATGCTGAAGCTGAAGCTCCAATACTTTGGTCACCTGATGCAAACAGCGAACTCATTGGAAAAGACCCTGATGCTGGGAAAGACTGAAGGCAGGAGGAAAAGGGGCCAACAGAGGATGAGAGGGTTGGATGGTATCACCGACTCCATGGACATGAATTTGAGCAAGCTCCGGGAGTTGGTGATGGACTGGGAAGCCTGGTGTGCTGCAGTCCATGGGGTTGCAAAGAGTTGGACACAACTGAGTGACTGAACTGAACTGAATAGATATGTAGTTGGTATCTCTGGGAGGTGGGAGCTACAGAAAAAAATATTTGAAACAATAACATGTACCTGAGAATATCCACCCAGAATGACCACCACTAAGTCATAGTCTCATAAATTATTTAAAGATAAAAATATTTGTAGCATCTAGACAAAAATAGCAAGTGACTTCTGAGGGTAAGAAAATTCAATAGTCATCAGACTTTACTAGCAACCCTTTACGCCAGAATAAAGTAGAGTAACACTTAAGCTAGAACAAGAAAAGAAAATATGATCCAAGAATTTATACCAAGAAGAACTGTCTTTCAACCATAATGGACATGGACAAAATGTTATTGACATGCAAGAGCTCAAGGAATATTGTCCATATATGTCCTTCATAAGGAATCTATTAAAGAACAAGCTTTGGAAAACCAAAATGATTAGCGTCTTTAACACAAAAACAGGTGGTAAGCACTGAACTAAAAATTAAGACCAAATAACATTTCAAACAGAGAATTTAGAATGTAATGGCTTGGGCAATACAATATTTTTCTCATGAAAAATATGAGAGAGAATGGGGAGACCATATTTTAAAATTTTAATTATTCTTGGTAATTATATCAGTGGTGGTATTATTGTTATCCTGAGGCTGAATAACATGTGTGCCCAGAGAGGGATTAACATGGCAAACCCGAGACTGCTTCCCTTGAAAGACCTGCTCACAATATTTGCGCTTGGCTGGAGTCTAGGAACTTGGATTTCAAGAAAATTCCCACTATTCCCTAACTGAAAAGTGTGGCCTACTATGCCTATACTGTTTGTGCAAACAGTGTGGTTTATGCCAAACTTCTGGGAATGTTTTCCTTCTGGGAATCTGGAATTTCACATACTCAGCTGAGGGTGCCTGGTGACTAAGTCCCAGGAAAGATCTTATGTGGTGAGTCTATAATTGGCTTCGCTGGGCAGAACCATCACGCACGCACATACTGCTGTGTTTTTGTTGCTGAGGGAACAGCAAGCTCTGTGTGACCCCTTATGGGAGAGAGACAGCATAAGGAAATCTGTGCCGTGCATCCTCCTGTGTATTTCTCCTTTACTGATTCTACCACATATCTATTTGCTGTTGTAAACCTTAACTGCAAACACAATTATATCCTTGGTGGTATGAGTTCTTGCAGTGAATCACCGGATGTGGTGGCAGTAGTGGCAGTAGGGACTCAATAGAAAGACACTGACTCACTGAAATATGGCTACAGCATAACTTGGGAAGAAGAAAGAAAAAGGGAGGTAGGTGGTAGGTGGTGACAAAACCCCAGTGACTGGATGGCGATGGGGTTACCTATAGCAACTGAGTTGCCATTTCTTGTGAGAGGCAAATTACCTCTGGAATTTGAAAAATGGTAAATCCAACCATAGGAGTTGCCTTGCTCCATCCCCTGGCTCTTCTTGGCTGTGCTAGCTAAAAGGAGGAAAAAGAGCAACTCAGCTGATGGCTCTGGTTTTTGTTTTCTCCTCCAGGTGGGAGAAGAAAGGACCCAAATAGTCTTCCCAAATGAGCTTCATATGAATTAAAGACAATAAAAATGAGTTTGTAGCTGCTCTCTCCTCTAGGTAGAAGGGGAAGGGTCCCCAAATTCCTGAAGGCTTTGGGTGGACCAAAAATGTTAAAAGGTTGTGTTGCTCTCTACTCCAAGTGGAAGGGAAATAGTTAAATCAGGTCCCAGGACTGGAGTAAGGCTTTAGATAAGCCAGAAGGGGAAAAAAATGAGTGAAATAAACAACAAAAAGCTACTCTAGTTTTTCTTCAGCTTAGCAGCTGCCTCAGCTCCACTGCAGCCCCACCTTAAGTTGCAGCTTGGATCTCTAGGCAGCTGTAATGTTAACCCCATAAATGCTGATTTTATAGCTAGGGGTTTGAGGAAAAAAAGGGAGATTAGTGTGTTTATATGGTCTGATCGTTTCCTTTGCCTACCTTTTAAAATATTGAGGTATAGTTGATTTACAATATTATATTATTTCAGGTATACAACATAGTGATTCAAAAATGTATAGATTATACTTCATTTAGTTATTATAAGATATTGGCTGTATTTCCTGTGCTGTACAATATGTCTTTGTAGCTTATTTTATACATAGTAATTTGTGCCTCTTAATCCCCTATTCCTATCTTGCCCGCCTTTCTTCTCCCAACTGGTGACCACCAGTTGTTTGTTCTCTGTGAATCTTTCTTTTTTGTTATATTTACTAGTTTGTTTTATTCTTTAGATTCCACATATAAGCAATAACATACAATATTTGTCTTTTTTTGGTCTGACTTATTTTATTAAGCATAATACATTCCAGGTCCAAGTGAGGAATTTTTAAAAGACTTTGTATTTATGCATATAACATTCAGGCATATGATAAAAGGTTATATAAAATGCTACATGCCTTATTCACCAGTGCTAGACAGATCATCCTGATAGGGAAAGCTGCAAAGGAAAAAAAAAGTGTTTGTGGATCATAGTTCCCTTGTTTTTTTGTGATTACAATTTAAACTATTTCAGTATTGTAAACAGAAAAGGACCCCATAATGAATGCTTTTTCCCTACTTAGAACCTCTGGAAAAAGAGAGACAACTTGAAAATAGAGGCAACCTCCAAATGGAAATGTAATTTTTGAGATTTGAAATCCAGCTTTTACTAAAAAAAAACTTCCTGCTTCGCGCGCCCTTGGGTCTCGGTACTGAGTCCACTCCATGGGGTTTGTGGGGCGGCGGGCCCGGGGTGCCTAAAAAAAAAAAAAAAGAAATCCAGCTTTAGTTTGCTAGTGTACTCTTGTTGAAATGAACTGCCTGGCCTGCAGAGACTGCTGGTTTTCTAGCCCAATATACATATTTTTGAGTGAGTCTATTTGGTCTCTAAAACTGACAAGATAAAAAGAGCTTTTAGAAATAATAGAAATGTATCTAATTCAAAACAGGTACAGACTCACAGACATAGAAAACACACCGAGGAAACCAGAATTGAAAGAGACATGTGTACCCCAATGTTCATCACAGCACTGTTTATAATAGCCAGGACATGGAAGCAACCTAGATGTCCATCAGCAGATGAATGGATAAGAAAGCTGTGGTACATATACACAATGGAGTATTACTCAGCCATTAAAAAGAATACATTTGAATCAGTTCTAATGAGGTGGATGAAACTGGAGCCTATTATACAGAGTGAAGTAAGCCAGAAAGAAAAATACCAATACAGTATACTAATGCATATATATGGAATTTAGAAAGATGGTAATGATAACCCTGTATGTGAGACAGCAAAAGAGACACAGATGTAAAGAACAGACTTTTGGACTCTGTGGGAGAGGGAGAGGGTGGGATGATTTGGGAGAATGGCATTGAAACATGTATACTATCATGTAAGAAACAAATCGCTAGTCTAGGTTCGATACAGGGTACAGGATGCTTGGGGCTGGTGCACGGGGATGACCCAGAGAGATGATATGGGGTGGGAGGTGGGAGGGGGTTTCAGGGTTGGGAACTCATGTACACCTGTGGTAGATTCATGTCAATGTATGGTAAAACCAATACAGTATTGTAAAGTAAAAAAAAAAAAAAAGATTGTATTACTATAAAAAAAGACAAAACAAAAAAACAGGTACAGACTCACAGACATAGAAAACAACTTATGGTTACCAAACGGTGAAGGTGAATTCGCTCAGTCGTGTCCGACTCTTTGCGAGCCGGTAGACTGTAACCTACTAGACTTCTCCGTCCATGGGATTCTCCAGGCAAGAATACTGGAGTGGATTGCCATTTCTTTCTCCAGGGGATCTTCCCAACCCAGGGATCAAACCCGGGTCTCCCTCATTGGAGGCAGACGCTTTAACCTCTGCGCCACCAGGGCTTCAAACGGTGGGAGGGATAAATTAGGAATATGAGATTAGCAGAAACAAATTACTATACGTAAAATAGATAAGCAACAAAGACATACTATACAGCATGGGGAACTATAATATCTTAAAATAACCTAAAGTGGAAAATAATCTGAAAAATCTATTTTTATATATGGGCTTCCCTGGGAGCTCAGACAGTAAAGGATCTGCCTGCAATGCAGGAGATCTGGGTTTGATCTCTGGATCAAGAAGATACCCTGAAGAAGGGAATGACAACCCACTCCAGTATTCTTGCCTGGAGAATTTCATGGACAGAGGAGCCTGGTGGGCTACAGTCAATGGGGTCGCAAAGAGTGGGACACGACTGAGCGACTAACACACACACACACATAAAACCGAATCACTTTGCTGTAAACCTGAAACTAACACAATAGTGTAAATCAACTGTACTTCATTAAAAAAAGAAGGGCTTTTAGGAAACCATTGTTTGTCACTTGGACTGAGAATGCAGTTGTCTGGCCCTTCCTGCTCGTGGCTTTGCTGCTACCGAAGAAAAGCCGCTGGCTTTTTTAAAATCCTGGATTCACAGATCTTAATGGCCTGGGCCCGACTAAGCTGAAACCTGAAACTGTCTTCTGCAGCTGTCTCAGCCTCACTGTGAGCTGTGCTGAACTGAAAGTGCATCTCAAAGAACAGAACTCAGATTCTGAAACGGTTGCTTATTTCAGACACCCTCTGTGGGGCCATAAACTATGAAAATATGGACGGTGACTGAGTATGATATTTGATCATCATACGCATGCTGAGGGCAAAGGGCTTGTTCTCTGAAACTGAGTTGCTAATAGGCTCTATATCTCTGGTAGAGAGACTAAGTGAGTGAGTGAAAGTCGCTCAGTTGTGTCCGACTCTTTGTGTCCCCCATGGACTGTAGTCCATGGAATTCTCCAGGTCAGAATACTGGAGGAGGTAGCCTTACCATTCTCCAGGGGATCTTCCCAACCCAGGGATAGAACCCAGGTCTCCCGCATTGCAGGTGGATTCTTTACCAGCTGAGCCACCAGGGAAGCCCAAGAATACTGGAGTGGGTAGCCTATCTCTTCTTCAGCAGATCTTCCTGATCCAGGAATTAAACCTGGTCTCCCGCATTGCAGGCAGATTCTTTACCAACTGAGCTATCAGGGAAGCCCAACAGAGACTAACTGTAGGGCTAATTTGTGGTTACTGTTGAAGGCTGCAAGGACATCACAGGGAGTGTGACCTCTCCCCGCTCAACTCCATGCAGATGGGACTTGTGATTCCCGCCAGTGGTGTCTCACTGCTGTTGAGTTGCTGTGCTCCACTTTCTAAAAAGATTTGTAGTTTTTACCAGTGAATTGATAGCCTGACTCTACTTGTCTCATCTCTCTCCTGCTACACACACTTGTAACAAGGCTTTTGATAATTAAATACAGCTGTTCCCAGCAAGGGACTACTTTTTTTTCCCCCTAGGTTACTCACTGGAGAGAAGATCAAGGTTAAAGGAGTGGGAGGTTATGTGACCCCATTTTGAAAAATGATTGAAAGTTGAGGATTCTTCCTGACCAATTCCTGAACGTGATGTGTCTTTCTGGTTAAATTGTATAAAAATATTTCCCTGGGAAAATGGGTTTCCTTCTTGCATAGAGCCCTTCCAGACAAAAGGTCTGGAGGAGGGTGATTGGGAAATGTCAGGCTATGATTACTGAATGAGACACTCTGATGTTGTAACCCTGGAGAAAAACAAGCTGGGGAGTAGAGAGGGCCTTAATGTGCTTCTTTTTTCTGAATTGTTCCTGGAAACTTTCCCTTCTTCTTGAACACAGATGCCCTGTGGTGGTTCCTTTCCAAGTTGCTGTGAGCACTTTGAATGCAAACTGTCTGCTGAGGCGCCTGTCACACCTGGCAGAGCTCAGACTATAGGAGCACAGGGGTGGCCCCAGCTCCCTGTACTTTATCTGCAGAGCACTTCCAGCTGTAGTCCACAGGAGGAATGAACAGGACAAGCCAAATGATGGAGACTGGTGGCCTTTAGGCAGTCCCTCCAAAACCAAGGACTAGACTGGGTTATTTGGATTGGACTGGGTGGGAGGCTCCAAGGTGGGAGGCCGCACTGGGAAACCTGTTAGCTCATTCTTACTAATGTCTGTCCTGAGACCAAGATCTCGAATGAATTATTCAAAATTGGATGGGGAGTTCTAGAGGGGCAGGTCCCTGGGTGGGAGGCCACATGGGAGCCCTGGAGAGCTGTCCTGCCTGCCCAATGTATGTCCTGCTTGGTGCACCCTAACAATTGTGAGCTTTGTTTTCAGGGGTGTCACGTGACCCTTTGGGACTGCAGTTCCTGTGCATGTACTCTGAATATCCCCTGCCCTCAGCCTGGAAGACTTTCAGCTCAGCTTCTGCTTACTGAGCACTTGGTGTGCCTGAATGGATGCCATGAGTCAGGCAAAAAAAGAGTTCATATGGAAATTTAAGGAGGGAGCCACCTGGCTTTCTAAGATAGAGCTTTGTGGTCAGTGGGATTTATTTTAACTGGTGAAATCTAAAGCCTCTAGAGGGTATAAGTGAGGTTGTACTGGAGTTTGGTCTCAACCTGCAGCATGGGGTCCTACTGATAATTTTGTTGTAAAGATGTCTTGGCCAAGGGCCAAGGGGTGTACTAGCCAGAAAGGGATTAACAGAACAGGCCTGAGACTGGTATCTTTAGAAAGGCTTGCTTGTAAGTTTAGCCCTTGGCTGGGAACTTGCATTTGGGGAGCATTTCTACTATTGCTGAATTGATAAGGATAGCTCACTTGCCCAGGTTGTTATACAAACAGCACGGTTTATATTATCTGTTTTCCTGCTAAGACTCTGGCATTTTGGTACGTGCTAGGCAGAGAGTGCCTAGCGACAGCCCCCAATAAAAACCTTGGGCACTGAGTCTCTAATGGCTTCATGTTGCTGTGTTTTCATTGCTAGGGAACAGCGAGCTCTACAGGACCCATTGTGGGAGGAAAACAGCATAAGGAAGCCTGCTCCATGGCATTCTTGGGACTCTACCTGTGTCTTTTCCCCTTGCCCATTCATTCTCTCACATATCCTTGTGCTGTAATAAAGCTTAACTGTGAATACAATTATATGCTCAATCCTGTCAGTCTTTCTAGCAAGTTATCAAATGTGAGGTGATCCTGGGAACCCTTAACACAGTGGGGTAGAGTGCATGAATAATTATGAGATATTCTAATTCTATCATCCTCTATATCTTTCAGAATCTATATTTTTGGTGTAGAAGAAAGGAAAAACAAATACAATAGAAGAGATTTAGTAAAAACAAACAAAAAAACCCCACCAAGAAACCAACCTATATTCCTGAATTTGAATTACAGCTATCGGTATGATCTCAGAAGATGGTTTATTTATTTATTTTTTTAAAAAAAGAATGCTGTGTGTTTGTGTGTATGTACTTTCTATCATCTGTTGGCTGATGATGCCTAGAAACAGTGACCAACTCAGTAGTAATGAGCAACCCTGGCATCCAGATTGTGGCCTTGAAATGCCATTTCCCATGAAAAGAAACCAGAATTTCTCAGAGAAATGATTGGGACTGGAAATGTACAAGATGAATCTGGAATCCTGTCATAAATGGTGAGGACATGTTCAGGGTCTACTAAGGTCATGGTCTCAGATGAGACAATCTGAGAAGATACTAGTTGTGATTTGACTGAAACCCATCTAATATGTTTAAAATGAGTGAGTTCAGAATGATCTTTAATAAAGCAGTAACCTTTGAAGGATGATAGGGAACCAAATCATACTCTTGAAAACTGATAAATAAAAGGAAAAGAATAAAGTATTTGTCCTGCCTTTCCTTTATGAACTGTAGCATTGGTAACCAAATGACAGATGAATAAAAGCAACTCTATAAAAAGTATTGCAACTAATAAATGAAAAAGAAGTTTTAGAATTTGAATGTTACCATTTTTCAACCATTATTGAATGAATCTAGGCTTTCAGCATCTTGATTGCTAACATCACAAAAAGAATGACAACTGGACATTAGGTGCCCCTGATGAGAGTACATGCAGCTACCTGAAATCTTGCTAAAGAAGTCAAACGTGAACTAGATCTGGCCTCTGCACTCACCTGACAATTTGCAGAAACAGAATATGGAGAAGTATACTGAACTACGTATGAAATAAAAGAATATATATATATATATATATATATATATATATATGTATGTATGTATGTATATATTTGGTCTTTGACCCTGGTTTCTGACACAGAGATCCTAAATCTTTTAGAATTTGTTGTTGACAGTAGTACCTTTTGTTCTAAGTAGGCTCCTGAATGGGGGCTGATCACCAGAAAGACCAAGTCATGATTAGAAGCTTGGAATTTTCAGTTCTACCCTGCATTCTCTAGATAGGGGAAAGGGCTTGAAAATGGAGTTAATCATGCCTATATTATGAAGGCTCCATTAAAAAATCCCCAAAGTATAGGATTCAGAGAGCTTCCAGGTTGGTGAACACATGTAGGTGCAGGGAGAGGACAGGGAAGGGCCCCTTCACACATACCTTGCCTTATACATCTCTTCCATCTGGCTGTTCATTTGTTTCTTTTATCATATCCTTTTAAAGTAAACTGGTATGCAGTGAGTAAACTGGCAAATTAACTCTAGCAAATTAATCAAATCCGAGAAGGGGATCATGGGAACCTCTGATCTGTAGCTGGTTGGTAGGAAACACAGAGACTTGCACACGTGACTAGCATCTGAAGAATCCTGGGACTGAGCCCTTAACCTGTGGGATCTGACACTCTATCCAGGTCGATACTGTCAGAATTGAGTTAAACTGTAGGACATCTGGCTGGTTTTACAGAAAATTGCTTGGTGTGGGAGGAAAAAAAACCCCACGGATCTGATGTCAGAAGTGTGAGTGTGCTAGTAGTGTGAGAGTACAGGAGGCATATGTAGGAGGAGTATGGTAGGTTTTCAACACACTGTACCACCACATGTGTGAAAGTGAAATACGTGCTATCACTCAAATCTTGGCTGTGGAAAATCTAGACTTGACTGAGAAACTTGACAGTAAAAGATTTTAGAAGCCTAACAACTTTTTTTTTAATGGGCAAGACTAAATTACAATGTTTAGGATGTATACTTGTAGGATATAATGATAAAGAAATGTCAGAAAGTAATTGTTATAAAGTCAGGGTAATGGTTGGTAGGTTGAAATTGGATGGGGCTTCTGGAGTGAGTGACAAAGTTCTTCTTGAATTCAGCAGTTACAAAGGTGTTTGCCTCATAATAACCCATTAAACTATACTTTTGTGTCATATGGCCTTCTGTGTGTGTGTATATATATATATATATATATATATAATGTTACTTTAATAAAAATCTTCAAGTCCAGAGCTATTACTAGTTTTCCCTTATATTGTTGTTGTTCAGTCGCTAAGTTGGGCTGGATGAAGCACAAGCTGGAATCAATATTGCCAGGAGAAAAATGAATAGCCTCAGATATGCAGATGACACCACCTTTATGGCATAAAATGAAGAACTAAAGAGCTTCTTGATGAAAGTGAAAGAGGAGAGTGGAAAAGTTGGCTTAAAACTCAATATTCAGAAAACTAAGATCATGGCATCTGGTCCCATCACTTCATGGGAAATAGATGGGGAAACAGTGGAAACAGTGGCAGACTATTTTGGGGGGCTCCAAAATCACTGCAGATGGTGATTGCGGCCATGAAATTAAAATATGCTTATATCTTGGAAGGAAAGTTATGACCAACCTAGACAGCATATTAAAAAGCAGAGACATTACTTTGCCAACAAAGGTCCGCCTAGTCAAAGCTATGGTTTTTTCACTAGTCATGTATGGATGTGAGAGTTGGACTATAAAGAAAGCTGAGTGCAGAAGAATTGATGCTTTCGAACTGTGGTGTTGGAGAAGACTCTTGTGAGTCTCTTGGACTGCAAGGAGATACAACCAGTCCATTCTAAAGGAGATCAGTCCTGGGTGTTCATTGGAAGGAATGATGCTAAAGCTGAAACTTCAATATTTTGGCCACCTGATGCAAAGAGCTGACTCATTTAAAAAGACCCTGATGTTGGGAAAGATTGAAGGCAGGAGGAGAAGGGGACAACAGAGGATGAGATGGTTGAATGGCATCACTGACTCAATGGACATGAGTTTGGGTCAACTCTGGGAGTTGGTGATGGACAGGGAGGCCTGGCTTGCTGCGGTTCATGGGGTCACAAAAAGTCGGACACGACTAAGTGACTGAACTGACTGACTGAAGTTTTGTCTAACTCTTTGCAACCCCGTGCACTGCAGCACACCAGGCTTCCCTGTCCTTCACCATCTCCTGGACTTGCTTAAACTCATGTCCATTGAGTCAGTGATGCCATCCAACCATCTCATCCCCTGTCGTCCCCTTCTCCTCCTGCCTTCAATCTTTCCCAGCATCAGGGTCTTTTCAAATGAATTGACTCCACATCAGGTGGAGAAAGTTTTGGAGCTTCAGCTTCAGCATCAGTCCTTCCAATGAATATTCAGGACTGATTTCCTTTAGGATTGACTGGTTTTATCTCCTTGCAGTCCAAGGGACTCTCAAGAGTCTTCTCCAGCACCAAAATTCAAAAGCACCCCTTAGAGATTGAGAATATTTATCCTAAATGCCCAGTCATCTTCCATTTTATGCATCTGTTGCAAAAGTCATTGCTTGATACTGTTTTCCTCCTATGCTGAGATTTCTATTGTAAGATTAAAGAATTTTGTTAAATATTTTCCTCAAGCCCAGAACACTGATGGTAAATTCTCTTCTCTTTGTATAAAAATGTCTTTGACTTAGCGAGAAGAATTTCATACTTATCTTTAAGATACGTAAAAAGGAAGTAACTTCTTACCAGTCTTACACGTAAAAAGAAGAACTGGAATCGAAACTTGTTCATTTTACTCAGAATTTCGTGGTATTTCCAGTATTTCATAATGACTAAAATCTAGAGTCAATATTCACTGAACTTTGCTTATTGTATCTAGCACTGTCACCAGATCAGATGCCCCCAGAACATAGTTGTCCAGTAAATGGAAATTTTTTAAAATTTAATTGTGGTAAAATACAACATTTACCATCTTAACAATTTTTAAGTGTACATAGTCAGTAATATTAAGTATTTTCACATCTTTGTGCAACCAATCTCCAGAACTTTTTCATCTTTCAAAATTAGAACTCTGTACGTGTTAAACACTAGAGCCCCATCTCCCCGCCATTACCACCAACCCCTGGCAACCACCCTTCTGCTCTCTGTCTCTATGAAATTTTCTACTCTAGGTATCTCATGTAAGTGGAATCATGCACTATTTTTGTTTTTGACTGGGTTATTTCACTTAGCATGATGTCTTCAAGTTTCATCCCAGTAAAATTTTTAAAAATCCTTGTAATTTGGAAAATTTCAAACATACAGAAAATAAGAGAGAATGGTATAAAGAGTGCCTATGAACTGTTACCCAGCTCTAACAAATGTCATCCATTTGCTGTTTCTGTTTCATATATTCTGTGAAATCTTTTTTGTTAGAATTCCCCCCTCCAACTTTTTATTATGAAAAATTTCAAATATCTACAAAAGTTCAAAGAACTGTACAGTGAATACCCATGTGCCTATTGTCTAGATTCTCTAATTAAAAGTTTAATATATTTACTTTATCAATAGTCTGCTTTATCTGAATAACATTTTGCTATATTTTTTTTCACTTTGCTATATTTTTAAAGAACTTTCTGCTCCATTTTGCCTGGGCTTTACTGCTTTTTAATATATAATTCATTTACTTATTTTATACTATTGGTTGCACTGGATCTTCATTTCTTCAAGTGGGCTTTTCTCTAGTTTTGGTGAGCAGGGGCTATTGTTTGTTGCAGTGTGTAGGCTTCTTATTTCAATGGCTTCCCTTGTTGGGGAGCACTGACTCTATGTCACACGTGTGGGGCTTCAGTAGTTGTGGCTCACAGGCTTAGTTGCTCCATGGCATGTGGAATCTTTCTGAACCAGGGATCGAACTCCATGTGCCCTTCATTGGCAGCTGGATTCTTATCCATTGTTCCAACAGGGAAGTCCAACATTTTCCTATATTTGCTTACATGTCTGCATCCCTCTAACCCACCGATTTTTTTTTTCCTTGAGAGTGGTTAGGAATTTAATACTTGTAAATATTGCAAATTGTAGATGTAAGTTGTAAATGACCCTATGTCATTGGGCATGGGAGAAGAGACCCAAGTCAGATGTCTCAGCAGATGGTGGCAGCAGAAAACACCCAATGAAGGCACACCCGGGAATGCCAGGTGCTATGGGAGTTGGTTCATTTCAGTCTCGGGGTGGCCCCAATAGGTAGGTGTGTTATGTCATCTTGGTGGTGGTTTAGTCACTAAGTTGTATCCAATTCTTGCAACACCATGGACTGTAGCCCGCCAGGCTCTTCTGTCCATGGGATTTTCCAGGTAAGAATCCTGGAGTGGGTTGCCATTTCCTTCTCCAGGGGATCTTCCTGACCCAGGAATCGAACCCAGGTCTCCTGCATTGCAGGCAGATTCTTCACCGACTTATGTCATCTTACACATGGGGAAATAGACCCAGAGACATCAGCACAGCAAGGAGCTCACAAATGGCCAAGTGGCAGAGCCAGGATTTGAACCCAAGCCCTGCTATGTGCACTGATCCCCTGGACCCAGCTCTCTTCTGTTCATAGGGTCTTATGAGGCTGAGGCCCTGGGTTGAGCACCAGAACCGCCTGGAGAGCCTGGTAACAGATTCCACCCTCTGCCCAGGATGGAGGCAGCTAAGTGGAGTGAGTCATCCCACCCCAAGTACAGAGAGCACAACAGGAAGGCAGCAGGAAGAGCTGGTGGAAAGAGCTGAGAAGCCAGGTCATGAGGCCTCCAAGCCACAAGTCCTGAACTTCACATTCCCATGCCCAGGTGTGGCCGTCAGACCTGCACCTGCCAGCACCAGACATTACCAGAAGCTGGGTTTTGATGGTGACATGGGTGAGTGCCTGTCCACCCCCAGGCTCTGTCTCATTGAGCCACTCTTCCTGAGCCTGCCCACTGGCAGAGTGGGCTGCTCCTCATAGGGACTTCGGTGGGGTGAGTGGAGGGGGAGGCCTGCCCTGCAGACCCCAACTCCCTGCTCCCTCTCGCTCAGGAGCCTCACATATCCCAGGGATGGGTGAAACCCACAGCTGTGCTCCCATCATAACACTGTCCTGTCACCTTGATCGTCTCTCTCTAGTCCATGGGTTTCACCGGGGCTCAGGAAACATCTTACTCCCCTTCACATTCCTAGTGTTAGGGCTCAGCATGGATCCCCTAACCAGGGCACAACCTGAAATCCCTGTACTCCAGCCCAGAAAGAATCAGGAGGACAGATAAGTTGCAAAGTGAGGGGTCCAACTGGTGCCGTGATTATCCTCATTGGCACCACATCTACCTGCCCCAGGTAGACCTGGATTCTGCCATAGGTCCTGCCCAGTCAGGAGAACAGTCGGGTGCGTAAGCAAGATGGGTCATTCAATGCCTGGGACAAGGAAGGCACAGGCTCATTTTCATCTGCTCTGAAGTTGATCTATCTGGAAAGGGTGTGAAGAAATAGCACCCTTGCAGAATGCCAGCTGGCCTCCCTTTCAGGCCACACTTGCCAGCGGGTGGAGAGGCACTTTCTTTAAAGAGGATTCATCACTCCTCCTTTGTTGGGCTCCATCTAGGATCTGCTGGAAGCCTGGGAAAGCTGCCCAAGTTTGGGGGTTGGGGATGCTGCAGAACTCATGCTTTCCACCACTTCAGCTTCAGCTGAGGAGACCAAGGAGAAGGGGCAGGCCCAAAGTCTGAGGCAGTAAAAGGCAGAGCCTGGCACTGCTTGTCCACCTGCCCCAGCTGCCCCCTTTTCAGTGCAGCAGGTGGACTCTGGATCCTGACAGTGGTTATGCTGTCTTTAAGCCTGGGTTAGGGGGCCCAGATCTAACACTACCTTTTGGTACCCAAAAGAAGAGTGTTGGGGAAGGAGATGGACCCACTCCCCTGACCATCTCCACCACCCCAGAAGCCGGCCCTTGGCACATGGCATCAGGGCCAGGAACCAACAAGCCACAGGTACACTTAATTTCTCAAATTTGATGAAGGCTGAATGGGGTATACATTTGGAGAGATTCCCCAAACCTGGCTTTGAAGGCTCCAACTCTCATCTGCCTGCTCCTTCTGGGGTCTAACCCCAGGCCCATCCATCCTATCTACTAATGCACTGCAACATGAATTGCAGACACCAGTACACCTTGCCCTTGCTAGAGTGCTTTTAAGGAAAATCCCAGATGTTATTATTTCAGCCATAAGTGTTGGGTTGGCCAAAAAGTTCATTCAAGGTTTTCCTATTATTTGCTTTAACATAACCACAAAACGATTGTGAAACCTAATAAAGTTGGTAATTCCTTGACACTATCTGCTATCTAGTTCATGGTTAAATTCTGTGGGGTGAATGCTGAATGGCTGACCATATGGACACTATCTCTCCAGGCTCCTCTGAGTGTCTGTGGAGCCCCTGGGCCAGATACCATAGTGAAGGCTGCAGGATCTTCCTTCTGGCTCCAGAAACTCTGGTTGAATTCACGGGTGCCTACCTGATCTCTTTTGCATTACCTCCCCATCTCTAAATTATACACATGCATTGCTAGTTCTTTCTCTTGCAGGCATTATCTTCTGTTTTTCCACCATGGAAGATAAAAAGCTAGCCTTCTTTTGTGCATCACACCCTCACTTCCCAAGCTCCACACTTCTAACATGTTTGTGTCATTTGGTTAGACCTATGGTCAGTATTTATTATTTTGACTATGTAAGCTATTCAGAACTGAGCCATGTTGTAATTCTTCTTTCCTGCTCATCTTCTGGTTTTTCCTACAGCTAGTAATTGTCTGACTAAGTGTTTGCTTAGTTTTCCATATGCTTCCCTGGTAGCTCAGATGGTAAAGAATCCACCTGCAATGCAGGAGACCTGGGTTCGATTCCTGGGTTGGGAAGATCCCCTGGAGAAGGGCATGACAATCCACTCCAGTATTCATGAGTGGAGAATCTCATGGACTGTACTGTTCATCATCACAGGGTTGGACACGACTGAGCGACTAAACTCACAGCACAACCAGTAATGGAATTGAGAGCCCTTTTCCAGATGTGTAAATTTTATCAGCATATTCCACATATTCAGTTCAGTTGCTCAGTCATGTCCAACTCTTTATGACTCCATGGACTGCAGCATGCCAGGCCTCCCTGTCCATCATCACCAACTCCTGGAGTTTACTCAAACTCATGTCCATTGAGTTAGTGATGCCATCCAACCATCTCATCCTCTGTCATCCCCTTCTCCCCTTCTTTTCCCACCTTCAATCTTTCTCAGCATCAGGGTCTTTTAAAATGAGTCAATTCTTCCCATCAGGTGGCCAAAGTATTGGAGTTTCAGTTTCAGCATCAGTCCTTCCAATGAATATTCAAGACTGATTTCCTTTAGGGTGGACTGGTTGGATCTCCTTGCAGTCCAAGGGACTCTCAAGAGTCTTCTCCAACACCACAGTTCAAAAGCATCAATTCTTTGGAGCTTAGCTGCCGGGAGTCGCCATGGGAGATCCCCCCCATGACAAGGTCATGTGGAAGAGGACTGTTAAGCAAGGCTTCAGAACTCAAGGGGCTCCCTAGGCTTTCTCGAGCATCTACCCCAAAACCAGAATCTGTCTGTTTTACTGTTTCACAACTTTCCCCAACTCCTCTGACATTAACAGGGGGCTAACCCTGACCACCTTTCTCTGGAGAAAATCAACTTAGGGCTCTAGCTAATAAGT
>NW_024070207.1:78421095-78452763 GCF_014754425.2 Oryx dammah
TTCTTATCTACAACATTCTTGTCTATCTCTCTCTCTCTCAATCAATCGCCAACGCAGTTTCTCCTTCGGGTTTCCCTGGATCCTGCGGGGGCTGGACCCCGGCACTTAGCTTACTTTATAGTCCAACTCTCACATCCATACATGACTAGTGGAAAAACCATAGCTTTGACTAGACCGACCTTTATTGGCAAAGTAATCTCTCTGCTTTTTAATATGCTGTCTAGGTTGGTCATAACTTTCCTTCCAAGATATGAGCATATTTTAATTTCATGGCTGCAATCACCATGTGCAGTGCTTTTGGAGCCCCCCCAAAAATAGTCTGCCACTGTTTCCACTGTTTCCCCATCTATTTCCCATGAAGTGATGGGACCAGATGCCATGATCTTAGTTTTCTGAATGCTGAGCTTTAAGCCAACTTTTTCACTCTCCTCTTTCACTTTCATCAAGAGGCTCTTTAGTTCTTCTTCACTTTCTGACATAAGGGTGGTGTCATCTGTATATCTGAGGTTATTGATATTTCTCCCGGAAATCTTGATTCCAGCTTGAGTTTCATCCAGCACAGCATTTTGCAAGATGTACTCTGCATAGAAGTTAAATAAGCAGAGTGACAATATACAGCCTTGGCATACTCCTTTCTCAATTTGGAACCAGTCTGTTGTTCCACGTCCAGTTCTAACTGTTGCTTCCTGACCTGCATACAGATTTCTCAAGAGGCAGGTCAGGTGGTCTGGTATTCCCATCTCTTGAAGAATTTTCCACAGTTTGTTGTGATCCACACAGTAAAAGGCTTTGGCATAGTTAATAAAGCAGAAGTGGATGTTTTTCTGGAACTCTTTTGCTTTTTCCATGATCCAGTGGTTTTTGGCAATTTGATTTCTGGTTCCTCTGCCTTTTCTAAATCCAGGTTGAATATCTGGAAGTTCACAGTTCACATACTGTTGAAGCCTGGCTTGGAGAATTTTGAGCATTACTTTACTAGCGTGTGAGATGAGTGCAATTGTGCAGTAGTTTGAGGATTCTTTGGCATTCCCTTTCTTTGGGATTGGAATGAAAACTGACCTTTTCCAGTCCTGTGGCCACTGCTGAGTTTTCCAAATTTGCTAGCATATTGAGTGCAGCACTTTCACAGCATCATCTTTTAGGATTTGAAATAGCTCAACTGGAATTCCATCACCTCCACTAGTTTTGTTCATAGTGATGCTTTCTATGGCCCACTTGACTTTGTATTCCAGGATGTCTGGCTCTAGGTGAGTAATCACACCATCATGATTATCTGGGGTCATGAATATCTTTTTTCTATAGTTTCTCTCTGTGTTCTTGCCACCTCTTCTTAATATCTTCTGCTTCTGTTAGGTCCGTACCATTTCTGTCCTTTATTGTGCCCATCTTTGCATGAAATGTTCTCTTGGCATCTCTAACAGTAAAAATAACAGCATCTGGTACCATCACTTCATGGGAAACAGATGGGGAAACAATGGAAACAGTGAGAGACTATTTTGGGGGGCTCCAAAATCACTGCAGATGGTGACTGCAGCCATGAAATTAAAAGATGCTTGCTCCTTGGAAGGAAAGCTATGACAAACATAGACAGCATATTAAAAGCAGAGACATTACTTTGCTGACAAAGGTCCCTATAGTCAAAGCTATGGTTTTTCCAGTGGTCATGTATGGATGTGAGATTTGGACTATAAAGAAAGCTGAGGACTGAAGAATTGATGCTTTTGAACTGTGGTGTTGGAGAAGACTCTTGAGAGTCCCTTGGATTTCTAGGAACTCGAAGCAGTCAAGCCTAAAGGAATCAGCACTGAATATTCACTGGAAGGACTGATGCTGAAACTGCAATACTTTGGCCAGCTGATGTGAAGAGCTGACTCACTGGAAAAGACCCTGATGCTGGGAAAGATTTTACGGCAAAAAGAGAAGGATCAGCAGAGGATGAGATGGTTACATAGCATCACCGACTCAATGGACATGATTCTGAGCAAACTACGGGTGATAGTGGAGGACAGAGGAGCCTGCTGTGCTGCAGTCCATGGAGTTACAGAGTTGGACACGACTTAGCAACTGAATAGCAACAATGCAAGGCGTTAATAACAGAGGTGATGAAATTAAATTGATATTTTAAGGCAGGACAAGAAAAATTAAATATCAAATTCTGTTTGTTCAGTGGTCCTCCTTCCCTTCTAAATGTTCAGTGTACATCTACATTATGCATTAATCAGAGCACCTAAAAGATAGAAGTGCCTGTTTAACTATAAAGATCAATTTTTTCCTTTATTCTGATGCTAGCAATGTAACTTCTTAAAAGAATAGCATTCTTTCCCAACTCTGTAAGGGGTCATGGTGACTTGCTGTTCACTTAGTACATGTTTACCTGGACTATGTAACCTCGGTGAATGAACTTTATGTAAAATATTAAAATGTCATTTTGATGTACAATCCTTTGTCTCAAAACTTTAACTCCTAAGAGGTAGAACTCAGAGCTTTCTGAGAATCTGAGAAGCAGATTCTTCTTGGGTTATAATCTTGTTTGGCTTGAATAAAATTTCTTTTTTTTCTTCTTAACTTGATTATTATTTGAATTTTTGTCAACAGGGGAAACTGTGAGCTATGGAGAGACAAGGTATATAGGAACTCTGTATAATCTGATCAATCTTCCACAAACCTAAAACTGCAAAATAAGTTTATTAATTAAAAGATTAATGCAAATGGTGTTGGTCATACAGTTACTTGGATTCTTTCTGTTTTGTGAAGCTCGTATTTTCAAGATACATCCATATACTACTTAATCTTTCACAGTGCTTGTCCACCAGTATCAGACACCCAGGCTGCCTCCAAACAAATAGATGTCCTCATCTATGTTCACTGTGAGGACACGATTTGCTCAGGGATATTTGCTTAGGATTCAGATTTCTAAATTGTAGTATTAACTTACATTTAAATAAATAGTGCCAGATGGCACTCTCAAAAGGCTGCTGTCACCCACTGGGAATGGATCTCCTCTGTCTCTCGTTTTTGCCAAAAGTTGGCATGACCGAGGTCTTCAATGTATGATAATCTTTGGGGTATAAATATCAGAGTTGTTTTACCTTGCATTTCTCTAAATATCAATAAGTTTAAATATCTCTTCATATGTTTCTTAGCATCTCACTTGTTAACTGCTTGTTAACTATCTTTCGTTGTGATTCTTGATTTCCAGGAGTCCTTGTATATACTCCTGGAGAAGGGACCGGCTCCCCACTCCAGGAGAACTGCCTGGAGAATTCCATGGACAGAGGAACCTGGCAGGCGACAATCCATGGAGTCATGAAGAGTCGGACATAACTAAGCAACTTTCACTTTCATTTGTGTATACTAGGTAAATACCCTGCTTGGTGTTAGACATTTAAAATATCTTCTCCCAATTTTTGTTTTTATGTCTATTGACTTTGTCTATGGTTTCCTTCGTTGAGCAAGAATACTCCTGAAATGTAATGACATTCATCAAAGTTTTGCTGTGATTTTCTTTAAGCCTTTCTTCACCCCTCCTAGGCAGGATTTTCCCCTTAGCTTTATTGGGATATTGGAGAAGGCAGTGGCACCCCACTCCAGTACTCTTGCCTGGAAAATCCCATGGACGGAGGAGCCTGGTGGGCTGCAGTCCATGGGGTTGCGAAGAGTCAGACACGACTGAGCGACTTCACTTTCACTTTTCACTTTCATGCATTGGAGAAGGAAATGGCAACCCACTCCCGTGTTCTTGCCTGGAGAATCCCAGGGACGGGGGAGCCTGGTGGGCTGCCGTCTGTGGGGTCGCACAGAATCGGACACGACTGAAGCAACTTAGTATTTATTGGGATATATTGACACATAACATTGTATAAATTCAAGGTGTACAATATGTTGATTTGATACATTCGTATATTGGGAATGGGAACTGATTACCACCATAGGTTAGCTACCACTTCCATCCTGTCACATAGTTCCCCTTTCCTTTTTGGGGTGAGAACATTTAAAATTGACTCTCTAGGCAGCATTTAAGTATATGATACAGTAACAGTAGCTATAATCACTATGCTGTACTGTAAATCCCCAGAGCTTGTTCATCTTATAAGTGGAAGTTTGTTGCCTCTGAACAATATCTCCCCATTTTTCCCACCTTCCGTCCCTGGTAAACACCACTCTACTTTTTGTTTCTCTGAGTTTGACTTTTTTAGATTTCACGTATAAGTGATACCATGCAGTATTTATCCTTTTCTGTCTAACTTATTTCACTAAGCATAATACCATCCAGGTCCATTCATGTTGTTGGAAATGGTAAGTTTCCACTCTTTTTTAATGGCTAAGTAATATGTCTACACACAGACATACACACACACACACACACACGCACACACACACAAAAGGATATACCACATCTACTTTATGGATTCATCTGGTGATGGTGGACACTTAGGTTGCTTCCATATCTAGCCTATTGTAAGTAATATGCACATAGGAGTGTAGATATCTGTATGAGATCCTGATTGCCATTTCTTTGGATATATACCCAGAAGTGGGATTGCTGGATCATATGGTAGTTTTATTTTTAATTTTTGAGGAAACTCCACACTGTTTTCCATAGTGGCTGTACCAATTTACTTCTCCATCAGCAGTGCACGGTGGTTCTCTTCTCTCCACATCCTCACCGACACTTGTTATATCTTCTTGTCTTTTGATAATAGCCATTCTAACAGGTGTGAGTTGCTATCTCATTGTGGTTTTAATTTGTATTGATTATATTTGATTTGTATTTGATGTTGAGCATCTTTTCATACACCTGTTGGCCATTTGTATGTCTTTGGAAAACTGTCTATTCATTTTCTCTCTCCCATATTAAAATCTGATTGTTTGATTTTTATTGTTGTTGTTTTGCTATTGAGTTTTATGCATTATTTATATATTTTAGATATTAACCCCTTATCATATATGTGATTTGCAAATATTTTCTCCCATTCCATAGGTGGCTTTCTCATTTAGTTGATGGTTTTCTTTGCAATGCAGAAGCTTTTTAGTTTGATGTAGACTCATTTATTTATTTTTGCTTCTGTTATTTGTGCTTTTGCTGTCATACCCAGAAAGTCACTGCCAAGACCAATGTCAAGGAGCTTCTCCCCTATGTTTTCCTTGAGGAGCTTTATGGTTTCAGGTCTGGTGTTTAAGCCTTTAATCTTAACATTTTGAGTTTATTTTTGTGAGTAGTGTAAGGTCAAAATGAGTGCTGAAGAAATGACGCTTTCAAATTGTGGTGCTGGCAATAGAGTCCCGTGGACAGTAAGGAGACGAAATCAGTCAATCCTAAAAGAAATTAACCCTAAATATTCACTGGGTGGACTGATGCAATGCTGAAACTGAAGCTCCAATACTTTGGCCACCTGATGCGAAGTATTGACTCATTGAAATAGACCATGATGTTGGGAAAGATTGAGGGCAGGAGGAGAAGAGGGAGACAGAGGGTGAGATGGTTGGATGATATCGCTGACTCAATAGACATGAGTTTGAGCAAATTCTGGGGAATAGTGAAGGACAGGGAAGCCTGGCATGCTTCAGTTCATGGGGTCACAAAAAGTCGGACACGACTTAGTGACTGAACAACGAGTGTAAGGTAGGGGTCCAATTTCATAATTTGTTGAAGAGACTATCCTTTCTCCGTTGAATGTTCTTTGCTCCGTTGTCAAGTACTAGTTGGGTGTGTATACGAGGGGTTATTTCCAGTCTTTCTCTTCTGTTCCAGCAGTCTACATTTTTCCAGTAGTCTATTTTTATGCCAGTGACATACTGCCTTAATTACTATAGCTTTGTAATCAGGAAGTGTGATGCCTCTAGCTTTATCCTCCTTTCTCAGAATTACTTTGGCTATTTGGGGTCTTTTGTATCTCCATACACATTTTAGGATTGTTTCTTCTATTTCTGTGAAAAATACCATTGGAATTTTTATAGGGATTTTGTTGAATCTACATATGGCTTTGAGTAATATGCACATTTTAACAATATTAATTCTTTCAATCTGTGAACATAAGATATCCTTCCATTTGTTTGTGTCTTCTTCAATCTCTGTCATAAAGTCTTGTAGTTTTCAGTGTACAGATTTTCACCTCCTTGGTCAAATTTATTCATAAGTATTTTATTATTTTTGATGTTATTATGACTGGAATTATTTTCTTTATTCCCTTTTTAGATGTTTTGTTGTTAGTGTATATAAATGCAATCGTTTTCTGTTTGTTGATTTTATACCCTGGAACTTTACTGAATTTGTTGATTTAGTGAGTTTTTTTTTGCTGGAGTTTAGGGTTTTCTATATATTAGATCATATTATCTGCAAACAGACATCCTTACCTCATCCTTACTGATTTGGATGACTTTTGTTTCTTTGCTTGCTTGATTGCTCTGTCCAGGACTTCCAGTGCTATGTTGAATGGAAGTGGTGAGAGTGGGCACTGCTATGTTGCTCTTGATCTGACAGGAAAACCTTTCAACCTTTTACCATTGAGTATGCTGTTTGGCTGTGGGTTTGTTATATATAGATATAGATATGAAATTCATCAAGACCCATACTTTTAAATGGCTGCATACTATTCTGTTGTGACACATGAAGTCTGTAACAGACTTTATTGAATCTCTTCCCCCCACTTACCTTACAAAAGGCTGAACTAAATATTCTTGGGACTATATCTCAATTTACTTCTTTCTATATTTCTAATGATAAAAAGTAATATCCAATCATTGAAAACAGTAAAAATACAGGAAAAAAAAAAACATTTATAATGCAACCTCCCAGACTGTATCACTGTTGATGTTATTTGCACATATCTTCTGATCCTACAGTTGTTCCAAAACACCCCAACAATTCTCCCAAAACTTCTAGCATTATGCATTATCACAAAGCCTATGTTTAAGCATGTTTATTTTATTAATAAATAAATGTTATTTTTATTATAGAGATTTTTAATCCTATATAAGAGAAAAATACTAGTAAAATGACCATATTTCTATCACCCAACTTCAACAGTTATCAAAATATAACTAAATTTGCTTTTTCTGTACTTCAACTCCCCAATGGAATATTTGAAAGTCCCAGACACCATATCATTTTTAAGGTAAATAGTATATTATGTGTTTTTTAAGCATAAAAACTCTTTATTCTAGTAATATAATCATAGTATCATTGTGAATGTGAATGTGAAAGTCACTCAGTTGTGTCCGACTCTTTGCAACCCCATGGACTATACAGTCCATGGAATTCTCCAGGCCAGAATACTGGAGTGGATAGCCTTTCCCTTCTCCAGGGGATCTTCCCAACCCAGGGATCTAACCCAGGTCTCCCACATTACAGGCAGATTTCTTTCCCAGCTGAGCCACAAGGGAAGTCCATAATACCATTATCATACTTAAAAATTTACCAAAAATTCCTTAATACTATCTATGTTCAAATTTCTCTGATTGCCTCTGAAGTCTGTTATTTACAACTAGATTATTCAAATGAGAGTCTAATGTTGTCCACACTGTGTTTTGTTGATAAGACTCAACTATCTTTTCATCATTAACATTTCCTATCCCTTTTTTTATAATTATATTTTACTTGTCAAAGCATCCTTGTCACTTGTCCTAGCATTTCACATTGTGGATTTAGCCTCCTGTGTTTTCATTGTGTCCTACAATATAAAGCTCTATCACTTGAATTTCCTGTAAACAGGTATTAGAGGCTTGAGCAGATTCCAGTGTGATATTTTGATAAGAATATTTTATAGGAGATGCTGTGCACTTTTAATTGCATCCATTGATACACACATGATATTGCATTGTGTCTCTTTTTGTGATGCAAATATTGGCCAGTGGCTTTGAGTATTGAAACTTTTTTGTTTTGTTTTCCTTATCAATATAATGTAGATATCTTTCACTGTCAGAATCTACCAGCTTATCTAGCCAGTCTGTAAGGAAGACATGCTGGAGTTCTCTTCTGGGTCCTTATACAGTACAAACTGCTGGTACAATTGTGGTTTATAACAAGAGGTTGCAAATTTTGGAATTGTTCCCTGCCACTCATAAGTTTCACAGTTATATTAGTGAATTATCTCAAATATCTGAGATGCAAGTTATCTATATGTTCAAGAATAAACTGTCTGAAATTTACTTTGGAAAGATCTTATTATGCCTTTTAGACATCTAAGAATAAATATTCAACTGCAGTGTTTTGTCTTTATTCTACTCTTTGTTTCCAAAGTAGTTGGACATTTACTCTGACATCCCAAATGCTTGACAAACCAGACTTCTAGAAAAAAAAGTCAAAGATAAAGAAGCAAAGGAGACTGTATGCTGATTATACTCATGAGGATATTTTTAAAACATATTTTAAACATCACTTGTGTTTTAGTCTAGCATTGCTATGATGTTTTTAAAGTCCCTATTGGAGAACAATTTGACAGTCTTTATCATTCATCATACCAATGTTCATGGCATTTAGCATGTCAACCCCATGTCTCAGAATTTTTCTTTTAAGAATTACTCAATATCACTAAAAACTATAGGTATAAAATTTAATGAAAATGTTATTTGCAATAGACCCTTTACACATGGAAAACCCTGTATATATACTTTAAGTAAATTATGTCACAGCAGTATACTCTAATACTGTTTAACTGAAAGGAACAGTATGTTTATTTTTTATTCAAAATTCATCAAATTTGTATTGAGCAACTACTGTAAATGTTGACTGTACAAGAGTGAAACAACAAGCAAACAAAACAAAGATCCTGCCCCTGGGGTTAACATCCTAGTTGCTACAGGAGGTTAATGCTGCTTTAAAAACAGCAGAAACATTTAAACAACAATATCAAAGAGACTGAAGCTGAGAAAAAAAAGAATGAGTGGAAAATATAAATCTTGTGATGGCTGGTATAGAGATGCCAATTAAAACATGGAAGCCGATGATGTCATCTCATTTTCACACTGAAATTCTCAACTGTTTGCCCAAAGCTAGTCTGAACACAAGAGGCCATAATCTTTTTTTTCTGACTGCCCTTTGTGGCATGTGAGATCTTAGTTCCCCAACCAGGGATCGAACCCACACATCCTGCAGTGGGAGGACGGAGTTTTTGCTGGACCTCCAGAGAAGTTCCAAAAGGCTATAATCTTGTGGTTCTCCTATGAAATGTCCCACTATAGTCTCAAAATGATAGACTGGAAGGACATGTGCTCACCCCTTTTTATGAAAACACCCAAATCACAACTAACTGTTGAATGTGTGTGTGCCGTCATATCCAACTCTTTGCGACCCTTTGGACTGCAGCCTGCCAGGCTTCTCCGTCCATGGGATTTTTTCAGGCAAGAATACTGCAAGGGGTTGCCCTTTTCCTTCTCCAGGGGATCTTCCCAACCAGGGATCAAATCTGCATCTCCTGCGGCGCCTGCATTTCAGGCAGATTCTTTAGCCCTGAGCCATCAGGGAAGGCATCAACAACAACAACAACAAGATACCCTTCATCCAAAGACAGGGGTGCAATCATGATAAAATCAAGTCCCATACCTGCTGGGTAAGCAATCCACAAACTGGGAAATAATTATACAGCACAGGAGTGAAAGTCTGGGGATCCAGCAACAGGAGGAGGAGGTCCCAGAGAGTCTAGCTTTGAAGGCCAGCTAGGTTTGATTGCAGGACTTCCATAGTATTGGGGGAAACAGAAACTCCTCTAAGATGTCCCAGCAAAAAGGCCCTCTACTCATGTCAGCTGCTCTCATATGTCAGGACTCAGGTACATCCTCCGAGGCAAAAGCCATGAGGATGGTCCAGATACTTAAATATCTATACACACACACACACACACACACACAGACAGTCTTTTCAGCTCCATACCCATATGAACAGTCTCTGTTGGTCTACTTCTCTGTTGTCAAGCTACAAAGTCTGGTGATTTTATCAGGGTAATGAGAATACAGAGGCTTTTAAAAAAGACTTTATGCTGTTCTGTTTACTCCAACTATTTTATAATCAATTGACATCAATCTAAGAACAGAAAAAGTTATACATTCATTCACATTTTTTAAAAAAAGTATCCAAAAGTCCTGCCAATAAAAGCTACATAAAATTGTTCTATTTCTGGAGTCATTTGCTCCCCAAGGGTTCTGCAATTATGTATTTATCTTCAGCTTTTATATTAAAACCTTGTAAGAAGCCTCTGTATTGGATGGATCCCAAATCATATGTAACCAATTCCTCAGTTTATGTAGCTCATGGAGGAGAATTGAGGTGAGAGCATATGTATCATGGAAGTTAAAACCCTGGATTCTGGATCAGGGTGCTAACATGTGTGCTAACACCATTCAGTCGTGTCAGACTCTTTGCTACCTTATGGACCGTAGCTTATCAGGCTCCTCTGTCCATGGGATTCTCCAAGCAAGAATACTGGAGTGGGTTGCCATGCCCTCCTCCAGGGGATCTTCCTGACCCAGGGATTGAACCCGAGTCCCCTGTGGCTCCTGCATTGCAAGTGGATTCTTTACCGCTGAGCCACTGGGCAAGTCCTTGGATCAGGATAACAGGTTTAAAAACTAGTTTCATTGTCTAACAGCTCCTATAACTTGGAAAAGCTATCTAATCTTAGTTTCCTCACCTCTCAAATAGAAGTAATAATACCTACCTGACGTGGTTGTCATACAGACTGAGTAGGATAGTAATAGTAGCAGATGAACATGCATTGAGGGGCTGCCTGAGGGAGGCAATGTGGAGAAGGCTTGATAAGAATTATCTCATTTAATCCTCACAATGACCACGTGGTGGGCATTATTATTTTCTTCATATTACAAGCGAGAAAACAGGATTAGAGTAGTCAATGCCCTTATTGAAAATTACAGAAGTAAATGACTGAATCAAAATTAATCCACAGTGATGACAGATGAATGGATACAGAAGATGTGGTGTGTATATATATATACATATACATATATATATATACATATATATATATATAGTGGAATATTACTCAGCCATAAAAATGAAATAATTCCATTTCCAGAAATGTGGGTAGACTTCGAGATTAAGTGACTAAGTGAAGTAAGTCAGACAAAGACAAATATCATATGATATCACTTATATTGGAACCTGAAAAAAGAGGTACAAATGAATTTATTTACGAAACAGAAGCAGACCCACTGACATAGAAAACAAACTTATGGTTTGTTGTTGCTGTTTAGTCGCTCAGTTGTGTCTGACTCTTTGCGACCCCGTGGATTGTAACCCACTTACCAAAGGGGAAAGGAGGGGGAGGGATAAATTAAGAGTTTGGGATTAACATATACAAACTACCATATAGAAAATAGAAAATCGATAAGGACCTAATGTATAGCATAGGGAACTAAATTCAGTATTTTGTAATAACCTATGGGAAAAGAATCTTAAAAATATATATATATATTCAGTTTTATAAATATATATATATATAACTGAATCACTTTGCTGTACACCTGAAACTAATGCATTGTAAATCAACTATGCTTTAATAAAAAATTAATCCACAGGCAGTCTGCCTCCAGAGCCACGTGTTAACAGTGTGCTTCCAGAAATCCCATAAAACACACATAAGCTGGCATGAAGTGAACTCTTGATAAGTGGTTGTTGTTATTAAGATGAGTAATACAAAGATTAGGTATAGTTGACATAGTTCATAAACAGCGGCTATTCTGTTTCAACACACTGTATGAAAGAAAAACTGGAACTATCTTGGCTCTATGATATGCTTATTCTCTAAGAGGTCATAGTTGAAAATAGTGTGCCAGTGCTTCATCTTCAAATTACATTAATGCAAGATTCCTCACTCTGTTTATGAAAGAATGGAGAATTCACAGACTTGCACTGTCCTATACAGTAGCCACTAGTTACAGGAATTGAGAAATGCAAACTACACACAGGATTTCAATGATTCTAGTATAAAAAAAGAATGCACATATCTCCTTAATAACTTCAGATTCTTCATATGCTAAAATGATATAATTTAGGACATACTGGGTTAAATGAAATGTATTCTTAAAATTAATTTCACTTGTTTCTTTTTACTTTTTATAAAGTGGCTACAAGAAATTTTATTTTTAAGTGGCTTGCAAAATCTTTCTACAGAAGAGTGCTGCTTCTGGCAGGTTCTGGCAATGAAGCCTGAAGCAGGTTAGACATAATCATGGTTTATAAAATTCTAAATCCAATTAAAAACCAAATGCCAAAATATGATTGAAAGATTATTATGCAAAATTGTTACATAGTATATTGATAACTGTATGAACCATAAGCCCTAGATTATGTTTAAAATGATAACAAACAGGGTTGGGAAAGGACATAACAATGATCAGATGTATGTTAGATTCCTTCTTTTAAACAAATTCATGCATGCTAAGTCACTTCAGTTGTGTCCGACTCCTTGGGGGCCCATGAACTGTAGCCTTCCAGGCTCCTCTATCCATGGAATTTTCCAGGCAAGAGTACTGGAGTGGGTTGCTGTGCCCTCCTCCAGGGATAGAACCCATGTCTCATATTTCCTGCATTGGCAAGAGTGCCACCTGGGAAGCCCCTTTAAACAGATGGGCCTCAAAAGCACCATTTCAATCTTAACTTCGACAATTCGAGAAAAGCCATGTGTTGTAGATTCTGAGATACATGTTTCACATCCTAATAATATTCTGGATCAGAATTTGGCATGCAGTGGATAGGGTGGGGACAGAGGTCCTGGTGGGGCTGGGACATTGGGACTGAGTGTCAGGTCAGCCTGGGACATAGGGCAGAAATATCAGCCAAAGAAAGCTGAGGGGAGGAGAAAAAATGACCAATGTTGATTCTCGACCACTGGGTCCCCTCCTCCCAGCCACCTATCTAGCTGTTGAAGGCAGGGGTCGAATTGGTAAGAGGAAGTGTTAGTGCCAGAGACCTAGCCCCTCTCTTCCAGCTCCTCGGGCACTGCCAGGTCCTGACTCATCCCTCCATTTTTTCCAGTCACAGTGACAAGCTGGAAGAGAAGGACACGTCAGGTGCAGAGAAAATGAGGGAGAGGATCTGATTAGGGAAAAGGGGAATGAGGGCAACAGAATAAGAATGGCTTCTGTTTCTCACTGCCACTGCCCCAATTTATTTGGGGGTCACTTTCACCCCATCCGCCAGGAAGCTCAGATGTGCTGGGGAAAAAGGAGGCTCTTCCAGAAGTTCAGTAGTTCAGTCAGGAGCTCTGTCTCTGCCCTACTGCAGCCAGAGCTTTAAATAAGGTCCCAAGCATAGCCTTTGCCTGCCCCAGTGGTCTAGAAGAGTTAAGACAGAGCACTCCTTCATATCTGGACAGAAGATGCTGTTTGTCTTTCTGTACCCTTGTGGGGAGCACTGAGCCAGGACTGAATCCAAATTCCTTATCTGCCATCCTAGGCCTGATATACTCAAATGGAATTTACTTTTAGGAGCTATAGCCTTGGCAGTGCCAGAAAATGATGATAAAGTGGATTGTACACTTTGATATTCAATGTGTATTTTAAAACCTTGCTGGTTACTTTGCTGACATTTGAACATACTCGTGGCCATTTAATGTATATTGTATTCCATAAAGATGTATAGTTGACTCTCCACATCTGCAGATTCCACACCCCAAAACTGACAATATTTGAGGGAATTCCCTGATGCTCCAGTGGTTAGGAATCCGTGCTTCCACTGCAGAGGGCACAGGTTCAATTCCTAGTCCGGGAACTAAGATCCCACCATATGTTGCAGGGTGTGGCCAATATGTGTGGGTGTGTTTGGTAAAATATTCCAGAAAGTTACAAATAGCAAAACTTGAATTTGCCACTCAGGCAACTAGTTACATACCATTTACTTGTCTTTTAACTTCAATCCCATCTATTACACTGAAGGTAACTACTCTGTTACTCTGTTAACACACGCAGGTACTCTGTACTGCCCATCAGGGCTCAGGGCTCAAGGCCCAGGGGCATGGATTGCTGAGCACCATCAGTGAGGTGAGGAGGAATTAAGGGATGGAAAGCTGACCCCCTCTTTGTCTAATACACATGCGGATGGAGAAGCAGCAGAAAACCCTAAATCGGGGCCAAAATGTGAGCATTTTCAAAGCCAAGCATGGATAAATTTCTTCAACTCAGTAGATCAATTGAGAGACTCTTAAATATTTTGAACCGAGAAATGTTAACAGGAGATTATTTCAAGAAGCCTACAGAGTAAGATTTTCAGTTTGGGGGTGTGTGGTTGGGGTGTGTAGGAGGTGGGGATCTTAAGGTAGGGATTCCTGGGCACAGTGGAAAGGGAGCAGAAAACTACGGTTGCAGAGATGGGTAGGGGTAGATCCAAGGAACTGTTGGGGTGGGGGAGCTGACAAGGAGTCACTGAGAAGCCCTCATACCCAACTCAAGCCTTGCCCAGGCTCCCCCTCCTGCCCAGACACAGAGCCGGATGTAGCTTGCTTCCTTTATTTGTAAAAAAGGCTTCAGTTTCGTTTTGTGTGAATGTTTACGCACTGTAGGAATGTGAAAGATCTGTAAAAGCATTACTGTACCTGTAGAAAACCATTATTCATACTTTGAGGGAGTTTTGGTTGTCATTCCCTTTCTGTGTACAGTTAACATTTTAACATGGTGATTCATTTTTTTTCACCTTACTATTATATGGAAGTCATTTTTCCATGATGTTACATGGTCCTGATAGACGACTGTTTTAGCGTTTCAGTAATATTTTTAGAGAGACCGTCTACCCTTGGTTTCCTTAATTGATTATTTGGCAACTGTGATGCCAAATGTTTCCCTGTTTACAAATAATGCTTGGATAAATATCTCCACACATACATATCTCTATCTATGCATGTATTATCTATATAACAAAAGAAGATAAAGACAGAGAAGATGGATGAGAAGATGGAAGAGGCGGGGGTGGGGAGGAGGAGCAGAGCAAGGGAGGAGGGTTATTCCTTCTTCTTAAGAACCGTGGTCCCGGGGAGCGGAGACCGCAGTGCGCACGACAGTCACCAGGGCAGCGGCTGCGGATAGGGGCGGAGCCACCAAGAGCCTGAAAGCCCAGGCCAGGCCCCGGTTCTGCGCAGAACCGGGCGGGGGCCTTGTGGCAGTAGCACTTAGCTTTGGCCTTGGGCGGTCTCTGGCGCCCCCTGCCGTCCTCGTTGTGAGTCTGCAAAGGGTTGCTGTTCTTGGTGCTCGTTCCCTTAGCCCGTGCCTCCTCCATTTTGCTTCTACATCCCTTGTCTTTCATCCCTCCCTTCCGTGTCCCTCTCCAGTCTTCCGCTTATTAATTTAAGGCTCCCAACTGGAGGAGCCCCTTGCGGAACTAGCTACCGTCGTTAGACCCAAAGGAGCAGGCAGAGATGGTGCTCGGGAGAGCACAGATCTTGAGTGGAGGCTGCTTGCCACAGGGCTCGTGGCGCCTCCTAGCGGTTCCTGGTTTCTTGCTCTCTGTAGTCCCTGGAGGAGATGCCGTAAAGGATCAAACCCGGGGTATAACGGGGACTGCACCGCCCTGGCCCCAACAGGCCCTCCTGCGGACACAGGAAGTGGGACACAAGGGCCAGAGGCATGGGGTCTCTGAGGTGGGACCTGCCATTGTCAAACATAAAGCAGAGCTGGACAGCAGTCGGACTTCCCTGTGGCTCAGTGGTAAAGAATCTACCTGCAATGGAGGACATCCAAGTTTGATCCCTGGGTAGGGAAGATCCCCTGGAGAAGGGCATGGCAACCCACTTCAGTATTCTTGCCTGGAGAATCCCGTGGACAGAGGAGCCTGGCGGGCTACAGTCCCTGGCTACAGTCCCTGGGGTTGCAAAGAGTTGGACACAACTGAGTGACTAAGCACAGTGGACAGTAGTTAAAGTAGTAAAGTGTCAGTTGCTCTTTGCGACTCCTTGGACAGTAGCCCACCAGGCTCCTCTGCCCATGGAATTCTCCAAGCAAGAATAACTGGAATGGGTAGCCATTCCCTTCTCCGGGGGGATCTTCCCCACTCAGGGATTGAACCCAGGTCTCCTGAATTACAGGCAGATTCTTTAAGTTCTGAGCCAACAGGGGCTTCAGTTAAAGCAGTAAAAACAGATTTAATTCAAGACTATTGCAAGAGGGGAAAAAAGAGACCTCTATATAGTACCAGATTTAATTCTGAATATAGCATGCTGCTGCTGCTAAATCACTTCAGCCGTGTCTGACTCTGTGCGACCCCATAGACAGCAGCCCACCAGGCTCCTCTGTCTCTGGGATTCTCCAGGCAAGAATACTGGAGTGGGTTGCCATTTCCTTCTCTGGAATATAGAGTGAGCAAGTGAAAATTATCACCAAGGAGCAGCGGGGTATGGGTATATCTGTGGGTGGAAAATTACTAAACTGAAATATCTAAGGGTAAGGTGGGATTCTAGTTAAATCCATCTAATGGGATTCTTGGTGAGGGCAGCAAGGGTGATCAGACATCACCTGGGAGATGGTGGAGGATGGGGAACCACATCAGCTATCTGGGGTGATCAGACACAAAGAATGGGGGATTCTGGCTAAGCTGACTTAGCAGAACTCTTGCAAAAATTGGACAATGCAGAGACGATCACAGAAGCCCAAAAGTTAGTCATGGGTTAAGATTTCTGTCAAAGTATTTGACCTGAGCCTGGTGCGAAGCAAGTTGCTGTTCTTTCTTGAACGACTTCTTCCCCCAGAAGAAGATGGTAACCACCCAAAGTTCCACTTGTTAGTTTGGGAGTCTCATGGGGTCAGTGACTCGCAGTCTCTCCAGCTTCCCAGTATGGCAGAGTGGAGAGTGCCCTCCTGGTTTTTCCTCTGTTCCAAGTCCCAGCCAGGACCTGGGTGACTGTGGAACTGTGGATGGAGCAGGCCAAGGGCAGGGAGCAGTTTGGCTTCTCCGATGTCTGTTTTTTTTCAGAAGCTGAAGGACTTCTTGGGGATGAGGTGGAGCCCAACTTTCTTGAAAGTGATTTTGTTCCCTGCTCGTGTTTAACCGCTGTCAAAAGTGACAGCCAGGTGTAAGGGGGAGGAAGGGGCATGGACTGGCAGGCTCTCTCAAGCTTGCTCCTGGCCTATGATCCTGACTAACAATTGTACCTGTCACTTGTTGGTGTTCTTTGTCACCATAGATGTGTTTGAAAAAAGTTTGAAATATTGTAACTTTCTCTATAAAGACAAAGCAAACCAAAAGTCTGGAAGCAAAGAGAATGGTTTAGGAAATGAAAACTGTAATACAGATGAGAAGGGATGATGATATGAATTAAGGCAAGAGCTGTGGGGAGGCAGGTACCCCTATCCCACATAAGCTTCCTGTGAATTTGAAGTTAGGCTGGAGAAAAGCAGCCAGCATGGTGTCCGGCATACTACTTGGTGTCAAAGAAGTGCTTTGTTGCTACTTTTCCCTCTCCCTGAGATAAATTCTGTCAGAAAGCAGGCCCATGGGTGCTATCTGTAGGTATAGGCTAGGAGTCTTGTTCTGGCTCCTAATATTGTGGCAAGTTTCCCAAGGGATGTCATGCCCCTTTCAGCTCTGGAAAGGGCTTCTAGAAATGAGGGAGCAGAGGAGGTGACCAAATGAGTCAGGCCAGCACACTCTCCTGTCATTCAAGGGCTCTCTTCAAGGGTGATGATTGCTGTGGGGGCCTCTGCTTGTTCTCTGAGAGGTTCTCAGGCCCTCACTCTCCTGCCCCAGTGGTCCCTCACCTTACTTTGGCAGCCTCCCAATCCCCTATGTCTAGCTCAAATTCAGCTACTTCCCCTTCCCAGAAAAAAAAGTCTCACTCTCGCATGAGGTTTTCCAACATAAGGAGCGAAGTGGATGTTGGGAAACAGGAGGCAGAGAGTGCAGAATCCCCTGGCTCAAGCTTTATCCTCCCAACCTGACTGTGCTCTTTCACACAACAACGCAACCCTGAGCTACCCAGGGGGCCTAAGGAGCGCTGGTCTCTTCATTTAGGTCAGAAGGAGGGAAGGAAGGAAGACGGGTGCATGGATGGGAGGAAGGAAGAAAGGGAGAGAGAAGGAGAAAGACTGGGGTCTAGAAACAAAGTTTGAAAGGGCTGGAGGAGGGGAAGAGAGAGAAAGACAGAGAGAAGAGAGAGAGAAAGAAAGAGAAAGAGGGAGAGGAGGAACCAGAACAGGAGGAGGAAAATGGAGAGAGGGGAGGTCTTTCAGATGGTAGCCGGAGAAGACGGAGGTCGAGCGGGGTTCTTAGGTCTCTGGTCCAGCTCTTCCTCTGGATTTACCCACAATGCCTCAGTAACCTCAACATCTCTCTTTTAAAAATTTTTTTTGTCTTTGTGTTTTGCATCTTTTTTTAATTTTTAAATTTTTATTGAGGTATAGTTATTGTACAAAATTATGTAAGTTACAGGTTTTTAAAGGTTATACTCCATTTTATTTAGTATAAGATATTGGCCATATTCTCCCTGTTGTACAATATATCCTTATTTTATACCTAATAGTGTGCACTGCTTGATCTTAATCCCCTACCTGTGTATTGCCCCTCCCCACTTTTCTCTCCTCACTGGTAACCACTAGTTTATTCTCTATGTCTTTGAGTGTGGTTCTTTTTGGTTATATTCACTAGTCTGCTCTATTTTTTAGATTCTGCATATAAGTGACATCATACAGTATGTGTCTTTCTCTGTCTGACTTATTTCACTTAGCATAATGCCCTCCAAGTCCATCCATGGTGCTGCAAATGGCAAAATTTCATTCTTTTTTATGGCTGGACAGTATTCCATTGTATATGTGTATGTGTCTTCTTTATCCATTAATCTGTTGATGAATATTAAGGTTGCTTCCATGTCTTGATTACTGTCCGTAGTGCTGCTGTTAAAACTGGGGGGCATGTATCTTTTTCGATTAGTGTCTTTGTTTTCGTTTTGGATCTATAGCCCCAGGAGCGGAATTAACCTCAGCATATCTTCAGTGAAGTCTAAGTGCAAGAAGTACCAGAGATTGAGACCCGCCATAATCCCCACACACATGCTGTCCAGTCTGGGGCACCTTCCACTCCAAAAATCATGTCTTACAGTGCAACAGGGAGTGTTTGAGGGTGAGGATCTATATATCCCAGAGACATTTCTTTAGCATCATATGCTCAGTGTCTGCTGCATATCGACCCCCTGTGACTTGTTCCAGAAGTACATGCCAGGCAAGAGAGCAGGGGCCGGAGGTCCAGCGGGCCCTGCTGACAGTCTGATGGAGTCAGTGCCTTGTGCCCCGGGCAACCATGGCCTCATCTGAGGAGAACATGGGTGAGAAGCGCATGGGAAGAGGCAGGTCTTGTCTGGGGGGACCTGGGGGGATTAAGGCCCCCAAGTCAGCACCTGCCCACTCTGAGAGCCCACTCCTGGAAGCCACGTGTCTCTGTCAGGAAAAGAAATGTGCCCATAGGTTGGTTGCTTCCTTCTCCAATGGTCCAGCAGATTGTTCCAGGCTGATAGGGGAGGGAATCCTGCCTAACTGGAAGCTTCTGGGGCTGCTATGCCCAGAGTTCAGAGCCCTGCCTGACTTGGAAGAGAGCTGGTCTGACTTTCTAACCCTGCCTGGAGGGCCTCCATTGTAACCGGCTCTGGGCCTTCCTGACCGCCTTGTGAGCAACCTCCACGGCCCAGGGCCAGGTTAGTACATGGAGCCCCTCCCTAGCTCTCACTAGGGGAGTTCCTTCAGGGTAGCAACATAAGCTACCACACTCCTTGGTTCTTCCCTGCTCACCCTCCCAGAAACATAAAGAAAGGTCCCCCCTTCCTACAGTATAGCCCAGGGAACTATAATCAATATATTGTAATAAATCATAATGGAAAGAATATGAAAAAGCATGTATAAATAACTGAGTCACTTTGCTCTACAGCAGAAATTAACACAGCATTGTAACAATCAACTATACTTCAGGGACTTCCCTGGTGGCACAGTGGATGAGAATCCATCTGCCAATGCATCGGACATGGATTTGATCCCTGGTCCACATGCTGTGGAGCAGCTAGGCCCATGTGCCACAACTACTGAGCCTGCATGCCACAAACTATTGAAGCCTGTGTGCTCTAGAGCCAGTGCTCCACAAGAGAAGCCACTGCAATGAGAAATCTGGGCATCCCAGTGAAGAATAGCCCTCCTTGCTGCAACTAGAGAAAGCCCGTGCACAGCGATGAACACCCAGCAGAGTGAAAAATAAATACTTCTTTAAAAAACAATACTTCAATAAAATTTTTCAAAAAAGAGAACAGAAGAAAGGTCCCTGCCCCCACTCCACATAACTTCCCTGACTCATTGTCTAACAGAGAAGACTATCACATTGGGGTAATTCTCATTATAGGTATTCTCTTCATGGCCTACAGACAAGATAGTCCTGTCTACACATCATCAGCTATGCAGCAGTCACCTATGCAGGAAGAGTGGTCAAGCTCTTCCTGACCCAGGGCTCAGTTCCATGATTGCCATCTGGGGCTCTGCCCTCCAGCTCTCAGAAGCACAGAGAAGAAATAGTTGTTTCTCTGTGACTGTGGCCCCATGTCAGGGTGGCCCAGGGCCAGACTAGGACATGAACACTGATGAGGCAGTAAAGAGTAGAAGCTAATCACTTTCATCTGGAAAGATTTTCCTGTTTTTCCATTTTCTCCTTTAGTTCTATAACCACAGAAGGATTACTAGGCCCAAGGGCCTAACTCTCCTTAAGGTTTCTTATTCATCTGCTAAGTGAATGTTCATTTCTTTCCAAGTGAGTTATTTTCTACTCCCACCTGCACTTTGCTCCATCTTCAGTGCTAAGTATCATCATTTCTCATTAATGCTACTTCAATACTGGAAAATGATTTCTGATTGTGTCCATTTTAGTTTCTTTTTTCCCCCAAGTAAAGTGAACATTTTCCCATAGCTTTAAATCACCTTAATACTTGTTTGTTCAGGCTCTTTGCCACTTTATCCTTGGAGTATCTACTGTTTTTTTTAAAAGTTAGTTCTATTCAATTAAGTTTTAATGAATTCCTACTTGGTATCATGCAGGAATTGTGCAGGGCCACAACAATATGGAGATGAAGCCAACGCATGCCTTACCCTTCAGATGAAATGCTTCATGGGAAAGCAGAGCTCCTAATGAGATCATGTCAATACTGTAGTAAGATAGGGGTTTGTATCAGGCATAGGGAAGGGGAGCATTTTCCCCTGAAAGAAAATACCAAGTACAAAGAATAAGACTGAACCATCAAAAGAAAATTGAAGAATTCACAGGCAGAAAGAACCACAGGAATAAAGGGCTGGGGCAGGAACCAGCACTAGGTGGTGAAGAACCTGAAAAGCAGATGCATAAGGCTGAAGTGGGAGAGCTGGAGGGCTTGAAAGCAGTTGGGGCTAGGGGAGAGGCCAGAGTATGAATAACCTTGAACTCCACTGGAAGAACTTTGGGCTACTTTTTGGAGATGAGAAAAGTTAATGAATGACTTTTAGCAGGAGAATGACGTGGGAATACTTATCTTCAGATTTGATTCCACCCCCCACCCCACACCCTGCCCCAGCTGCAGTGTTGGCTGGTATCCAAAATAGAAGGGTGTATTAGTTTGCTAGGACTGCTGTAACCAAGTACCACAAACTGGGTGGCTTTCCAGAAGAAGTTTACTGTCTCAGAGGCTAGAAGTCTAAGATCAAGGTGTTATCAGGGTTGGTTCCTTCTGAGGGCTGTGAGGGAGAATCTGTGCCCTGCCTCTTGCCCAGCTACCAGTAGTTTGCTGGCAATCTTTGGTATTCCCTAGTTTGTAGAAGCATCGCCTTGATCTCTGGCTTTACCTTCACACGGCATTCTCCCTGTGTACATGTCTTTGTGTTCAAATCTCCCCTTTTTATAAGGACATCATAGTAGATTAGAGCCCACCATAATGTTCTCATTTAAAGTTGATTACCTCTGTAAAAACCCCATCTCCAAATAAGATCACATCCCGAAGTACTGGGGGGTTAGGGCTTCAACATATGAATTTTACAAGGAAACTATTCAGCTCATAATAAAGGGGGAGAATAGATTAGGAGCCCAGGACTTAAACTAGGGCTGTGGAGGGACAGACAAGATGGAGGGACTAGGACAGAATTCCTTTGGGGGTATAAAATCCACAAGTCTTGCTCTTTCATGAAATGTAAGGGAAGGAGAGTTCAATTTCCAGGTTTGGAGTACTCCACTATTTCTTGTTTAGTCACTAAGTCATGTCCGACTCTCTGTGACCCTATGGACTGTAGCCCGCCAGGCTCCTCTGTCCATGGGATTGTCCAGGCAAGAATACTGGAGTGGGTTGCCATTTCCTTCTCCAGGGGATCTTCCTGACCCAGGGACCGAACTCATGTCTCCTGCTTGGCAGGCAGATTCTTTACCACTGAGTCATGGGAAGCCCTTGGAGTATCTCCATTCCAGGGCTATTCGTGTATTAGTACTAAAGGAGAGGATGGGGAAGGGGAGTAAAGAAGATTGGACTGTAAGATAAGATTACCCTAGATATTGTATATTAAGCTTGAAAGATCTGTAAAACATTCCCATCAGTCAGGCAAGAGAAAGATCAGAGCTGGAAACACACCTTTGGTAGTGAGAAGGATGTAGGCAGAAGTTTAAAGTGATGAGCAACGAGGTGACTGTCCTAGGAAAGCAAAGGAAAGATAGAGGGCCAAGAACAAGAGGGTAGAGAACACCAGATATACAGACAGTGCTTAGTGTGAGAAGTTGATTGAAAAAATTCCAAGGAGGGAGTGGGGAGAGATAAATTAGGAGTTTTAGATTAACATATACACAGTACTATGTATTAAATAGGGCATCACAGGTGGTGCTACTGGTAAAGAATCTGCCTGCCAATACAGGAGACACAAGAGAAGATTTGATCCTTGGATTGGGAAGATTCCCTGGAGTAGGAAATGACAACCTGCTCCAGTATTCTTGCCTGGGAAATTCCATGGACAGAGGAGTCTGGTGGCCTGTAGTCCATGGGATCACAAAAGGCTGAGTGTGCACATGCACACACACACACACACACACACATACACACACACACACTTTAAATAGGTAGAGTAAGGACTTACTGTATAACACAGGCAACTATACTTGATATTTTGTAATAATCTATAATGGAAGAATCTGAAAAAGTATATATATATACACAGAACTATATATATATAGGTGCTGTGTGTGCTGTGCTTAGTCATGTCCTCCAACTCTTTGTGACCCTATGGATTATAGTCCACCAGGCTCCTCTGTCCATGGGATTCTCCAGGCAAGAATACTGGAGTGGGTTGTTTTGCCCTCCTCCAGGGGATCTTTCCCACCCAGGGATCCAATCATGTGACTCCTGCATTGCAGGTGGATTCTTTACCACTGAGGCACCAAGGAAGCTATATATATAGTAACTGAATCACTTTGTTGTACCTTGAAACTAAGGCAACACTGTATTAATAAATTAACTATACTTCAATTTAAACATTTTAAGAAGAGTAACAGAACATTTCCAGCAATAAAAGAAAATTCCAAGAAGGAGCTATCTTCCATGGGAATGTTGGATCCATGAGAAAAAGGACTTGGTCTAATTTCCTCACTGCTACCTATTCAACTGCTTATAACAATGTCTGGTACAGAGTAGCTATACAATAAATATTAGATGAATGAAATGTTGAATGAGCTACTCAGAGAGGCATATGAAAAATCAAGAGTTCAGTGTCCCAGGAACCACAGGAGTGATTCTAACACCCCTACTATACTTCACTGAAAAAATATCATTCTTGTATGTTATTGACTCCAGTGACTTTCAAAAATAAGCTATTTGTAAAAGGTTTCTAAACTTGATTTATAATATAAAAAGCATCAACAAAAAATTTATGCACGTTGTTGAAAAGAGATGTTATAAATAAACTAGATATTGTTCTTCCAATGGTAAATCTTATATGTTAACCCACAAGAATGATCAGAGTGATAAAACTTTTATATACCATTTGGCACTCAGATATTCATAGCAACTTTATTTGTGACAACCCAAACTATGAATGACCCAAATGTCCAGGTGAATGAATAAATTAACTGTGCCAGACAATGGAATACTACTCAGTAATTACAGAATTCATATTGATGCACACAATGACACCTATGAATCTCAAAATAATATTGCTGCCTGAAAGAAGTTATGCAAAAAAGGAGTGCATACTGTATGAGACCACTCATATAAAATTCTAGAAAATGCAAGTTAATCTATGGTGACAGAAGGTAGATTAGGAGTTCCCTGGGAGGTTGGGGGGAAAGGAAGGAGCAGAAGGGAATGATTAAAAGGGGGCAAGAGGAAAATTTGGGAGCAAAGGATGTGTTCATGCTCTTGACTGTGGTGATGGTTTCTCTGAGGTAGGCATCAAACTTGGCAAATAGTACACTCTAATATGTGCAATTTGTTGTATGTCAGGTATATCTAAATTTTCTTAAAAAATCAAATACCCCAATTTAAAAATGGGTGAAGGACTTGAATAGATATTTCTCCAAAAAAGACACACAAACTGCCACCAGACATATACAAATGGTATGTGAAAATGTGCCCAACATTACTAGTCATCAGGGAAATGCAAATCAAAACCACAGTGCAATGTCACTTTACATCTATCAGGATGACTATTATCCAGACAAAAGACAACAAATATTTTGCTAGTATGGATGTGGAGAACTTGTACACTGTTGATGAGAATGTAGAATGGTGCATCCATTAGGGGAAAGAGTATGGAGGTTTCTCAAAATATTAAAACTAGAAACACCATATGATGCATCAATGCCACTCCTGAGTATATATCCAAAAGAACTGAAATCAGGATCTCCAAGAGATACCTGCACTCCCATGCTCATTGCTGCACTATCCACAATACTCAAGACATGCAAACCACCCAAACACCCATGACAGAGGAGTGGATAAAGGGAATGTGGCTGTCACAGAGCACCGCGTTGAGCTCCCTGTGTTACACAGCAACTTCCCACTAGCTAGCTATTTTACATATGTGGGATTCAGGGTGGGAGGGAGGTTCAAGCAGGAAGGGTACTTATACTTATGGCTGATTTATGTTGTTGAATGGCAGAAACCAACACAACATTGTAAAGCAATTATCCTCCAATTAAAAAGAAAATTTTTAAAGTACACCCATTTTTAAAAAAGAATGTTGTATATGCACATAGTGGAATATTATACAGCCTTAAAAAAGAAGGAAATCCTGCCATTTGCAACAACGTGGGTGAATCTAGAGGACTTCATGTTAAATGAAGAAAACCAGTTGCCGAAGGACAAATACTGTGTGGCTCCACTTAAATGAGACTTATAAAGCATGCATGCATTGGAGAAGGAAACGGCAACCCACTCCAGTATTCTTGCCTGGAGAATCCCAGGGACAGAGGGGCCTGGTGAGCTGCTACTTATGGGGACGCACAGAGTTGGACACGACTGAAGCGACTTAGTAGCAGCAGCAGCAGCATAAAGCACTCAGACTCCTAGAAGTAGAGAGAATAGAATGGTGATTGCTAGGGGCTGACAGGAAGGGAAAATGGGAATTGTTGCTCATGGATATCAAGTTTCAGTAATGGAAGATGAATAAATTCTAGAGACCAGTACAACACAGTACCAATATATAATTAACCAAATACACTGCATGTCATTAACAATAAAGAACTGAACACTTCAAAATATATTGAGTCTAGATCTCATGTAAAGTGTTATCATCAGAAGGAAAAGGAAACATAAAAGAACACAAGGAAACTTTTAGAGGTGATGGATATGTTTAGTACCCTGCTTCTAGTGATGGCAACACTGGTGTATGCATATATGCAAAGTCATCAAGATGTGTACATTAAATACATACATTTTTGTATATCAATTATCCCTTAATAAAGCTTAAAAAAGAAAAGAAAATGCAGATAATTATATGAGATTTCAAGCAGTCTTAAAGTACTGGACTTGTAACCATTGCTACATGGTGGCTGGCACTTAGTAAGCCCTCAATACTCTCCTGTTATTAACTAGAGCAGCGGCCTCCATCCTTTTTGGCACTGAGGACCGGTTTCACGGAAGACAATGTTTCCAGAGACCGACAGCAGTGGGGGGGAGGGGGGGAGGATGGTTTAGGGATGATTCCAGCATGTTACATTTATCCTGAGTTTATTTCTATTACTATTACATCATCTCCACCTCAGATTATCAGGCATTAGATCCCAGAGGTTGGGGACCCCTGAACAAGAGGCTAAGAACTAACTCACCAATCTGCAACTCCCTATGGATCTTACAAACCTTGCCCCTGTTGCCAAGGGAACAAGTGCCAAGGAGACGCCACCTGGGCTGCACAGTCAGGAGCGTCCCAGCCTGTCTCTGCGGCGAAGATGGCACCAATGAGAGGCGCCCATAGCCTCCAAAGGACAAGGAATAGGGGAGGTAGGAGGCGACCTGGAAAGGAGGGACTGGAGACTAAACAGCCAGCAGAGAAGCTGGAGACCGAGGGGCTGGGAGAGAAGGATGGCAGAGGGTAGCCATTCCCCGAAAGAGGGGAAGATGCGGGAGAGGGAGACAGGGCGCCCACAGCAGGAGCAGGTTCCAGGCCAAGGTACACCCTGTAGTGACTTGACAGATTGCAAGCATCTGACCGGATGAAACAGGAACTCACCCACCCCACTAGCAAGTCTCCTTGCTCACGTAACCTATCCCCGCCCTCGCTACCCTCTACCGGCTACCCCCGCTTCCACCGCGCAGCAAACTAAGGCGTTCATTGGTTCAGCCTTCGGATCTTTCTCGAACCCTACAGCTTTGCAGTCAGCAAAGTGCAAGCTCACCTCCAGAAAGCCAAGCCCGTACCTTCTTAGCGACCGATGCCGGGTGACTGGAGCGCCTGCTGGGGACCTCAGGGGCTGCAAGAGGAGCATTTACTGTGGTCAGAGGCACAACTTAACTTGTCCTTTATATATCTTCATTCAGGAAAAGCTGAGCGTTGGAGCCCTGGAGAGATGAGGAGAGTGTCTGCTACCCCACCCCCACCCCCACCCCACGCCCCCCCAGCCCCACTCCCACCCATACTCCACCCCCCACCCCCATCTTTAATGGTTTCTAAATACCACTCTCAGCTAAAGGATACAGGGCTCTTTGGAGAAATGGCTTATTCTGTGGCTGCAGTAGGGAAAGTACAAGATGTGCTTAGAACATCTTGCACCAGAAAGTAATGAATTGCTCAGAGAATAAGGGGGACATATCAGAATGATACAGGAGGTGGCTTGAAGGGTCTCTCCCTGGGCCAAATTTGGACAGTTTGGGCCACCAAATAAATAATAACGACTTCCTGTTCCTGTCAAGGTGGAGTAGCCCATTCCTCCCAAGCCCTCCCTCTTACAACTGAAACCCCCCGTACTGTACATAACTCAACAAATAAACATAGGAAGACTCTGGAAGGTGAAAAGAAAGCAGATAGATGGTCTAGGGACCTCAGGACATGAGGAATAACACAGCAGTGAATTTCCTCAGCTTCCTTATTGTGGCTGATAAATCCTGCACCAGGGGCTCCAGAAGCCTCTGGTCTGGAACTGCCAACAGGCACCTATCAAAAAACAAACAAAAGCTCTGAGAAAAGTCTGCTTCCTTTAGCCAAAGGTCGGGGCAAAAGGTGGCCTAACAACAGAAAAATCCTTTAGATAATACCAGCCCTACAGCTTCCCTGGTAACTCAAATGGTAATCTGCCTGCAATGCAGGAGACACGGGTTCGATCCGTGGGTTGGGAAGATGCCCTGGAGAAGGGAATGGCAACCCACTCCAGTATTGTTGCCTGGAGAATTCCATGGACAGACCATGGGGTCGCAAAGAGTTGGACACGACTGAGCGTCTAACACTTTCATTTTTTTTAAATTTATTTTGCTTTACAATACTGTATTGGTTTTGCCATACATTGACATGAATCCGCCACGGGTGTACATGAGTTCCCAATCCTGAATCCCCCTCCCACCTCCCACCCCATATCATCTGTCTGGATCATCCCTGTGCACCAGCCCCAAGCATCCTGTATCGAACATAGACTGGTGGTTTGTTTCTTACCTGATAGTATACATGTTTCAATGCCATTCTCCCAAATCATCCCACCGTCTCCCTCTCCCACAGAGTCTAAAAGTCCGTTCTATACATCTGTGTCTCTTTTGCTGTCTCGCATACAGGGTTATTACCATCTTTCTAAATTCCATATATCTGTGTTAGTATACTGTATTGGTGTTTTTCTTTCTGGCTTACTTCACTCTGTATAATAGGCTCCAGTTTCATCCACCTCATTAGAACTGATTCAAATGTATTCTTTTTAATGGCTGAGTAATACTCCATTGTAACACTTTCATTTTTTACAGCAACCAAACAGCAAGGGAAAAACCAGCATCCCACACACACTCCCATGTTTCATCAGGAGACCAGGGATCTGGTATTCCACCCCAGCCCTCAGCAGGAGGAAGTGGACTGAGCCTCCACCCCACCCAGCATCCACAGCCTAAACAAGGCAGTACCTGATTAGATCTAATCAGGATTCCCCACTCCCCTCACCTCTGGTGTCAGCAGGGCCCAGCAGGCAAGTGAGCTTACACCCACACACAGAGGTAAGCAGATGATGTCAGTTTGTGTCCTCATTTTTCTGGGAAGGTATGTTTCCATCCCATTCACCTACATGGAGGCGTTGTGAACAATCACTCCTTCACCTTGGCTGGGCTGGCATCCCAAAGGCCCTCTCCCAAGAGAAGATTAAATATTATAATATCCAAAATGCTCTGGATATAATTTTATTTTTTAATCACTTGTCATACCAAGAACCAGGAAAATCCACAACTTGAATGAGAAAAGACATTCAGCATGAACATAAACATATATTGAAGTTTTCTTTCAAGGATTTTTAAAGCAGCCAACCATAAAATCGCTTCAACAGGTAATTACAAGCTCAGTATTTCATGATTAAGCATGATGTCAGCTATAGGTTCCTTGTAGATGCTCTTTATCAGCTTGAGGTAATCCCTCTCTCATTTTGTCAAATACTCTTTCATGATCACATGATTTTTCTTCTGATGGAGTAAATTGCCTAATTTTCAAATGTTGAACCAGCCTTGTATACTTGGAATAAATCCCACGTGGTCATGGTGCCTATTTCTTTTCCTACATTGCTGGATTGGGTTTGCTAACATGTTGTTGAAGGTTTTGAATCTATGTTCTTAAGGGATATTAGTCTATAAATTTCTTGGTTTTGTACATGATTGTTTTATTTTGGTATCAGGGTATTGCTGACATCATAAGATGGGTTTTGGAATTGCTTCCTTTCCTTCTATTTTGGGAACAGATTGTGTAAAATTGGTATGGACTCTTTCTTTAAATGTTTGATAGAATTCTCCAGTGAGAGAAATTTCTTTGGGGAGAGTCTTAATTTCAAATTCAACTTCTTTAATAGTTATGAGACTATTCAGATTATCTATTTCAGCTTGGTTGTGCTTTTGTAGTTGGTGGTTTTCAAGGAATTGGTCAATTTCTTCTAAATTGTAGAATTTATTTTCTTATTATCCTTTTAATGGCTTTTCTTTTTTACCTTTTTCACATCTTTTTTTTTTACTTTTACTTTTGTCAATCTGCTAGAGGTTTATCAATGTTATTGATATTTTCAATGAACCAGCTTTTTGTCTCATTAATTTTTTCTATTGATTTGTTGCTTTCAATTTAATTGATTTCTGTTCTTACCATTATTTCCTTCCCATTGTTTGGGCATATTTTGCTCTTTTTTAGTCTCAAAGTAGAAACTTGGATTATTTATTTGAGAACTTTCCTCTTTCCTAAATGTAAGCATTTAGTGTTATAAATTTCCCTCTCACCACAGATTTAGCTGCTTTCCATGTTTTAATTTGTTATATTTTCATTTTCATTCAGTTCTATCTTTTAAAAAATTTCCTTTGAGTCTTCTTTTTTGACTCATGAATTGTTTATGAATATATTCTTTAATTTCCAAGTGTGAAAATTTTACTGATTTCTAGTTTGTTTCCATTATGGCCAGAAAACATACTCTGTTTAATTTCAATTATTTTACATTTGTTGTGGTTTTTTTAATGGCCCATGACATAGGCTATCTCCACCAATGTTTTATGAACACTTGACAAGAATGTGTATTCTACAGTGGAGGGTGTATTTATACATACACCCTTTTTTGGGGGGTTCATTATTTTGTTCACTTATTCCATTGCTGACTTTTTGATCGATTGGTAAGAGTTGAAGTTCTCAGCTGTAACAGTGCATTTGTCTGTTTCTCCTTTCAGCCCTATCATTTTTTGGTTTCATGTATTTTGAGGCTCTTTTGTTTGAAATGTGTGTATTTAGGATTATTATGTCTTCCTGGTAGATTGATCCTTTTATCATTTTCAGTGTCCCTCTTTGTTTCTAGTAAGATTTTTTTCCCCCTACTCTGAAGTCTACTTTATCTGACTTTTCATTCCTGCCTTTTTAAAAAATTAATATTTAATCTACTTAAGTCACTGTATTTGAAGAGAGTTTCTTATAGATAACATCTGATGTGGTATTCAATGTGTATAGTGGGGATATTCAAGAAAATTATATTTTTTAAGTGGAGAGGATAGCTTGCAATGCAGGAGACCAAAGTTTGATCCCTGGGTCAGGAAGATCCTCTGGAGAAGGAAATGGCAACCCACTCCCGTATTCCTGCCTGGGAAGTCCCATGGACAGAGGAGCATTGTGGGCTACAGTCTATGGGATCACAAAGAGTTGGACATGACTGAGTGAGCATATACAAAGTTCTTAAATAAAGCTAGAAAAGTGATCAAATGACCTTAAAAAGAGAAAATTTTTAATTGTGCCCGGCTTCACCAAAACAAAAGAAAATTAATGATGAGAAGGATAAAGGAAGTGAGATTTCTGCACTTCATTCAAAGTGGTAAATATTGATACCAATAGATAAACTACATATCTACTGGTTACCTAGAGAAACCGCTAAGAAATCTATACAAAGCAATACACTCAAAAAATATAAATAAATAAAATAATAAAAATTATAAATAAATCAAGATAGAATCCAAAACATGCTCAAGCAACCCACAGGAAGTTAAGTTTATTAAAGAGGAAACAAGCAGAAAATAAATATTAAAATGGTAAACTTAAACATATGAATAGTTACAGTATAAATGGTCTAAATTCATTAATTAAGAGATTGGCAGAGTGGATTTAAAAACATGAACCAATAATATGCTGGAATATATAAAGAACTCTTAAAATTCAATATTAAAGAAAAAAATCTCTTTAGGAAATGGTCAAAGGGCCTATGGCCATACTACCCTGAATGTGCCTGATCTCAGAAGCTAAGCAGGGTCAGTTCAGTTCAGTTGCTCAGTCGTGTCCGACTCTTTGCGACCCCATGAATCGCAGCACGCCAGGCCTCCCTGTCCATCACCATCTCCCGGAGTTCACTCAGACTCACCTCCATCGAGTCCGTGATGCCATCCAGCCATCTCATCCTCGGTCGTCCCCTTCTCCTCCTGCCCCCAATCCCTCCCAGCATCAGAGTCTTTTCCAATGAGTCAACTCTTCGCATGAGGTGGCCAAAGTACTGGAGTTTCAGCTTCAGCATCATTTCCTCCAAGGAAATCCCAGAGTTGATCTCCTTCAGAATGGACTGGTTGGATCTCCTTGCAGTCCAAG